>NC_044343.1:13473161-13788262 GCF_007399415.2 Gopherus evgoodei
GCTGGGCACTGCTGAACTGGATACTTCCTCTCCCTGTGTTTCTATGTTTCCGGGGCTGAGCCATTTGGGCATGAACTCCTCCACCCGGGCCCCAGCGCCTCTCCCCATTTCCAGGCAATGAGAGCCAGCAAGCCAGAGGGTCTGCTCCCCCTTTCAGTGCAGGGCCTCGGGGGTGGGAGTGAGCCCAGGGCCCCATGTTGTGGATGCCCAGCAGCCATGGCAGCATTTCCCCAGCCAGGGGGGCAGAGGCGGGTGTGGGGAGCATATCTTCTTGCCCTCCCCTCCCTGAACTCCCCTCTGTGCTCAGCAGCCTGAGATTGGAGCCATAAGACCCATTTGAGGAGCTGACCCGACTCTCGCAGTCTCAGGGATGGAGGGGAGCCACTGACACCTGGGCAGCCTCTGAGCAGAGTGCTCCACGGGTCCTCCCCTTAGCGTGCATGGCCACACCTCATGCACCAGCCTACTTCAGAGCAAACCCCAGGGCCTCTTCCCCATGTGATGCTGGAGATCACTAGGAAGCCCCCTCAGGTCTGGCCATGAACAAGGAGCTGGCCAGGATAGAGTGGGGATGGGAGATGGGGGTTAGGGCAGCCGTTCCCAACTTTCCAAAGCTCCAGTTCTAATCTGGGTTAATATCACAATCCCCATCCCCGGCCGCCTGGCTCACCACCTGGCTGATCACAAGCTGGTGTCACTCTGCCCGAAAGTCCCCCTGAGCTCCTGGGCCAGGCAATGGGCAGACAGCCCAGACTGCGATTAGGGATCGTGGCACAGTATCGTGCCATGGTTATACAGAGAGGTGCCCTCTCGGCCATGCCAGCCCCTTCCCCCTTCCCCTCAGTGCTGAACACCCGCATCAGCACTGAATGGCTCTCCAGAAGCAGTTGCACATTATGGCCTTCACTCAGCATGGCAGTACCAATATGCCTGGAGGAGAGGCCGGGTGGCTGGTGCTGCTGCCGGTGCTGCTGGCCATGATGGAGTATTGCCCCCTCCCCTGCCCTGCCGCCCGCCGGCCCTGGGCCCAAACCCACTGGAGCGCCACTAGGGTGACCAGATGTTAAGGGGAAAATATCGGGACTGCCGCGGGGGGGGGGGGGGAGGGTTTGTGTTGTTTTTTACACTAACGCGTCCGGGAGTTCGGGGTCATTCGACGGAGAGCCCTTCATTCCGGCGGGATGGTCTTTGGCGGCGGGTAATAACCTTGCTGCCAAGACAGAGCACCTGCCGCCAAAATACCGCCGAAGACCATCCGAGACTGAAGGGCTTTCTGCCAGAGTTGTCGCCAAAGACCAGGAAACAAAATATTGGGACAAATGCTCCCGGACCATACGCTGGTCAGGATGTGGGGACAAACTTCTCAAAATCAGGACAGTCCTTGATTTTATCGGGACGTCTGGTCACCCTAAGGGCCACACACGTGGGAATTGCAAATGGGCCGTGTCCTCCAGGTGGGCGGGCTGCCGAGTGTTAGTGATGAGCTTTGAGATCTTCAGACAAAACAGGCCTGGGAAAGGTTAATCATTAATAATTACATTCTTTAATATCATGGCAATATATGAATTACATTAGTCATTATTATTGAGTCAGTAACAATAATATAATCCCCCGATTTTATCCTAGGGGGCTGCCCATCAATTATGTAACATTTTGAGGGTGATTTTCAGACACTGAAACAAACCTGCAGCATTAAAAACTGCCCCCCACGCATGATGTCAGCCATAGGCAGCCCCCAGCTGTCTGAGGTCAGTATCATTAGCTCTACTTTACAGATGGGAAAAACCGATTCATCTCTAAACGAGTTACTCTGGTGCTGGTGCTGATCTCCCTCTGGAAATGCCGGGTGGGGGGGGTGCGCCCTGCCAGTCTCTATGCCAGTGTCGATGAGCAGCTGGCGTGCCACAAGCAAAGACCCACGCACACCTCAATGGAGAGCCCTGACTGTGCAAGGACTGCAAGACCACCCCCAGCATGTGCAAAGCTAATGTGTACGATGAAGGGTGTTACAATGCTCTAGCGCCAGTTTCATCATGTTGGAGCACTGGCCTCAAAGGGCCAGCGGTTTGCAGCAGCCGTTTCAGTGCAAATACCGACCTTCTCCCACACGAAATTTCAGATACTCAAATTTCCAACATGTTGCTATTTTCTGCCTCAGAAGCAGGGCCCTTTCCTTGGAAGGGTGGGAGGAATTGCCCAGCTTCACTCAAGCTGGTCCATTTTTTTTCCTCCACTGGAAATGCTGCAGCTCCTCCACAAAAACAGGACCATGGTGTGACTGCAAAAAAGCTGCCTGAGATTTGTAGGCTTTCAAATCTGGTGGTGCATATTCCCTGTGCCTGAGCCTGACACACACTGAAACCCATGGCTCTGCTGGCGGAGAGCATAGGGCAGCACTGCGTGAGAGATTGGCTGCACTCGATGTGCAGGGCCTGTAGCATTCACACAAGTGGGGGTAGGCTGGCAACTGGCTCCTCGGCCCCTGGGTCACACACACGGGCATTTGTTCCGTTTTAATACAAGGCAAGATCTCCGATCAGGTCGCTGTTCAATAGTTCTTCCCTTCCTGTCCCGCCAAAATCAGCCAGAGTGTGTCATTCTGGCCCTTTGGAATAGTTCACTGACAAGGCAGGGGCTGGGGGATGTTCTCCATGTTTTCCCCGCTCCCCCATGCCTGGGCTATTTTGCCCTGGGAGCAGCCCAGGTAACCCCAAGGCCTTGTCGCAGGAGCTGCCTGGACTCGCAAGGCACCTTCACCCCAGCCCTTAGTCCCAGACAGCTCCATTGCCCTCAAGAACAGGAAGGAGGTTGTGGCCTTTCAGGGAAGCCTTGGCTGACCGCTCCTTACCACCAGCTCCAGCAAGCTCTGGGCCAGCTGCCCCAGGTGGACACTCCCACAATGCTGTGCTCACCCCTGCTAGGCCCATCCCAGGTCCCAGGTGTCACCCTGCTATATGAATCTGGGCTCGGCATCTTTCCTTCATCCCCAAAAGGACCGGAGTGATGCACCCCTGGGGTGCCCTGGGCTCCTCTGCTCAGGCAGGCACACAGCAGCAGGTGCTGGGCTCCCAGCGCCTCCCCTACGACTACCCAGTGCTGCCTGCCAGCAGCTGCAGTGCTGCTGCCCGAATCACTCTAGAGAGGAAAGAACCCTGGGAAGACACAAAGAGCAGCCCAGCCCAGCCCTGCCCAGCCCATCCCGGCCGACTCGGCTGCCCCAGAGTGGCAGCCAGCAGCGTGGGACAGGCCTGGCATGGCAAGTGTGCTGCATGCTTGGGCTGAGTGGGTGTTATTCCTGTGGGGGCAGCAGCTATCCTGAGAGGGGTCTCTGTAACTTACCTGAAGTGCTGTGTGCTGCTAAACAGCTAGTGCGTTCCACCCCAGAGGTGGCTGCATTTTAGTTGTGGCTGGTCTGTGTGAGATCCTGCAAGGTGCTCAGCACCCACTGAAGCTAATGGGAATTGAGTGCAGCAGATATCCCAAGAGGGACCTCTGTGCCCTACCTGAACCAAGTGTCTCCTCATCCCATTACTGTGATCTGTTGTACCTGGACTATATATTCTCATTATAGTCTGTCCTTCTAGGTGCTGACAGGGCCCCTTCACTGTCGTATCCAAGAACGTTTGTGCTTTCCAGCAAAGAAGGATCATGTGCCTCATTTTACAGCAGGGGAAAATGAGGCACAGAGCAGGGATTGACTTGACTAAGGCCACTCAGCAACTCTCTGACATGGTTAGGAAGAGAACCAAAACTCTCCAACTCCCATTCTGTCTTTAGCTGCTAGATCACATCCCTAAGTACTTGGGCTGCCAAATTTCTCTAATGGCTACCAAAAGTACTGAGGAACACCAGGAGCCAAGCTGGCAGCTACTGGAACAGGGCAAGAAAATGTCCCTGCAGAAAAAAAGGCTCTTGGTTAGTTACTGAGATTAAACATGCCAGAGTGCAGTACCCAAAGGGAGGGAGAGCAGCCTAGGGTTAGTTTTGGGAAATGGGGTTCAGGACTCGGGTACGAGTCTCACCTCAGCTCTGCCACTGTCTGCCTGTGGGCCTTGGTTAAGTCACTTCACCCTGTGAAGCACAGACACTGCACATTTGCCAAGAAAATCTCATCACTGTGGTTCCAGGAGCACCCGCGATGCCGTAGGTAATTTGCAAACTCAAAAGGAGGCAGAGTCCTTGGCCTGAACAGCTTCCTTTGAAACTCCAGCTCTTATGGAGCACATGGCTTAACATTCAGGCAGGATAATGCACAGCCACACGCAGCCCAGTGCAGGGGCTGCAATCAAAGGGCTTGATTTCCTTTATAAACCTATAACCCAATATTCTCCAGCCACGGCCCCAAGCCCCACAGCAACGTCTGGGGCCATTACTAGAGAATACTGCCGTGTATTTTGCCAGAGTTCGGCTAGCTTAGTGCTCTGGAGACAGGAGATTCAGGCAGATTAGACCTCACTAAAATAGGCAGGTATTAGTGATCTTAGCAGCCTTCAACCTTCCATGGCTATTTGTCTGCTCTGCACTATTTAAGCCTATGGTACCTGTGGAATATATGTAATAAGAGAATGTCCTCAAGGAAGTAACCTTAGAGTTGAAAAATAGAGCAAATAGAATCTTGATTTTATTTTTTTTTACCTTCCAAAGACAGGAGCATTTTAACCACTTAGCTGGTGTGATGAGTTTGAATGGGTCGAGGAGGGAATGAATAGGGTTTCCCTTTCAGCAGCGACAAGTTTACTTTTAATAAAAGGGAACAATAAAAATAACATATTGGGGCCTTTGAGTCTGAAGTCGTTTACAAAGAGCAGTCCCAATCCTGTATGGCAGCCATGCTCATTCCCAGCCATTTCAGGACATGCTCCCCACCTTGCAGGCATCTGGATAGATCAGCCACAGCAGAAATACAGCCACCTCTGGGGTAGAAGGCACCAGAGTGCACAGCGGTGCTGCACAAATAGTTGAGGTCAGGAAGGGAAGTAGGATCCTGGATCCGTGCGAAGCTTCAGCGGGGACTGAAGGCTGAATGTAATGTACTTGGGTTGGGTTTTAGCCTTGACACGTCAGCTCTGGGGAGAAGGTACCCTGAGCTGTGTTTTGGCTACCAACAGTTAGGATCTGGATTTTAGTGAATGAAAATATGCCCATTTACACCCGACACAGACTAGGGCCAAATCCTCAGCTGGTGGAAATTGGTGCATGCTCTTCTACACCAGCTGAGGTTCTGAACCTGAGTGTCCATAAACCCATAGTCATTCCTATACCTCCTCCCCAGCCCCGCCCCATCCCTAGTGACGGGCCTCTCCATACCCATTTACCTGAGCTCTGGCAGGGCAGGTAAAGTGGAAGCGGAAGCTGAACCGGTCTGGGCGGTAGTGTCAATTTTGGAGAACCAAACCCAGCCTCCCAGTAAGCCCTGTACTGCCTGAAAAGGTGCAGTGATAAGACAGGCCCGTGGCAGTCAGCTTCAGTTCTTATTAGTTAGATTATGGGAGCTGCTAGGCCTCTGTGACCCTAGTTGGCAGTTGGCAAAGGACTTGTTGTCATGTAACAGCAACACCTCTCAGGCCTGACAAACTCACTACACCTGACACATGGCTGCCATGGTATGTTGTGAAAGCAGGAGCGGCGCCAGGGTTTTTGGTGCCCTAGGCACAGGGCCGGCTCTAGCCATTTCACCGCCCCAAGCACAGCGGCATGCCACGGGGGGCAGTCTGCCACTCGCCGGTCCCTCTGCTTCGGTGGGCCTCCCGGCAACCGGCAGAGTGCCCTCCACGCTGGGGCCTGAAGCCGGCCCTGCCTAGGCAGGGGTCCTTCCAGCGCTCCCAGTTGGTGGTAATTCTGCAGCATGGGGTCCTTCCGCACTCTGGTCTTCGGGGCACTTCAACGGCGGGTCCCGGAGCAAGTGAAGGACCCGCCACAGAATTGCCGCCAAAGACCCGGAGTGCAGAAGGACCCCCCCTGCCACCGAATTGCTGCCGAGGGTGGCAAAATGCCACCCCCCCAAATCCTGGTGTCCTAGGCAACCACCTAGGTCGCTTAAATGGAAGCACAGGCACTGTGTGTAAGGTCTCAAATAAAAGCTCAGATTCTACTGGTCGTCATAAGCATTGCGAGGTGCATGAACAGGTGCTGTGCAAGACGTCGTATGTGTGTATTACAAATCTGTTTTCCCCGGACAAAGGAGCGTTGGTTGACTGGGCAGCCTAGAGCTCTGATGCAAGGTAAGCAGGGTAAGGCAAACACACTGGGAGTTTATTTGCATCTGAAGATAACAGGAAAAGCAAAGTAACAAGAGGCTGAGAAGAACAACAAGCAACCAGCGCTCCGAGAGCAAACAGCAGGCTACAATTTGAACCTTACTGGACTGTAAGAAGGAGGCAAACAGGCATTTTTGGTATCCAGCACTGAGGAAGCAAAAGGGCCAGTGTGAAAGCTGGATCCTGGCCCTGGGGGACGGTGACACAGAGGTTGCTTTAGGTAAGAAGCTAATCTCAGACAAAGAGTTTAGCCTGCTAAAGTTATGTTTAGTCTCTCCGCTGTTTTCTCTCTCCTTACCCAGTATCACTTAAATCTCATCTTTGTTAACAAACTTCTCCTTGTGTTATTGTATGTCATTCTCAGTATAGTCTGTAATGTGAGTCACTGACTCAATCAAACAGGCGTGTGCACTGTGTCTCCGGAGATCGCGGACTTGGGCATTTCTGGGCACATCCAGGGGAACATGCTCAGCTGGGGGCTCGGGAGCTGGCTACCTGCAAAGCGAAGTAAAGGCTGGCAGACCTTTGGAGGAGATCGGTTGGGTGGCACCTGACTGAGTGTCAAGGAAGTGGCACACACTTCAACTTCCTAGCAAACCCCTTTGCTAAGGCAGAGGGGTAAAGAGGTGACCCATAATTCTGAGTGCCTGAGACAGTGTCACAGCCTCCACCAAGATGTGGGTCTCTCAGTCCTGAGGGCTGTACAAACACAGAATCAGACACCTCCCTGCTCCCAAGACCTGACAAGCTAAATAGACAGCAGGTGGGAAGAGAAACAGAAGAGACTTACTCAAGGTCACCTGCAGAATCAAGTGCAGAGCCCAGGAGTCCTGATCCCACACCAGGGCCCTACCCACTGCACCACACTGCCTCCGGCTAGGAGTGAAAGTGACACTTTATGCATATTTTCACATGAGAAAAATAAAAAGAGGCACATGGGTTTTGCAAAAATAAAATACTCCGATTTCCCCTAATTCCAGGGCGTGTGAGCCTTTGATTATGGATTGGATACAAATGTCCCTTGGGTCCTGCATTCTGTGTGCTTCCAAAATCTCGCTGTACCAAGGCCGATGAGGTCTGACCAGATAGCCTGGGGCCTGAGTAGCGATGGAGCAATAGCTAGCGGGGTAGGTAGCTAGATAGCCAGGTACTCTCTGGAGACAGAGAGAGGAGAATTCAAAAGCTACCTCAGTGCTTAGACCCCTCAGACCCTGTCCGGGCTCGGTGAAAGATGCGTCCTCTCCCCCAGCCAGCACCTTCACAGGCTGTTTGGTGCCAAACAAGGATTTCACATATTGCTGTTCAGAATCCTGCAACCTCCCTCTCTCCAGCAGGGGGCGCACACAGACCCCTTCACTCAGTGTCAATTTGGGACCAGAGAAAGGGGCATAAGTGTCATGGCAGGAATTCCTGGCCCAGCTCTCGAAGGGCCCCCTCGGTCCGCAGCCACGGGGCATCCAGAACAGGCTGAAATCCTGTGTATGGGACGGAGCCAACCCCAACGTATCCAGGATGGCAGAGAGCTCGGGCTGAGCCACGCTGACCCCGGCTCTCTAGTGACACGCCAGCAGTGCCAGGACGTGCAGCCTCACCTCCCGGGCCATGGGGAGCCCCAGCAGTGCCAGGATGTGCAGCCTCACCCCCCTGGCCGTGGGAAAGCCCCAGCAGTGCCAGGACATGCAGCCTCACCCCCTGGGCCGTGGGAGAGCCCCAGCAGTGCCAGGACGTGCAGCCTCATTCCCCGGGCAGTGGGAGAGCCCCAGCAGTGCCAGGACATGCAGCATCACTCCCCGGGCTGTGGGGACCCCCAGCAGTGCCAGGAGGTGCAGCCTCACCCCTGGGCAGTGGGAAAGCCCCAGCAGTGCCAGGACGTGCAGCCTCACCCCCCAGGCAGTGGGAGAGCCCCAGCAGTGCCAGGATGTGCAGCCTCACCCCCTGGGCAGTGGGAGAGCCCCAGCAGTGCCAGGATGTGCAGCCTCACCCCCTGGGCAGTGGGAGAGCCCCAGCAGTGCCAGGAGGTGCAGCCTCACCACCACCCCGGGCAGTGGGAGAGCCACAGCAGTGCCAAGAGGTGCAGCCTCACCACCACCCCGGGCAGTGGGAGAGCCACAGCAGTGCCAAGAGGTGCAGCCTCACCACCCCCCCAGGCAGTGGGAAAGCCACAGCAGTGCCAGGACGTGCAGCCTCACCCCCCGGGCCGTAGGAGAGCCCCAGCAGTGCCAGGACGTGCAGCATCATCCCCCAGGCAGTGGGAGAGCCCCAGCAGTGCCAGGACATGCTGCCTCACCCCCCGGGCCGTGGGGAGCCCCAGCAGTGCCAGGACGTTCAGCCTCACCCCTGGGCAGTGGGAAAGCCCCAGCAGTGCCAGGAGGTGCAGCCTCACCCCCCCCCCCCCCGGGCAGTGGGAGAGCCCCAGCAGTGCCAGGAGGTGCAGCCTCACCCCCCCCCGGGCAGTGGGAGAGCCACAGCAGTGCCAGGAGGTGCAGCCTCACCACCCCCCTGGGCAGTGGGAGAGCCACAGCAGTGCCAGGAGGTGCAGCCTCACCACCACCCCGGGCAGTGGGAGAGCCCCAGCAGTTCCAGGAGGTGCAGCCTCACCCCCAGGGCAGTGGGAGAGCCCCAGCAATGCCAGGAGGTGCAGCCTTACCCCCAGGGCAGTGGGACAGCCCCATCAGTGCCAGGAGGTGCAGCCTCACCCCCTGGGCAGTGGGACAGCCCCAGCAATGCCAGGAGGTGCAGCCTCACCCCCCGGGCAGTGGGACAGCCCCAGCCTTTCCTGGGATAATCTGCTGCCAGAGCCCAGATTTCAGCCAGTCCCTAGACACCAGATCATTTGAATGCAGCCTCACACACAGCGAGGGAGGAGCAGGCGGGGCTGTGGCAGCTGAACAGGGTCGTGTCTGTGGCCGAGGGAGGAGAGGAGGCAGCCTGGGTTTAGTCTAGTCCATGTCTTAGCTGTCGCCCAGCATGGTGGGATCCGAATGTCTAAAATTTCAAGATTCTGAATGTTTCCATCCCAGAAGCCATCTGAACCCACCTTGGCTGGCATAGGCTGCTCCCACCTCACCCATGGGCCACGCAGGCCAAGCAAGTGGGCTGTCTGTTTGGATTCATTTAGCAGGAGGCAAGCTGAGCCATACACCAGCAAGTGCTTCTCCTTCACCACACGGGCAGTGCCCTGCACTCGGCTCCTCAGGCTTCAAAATCCACCTCCTGCAGCTTCCTCAACCCCCATCTCCCGCCTCCTCCTCGCCTTCACCGCTGCCGCCAGCTCCCTGGGGAGATCTCCAGCCATTTGGAGCAGGGCACCATCCTGCTCCCTCTGCAAGTAGGCACGGTGTGTGTGTGTGCAACAGGCGACAATCCCTTTGCCCTGCCCGTAGGCTCAGGGCCACTGCCAAGCGCCACAGCCAAGAAAGTGACAAATGGAACACAGCAAAACAGAGGGTAGCTGCAGAGGTGGCAGCTTCTGCCTGGCTATGGTGACAGTGTCAGCTTTGAGAACCCTGCATGTGGACACAGAGCTATTCCACTGACTCACCTTGGCTGCCAGAGCAGGTGGGTCTCACTAATGCCCCATAAAAGATGGCGAGGCTCTGAGCCAGGTGGAGGCCAGAGAAAGAGGAGAAAGGGCTGGCTGGGAGAAATCCTGGAAACAGCCAACACAGGGGGAAACCTCTCTGTATTGCAGGGAGGGAAGATGGGTGAGTTTTGGACAATAACCATTCTAGATCCAAAGCTGCATTGACCCCACTTGGGATGATGCCACATTATAGACAGGCACCTAACTCCTTTGATTCCAGCTACCCCAGAGGTTGCTGCTTGGGGTTCTCATGTCTCCAGCTAGCGTGTGCGTGTGTGTGTGTGTATGTGTGTGCCTGATGCCCCCTGCTGGAGGGGATGAGCCCTGCTCTGTGTGTGTGTAGGGGGGAGGGAACTGCTGCCTGCCACAGGAGTGAATCTCAGTCTGCTGCCACACCTCCGCCCCAGAGACCAGAGGATGCCTAAGGCTATTACAGCAAGCAGTGAGGACCAGTAGGGCCTGTGTCTCTGGATCTGAGAGGCCCGAGCATTTTCCCTGAAATGCATGTGGTGACTGCTGCAGCCACCGCACAGCTCAGTCCCTGGACCCTTGGGCCACACCCTTTGCTGGATGCAAATAAGAGGAACCCATGTGGAAAACAAGAGCCCACCCCTTAATTTAAGGGACGTTTTAGGGAAGCACCAGTTCCCTGAGCATGTTGTGTGTTTTTCTCTCCAGCGTACACTTCTACTGCCCTCTGCAACAGTTCTCCCAAGCGGCAATGTAACATTGACATGGTACCTGTCAGCCACAGGAATACACTTCAATATGGCTTAACATCAGGGACACCTTAAGGGACAAATAAATGAAATATGGGACAGTGCCTTAAAATCAGGGAGCCAAGGGCCGTGTAACACTGACCTGTGGCAGCTGGTCCCTGCCCCTCAGGTGTCCCCACACAGCTTCCCTTTCTGCCGTCCTCCAGGAGCAGTGAGACGCATGGCACTAGAGACTCTCTGCCAGGCCCAGCTGGGGCTGTGGGAGCTCAGCACTGGCAGTCCCAGGGTGTCTCAGGCTGAGTCCTCAGCTACCGAGGCACCAGCTTCAAGGGTCACTTGGGAAAATATTGATCGGACCCTGCTAGAGAAACAGTTTCATCCTCTAGTAGCCGCAATCTGCACTCACACAAACTCATTCACATCACACACCAACCAACCTCACCCTCAGACAGCCCCCGCCACACATTCAGAATCCTTCATCTCACACACACACTCCCACACCCCGACACACTCACTCCCAGGCAGACGTACGCATCGAGCACTGGATTCTGAGTGGGGCAGAGGCTCGGTGTCCCAGCCCCTGCTGGGCTCAGCCATTGAGACAGGGCTGGTGTAACCCATTAGGCGACCAAGGGTGCTAGCATTTGGGGGGGGCGGCATTTCAGGTCCTTGGGCGGCAACTGCGGCAGCCGGATGTTCAGCCGCCCTGGTTCTCATCGGCATTTAGGCGGAGGGAGCTGGGGCAGGGGAGCACAGGAAGAACCTCCTGCAGCAAGTAAGGGGGTGGGGGTGGCACGCAGGGGAACTCCCCACCCCAGCTAACCTCTGCTCCACCTCCTCCCCTGAGCACGCCGCCCCCCTCTGCTTCTCTCCCTCCCAGGCTTGCGGCGTCAAACGGCTGATTGGTGCCGCAAGCCTGGGAGGCGGGAGAAGTGGAGTGGCGATGGCGTGCTCGGGGAGGATGCGGAGCAGGAGTGAGCTGGGGCGGGGAGCTGGCACACGACTCCCCGGGCCGGGGGGAGCTGCCTTGGCTTGGGCACAGGGCGGAGGGAGGGAGCCGCTGCAGGGGGGGCACCTCAGGGCGGGGGGGTTGGGGGCGGAGAGCTGCCACAGGGCTCAGGGAGGAGTGGGGGCACAAGGTGGAAGTTTTGCCTAGGGCACGAAACATCCTTGCACCCACCCTGCATTGAGACATGGCCTTCTGCAGATGGAGAACGCAAATTGCGTTCCCAACAGCAGCGCCTGTAGAAGCAGCAGGTACTTTGTTTGTAAATCACTGTGCAAACTCCTGCATGCCATCAAGAAGACACAATGCTACAAGGCCCTATGTCCCACAGGGCCACCCAGAGGATTCAGGGGGCCTGGAGTCTTCGGCGGAGGGCCCCCCCGCCACCGAATTGCCACCGAAGACCCAGCACCTCAGAGGTGGGTCCCAGGGCAGAAGGACCCCCTGCCACAGGACTTTGGGGCACTTTGGCGGCAGGCCTCAGAGCGGAAGGACTCCCCCCCCCCCGCCGTCGAATTGCCACCAAAGACCCGGAGCAGAAGAAGCTCCAGGGGCCTGGGCCCTGCGAGAGTTTTCTGAGACCCCCAAAGTGAGTAAAGGACCCTGTTCCAGGGGCCCCAAAAAACTCTTATGGGGGCCCCTGCGGGGACAGGGGCAAATTGCCCCACTTGCCCCCCTCTGGGGCTCAGGTTGGGGGCCCCAGATCAATGGCTGCTTTTGAAAATTTAGCACCCACTGACCAAGCCTCGTGGCACCATGTACTGCAGCACACAGATAGCAGAGAATTGCAGCTGCAGTGCCATCATCAAGGGCAAGGTGAGCTTAGCACTTAAAGTATAATATCGGAATTGCTTTAGCCACCACTGGAATGCAGCCCCCTCTGGAGGGAAAGATGGCAGCTGCTTAACAATCTATAGCAAAGCAAAGAACTAGATGCCACCAAATGCCCACTCTGAGACCCTCTGTACTAACTGAAAACATCCCATTCATTGGCTACTGACAAATCCTAGCCCAGCTATTAAAGGCTCCATATTTGTACCCAGTTAGCAGGGCCACAAGCATTGGGTGTCCTACCTGGGGTCTCCCTGGGAGCCTGGGAAGCTCTGGGAACAAGCACCAGAAGTGAACTTGGCCCAGTGCTTCCTTCTGGAGCTGCTGTCTCTGCAGAGCCCTCTCCCTGCTCTTGTGCCCACTAGCTTTCCTCCTCTCTCTTTCCATCTATCACTGTCTCTGTCCTCCTCCTCGTCCTATCACTCTCTCCTCCCTCACTCCTCCCCTCGCCCATTCACGCCCCTTCACTCGCGGTAGCTCCTGGTGTGGGGCTTCGGCCACAGAAGCCCGGTGTTTCTGACATGGTCAGGACACCAGCCCCAGAAGGTGGATAGTGATCCTAGCACGGTCTCCCCTGGGGGATTCTGACAGCCCAGTTGACACCTGGATTGGGGCATCGGTCACACCCAGATGCTGATGGATGTGGCCTCTCTGGGGACTCACTCTGTGCCCACTGCTGGCATCCCTCAAACTCCATGTGGGCCATCCCGCTGGGCAGAGCTGCTAGCCCCCCAGATCCTCGCCTCCCAGTGGCCTACAGAAGGGAGGCCCTGGTGAAGCAGAGCCCAGCTAGCCCTTGGGTTTCAAAACCCTGGTGCCACAAGCTACTGGGCCCCCCTTCCTGGAGAGGGCCAGGGTGTCAAGGTCAAGGAATATCGTTGTAGGGGCTGGCAGGGATAACAGCAGGATTAAGGCATTAGAGGGGATCTGCAGCCGCCAGGGTGGAAAGCGAGTGGCTGTGTGGGGCAGAGGACTGCACGGTTCCCTGCTAGCCCAGCTGCCTCGGAAACAGACCCACCATGGAGAGAACCAGTCCCCCAGCCTCAGAGGCCTCCCCGCGACATAGCACCTGGGCCATCCCACATGGCTTGGGGCACCTCAACCGCACAGAGAGACAGATGGGCGGCCGGAGCTCAGAGATGGGCAGCAGCATGAGGGGGTATGTGGCTGGAGGGTGGGTTTGACAGACCCAGGTGTTTAGAGGAGCTGAGCTGGGAAGGAGAGTGACGGGGCTCCAGGGGGGGCTCAGGATGGAGGCTGAGGCCCTGCTGGCACTGGCTGTGCCATGGCACGTCACAGGTCCCCTCCTTTGCTCCGTGCAGCCCTCTGGAGGTCGGTGGGATCATGCTGCGGTACCTACAAGGAGCCATGCACCTGCACAGGCCTGGCCAGCCGGGACCGGGGGCGGGAGAGTTATGCAAACCAGGCTCTAGGCCGGGTCAGCGGAGGGGCTGGGCCCAAAGGCTGTCAGGGACATGTTGGCTGCAATCCAGGGAGAGGTGCTTCCATTGCTGCTCTCTGGCCACACCTGATGTCCAGAAACCATAGTGATGGCTGTATTACAAATGCAGATGGACAGACAGCTATCTCCCGTACAGATAGACTGGGGGGCTACAGGGCTGTCAGCCCCACACTAGGGCCCTGTGAGAACTGTCTCAGGAGAAGAGGAGTGGCCTTCTCTTGGGCTGCTCTTCACCCACTCTGCTCCCCACATGGCTATATCTCCTGGTCCTGCATCAGGTCCTGCAAAGGTGTTGGCCTGCCTGGCCCTGGCCGCAGCCCTACTGTGCTGTCCTTCAACCTCCAGCCTGCCGCACATCTAGAAGCAGCTGGGATTAGGGTGACCAGACAGCAAGTGTAAAAAATTGGAATGGGGTGTGGGGGGGTAATAGGTGCCTATATAAGAAAAAGCCCCCAAAATCAGGACAGTCCCTATAAAATCAGGACATCTGGTCACCCTAGCTGGGATCCCCCACCCCAGTTGGACCAGCTGATGGTTGGAGCTGTCCCAGCTGCCGTGTCTGCAGCCGAGCCGAGCCCCCGGGGTTAGCGAGGTGCTGGAATACAGTGTGGCGCGAGACACAAGAGGATTAGGCAGCAAAACTCCGCCAAGGTTCGAAAGGCTGGAATGGCGACAAGAAGGGGATTGAAGTGGAGCCACCTGTCCCTGGCACATGCACACACACCCCTACACACGCACACACACACATGCAAACACATGCATACGAGCACGCGCACACATACACACACACGAGCATGCGTGCACACACACATACATGTGTGCATGTGCACATGTGCATGTGTGTGTGCACGCACACACACCCACACTGTTAATCCGGACACCACCAAGGCAATGAGATTGTGAGCCAGCGTGAGGCAGGGGGGCTGTGTACATCCTCCCCCCGCCTTCTGCAGCTGGGCAGTCTGGGTGATCATGGAGGTGCCCCAAGGAGGTGCCTTGCGCTTTATCTCCATGTGAGCAATTTCCCACACAGACACTGATTAAAAGTCTAATCCCTGTGTAGGGCAGGGCTATGCTCTGAGCCAGGGCAGGGAAATAGAGACACTCCATGCAGCGTATTGGTAGAGAGGGGGTATTTTAGGGTTAAATCTTTTTGCCCCCCAACACACAGACCCTCCCCTCTGATTTTGCTATGCAGCCAAGCCCGTTACCCTGAACCTTGGGCTGCGCTGCCCCCCCCCCCAAGGCAGAGATCTGTCTAATTTGAACCCAGAGGCTTAGAGACGCTTTTGAACTAATTTCTTTGATGGAATCAGAAAAGTTCCATCCTAGGCCACTGAGCAGCTGTGTGAGTTTTGCTCGGTCTCTCTCTGAGGCCAAGGATGGAGGGAGACAGGCACACACAGGCCCTGGGCCTGGGGGTTGTCTGCTCTGGAGGGAAAAGGGCTGAGGGAGGTGGAGGCTGAGTTTTAATCTTCATGGAGCCGAGATGCCCCCTTGGCTCCCTGCCACCTACGTGAGGGGGGTTTGTTTAAAAAACAGCTGCTGTTCCTAGGAGAGTTGGGGAAAGGGACCGGCCCATGCCCTCTTCACGCACCCACCTTCCCCCCAAGCTAAAGCTGAGGTCACACCTCTCAGCACCCAGTGGCATGTGTGGGCTCCAGACATCATCGAGGGTGGGTCCAGGTGTACTGGGGAGCAGCCCTAGTGCAGCTAAAGTGCCTGGGGGGATTTTAGGCTGTTACTCAGGAAGGGGCCTATGCCAAAGCCCCAAGCAGCACCGGCCTGCAGGTCTGGGTCTAAGCTCCACAGCTGGGCCTCTGCCAGGCAGAAACCCTGCCTGCTCCAGCCCTGCTAGGGTGGAGAGGACAGAGAGTCGTTGGCATTGCCAAAGAAGCAAATCACCCTATAAACAGAGTGAGGCTAGGCCCGGGGTCACGCCCAGCACAAAGACCTGGGTTCAAGTCTTGCTCCATCCTAGACTTGCTGTGTGTCACTAGGGCTCTGGCCAGGAAGGGGACTTCGGTCAGGGCTGCAACGCCTGATGGTTAGGTGCCTCCTCAGCCCTGAGTTAGGTGCCCAGGCACCCTGCACAAGGCTGGGGAGTGTCAGGCATCTGAAGAAGGTAAGCGCAGAACTCACTAAGCCAGTCAGGAGGAAATGCTGAGGAGATGGGGGTGGCCCTCACCCTGCCATTCAAAGGGAGCCGGGAGCTGTTTGGGCTGGTGGGAGGTGCCTGTCTCTGCCAGCAACTCTCAGCTGTGACCTCTCGCCTGGCGTTAGGTACCAAAACCAGCTCAGGCCTTACTGGCAAAAGTAGGAGGTGCTGCCGCCATGCCCATCCCTGTGATCAGAGCACACCCCTGGCTGGGGAGACCAACGTTCAAATCCCCCAGGGCCTGATAGCGGAAGGGACCACACCCTGGTCTCCCACCTCACGAGTGCCCTAATCGCTGGGCTGCATCTCACCAACTGAAACTGTTCTGGTTTTGTATGAAATACGTGTAACCCTTCTGCCCCTTTGAGTTGACAGCAACAAGGGCCAGGTTCAGTATCCAGGGGTTCCGTTTCAATAACTCAATGCAAATCGGCTCGAGCCCCCACCCCGTGACCTGGGACAATTACATACCATCCCCCTGGGCGCCTCTAGGAGGCAATACTTCCCCACTTGCAAGCACAGAGCCTGAGAGTAGCAAAATCCTCTTAAGAAAGGAGGGAAACAATGTGCCATCATATTGGGGAAACACCACAAACAGGATTCATAAAATAAACCATGAGCAAAAGACCCACCAAGTAAGTTTGGCAGTGTCCTTTTCCCCATAAGGTCTTAAGTCCAATCACCCCAAAGTCCAACAACCCAAAAGTATCTGTCCCTAGTCAGTGCTGCCCCAGAGTTCAAAAGTTTGTCTGCAGAGTTTTACCCCCCTAGCCTGGGTGGAAATGGGGGGGTGGGCACACAGGGTGTTAAGGGGCACCTTACGTGGGTTGGGGCCAACTGCCCTGCCTCTCCGTGGAGTTCTGCTGCAGCCTTCACCACAACCAGCTCCACTCCACCAGCTGCACCGCTCCTCCAGCTGACCCGTGAGCCTCTCCAGCCGTCCCCGCAAACCGCTCCACTCTGCTCCGCTCGCTCGCTGTTCTGTGGGCCACTCCAACGGCCCCACAAACCACTCAGCTCTGCTCCACTCACTGTTCCGTGGGCCGCTCCAACTGTCCCACAAACTGCTCAGCTCCGCTCTGCTCTGCTCACTGTTCTGCTCCAGCCATGCTGCAAACTGCTCTGCTCTGCCAGCCGCTTAGCGATAGATCTTGAGGTTCCCTTACTAGTTAACACAGCACTCAGCTCAGTAAGTTTAGCGCTTTTAAGGATTTCAGCTTGTAATAGGGGAGCCCCAATACCCTAAAGCAAATTTAGCACAGCAGCCTCTAGATGGGCTCCTAATAGAATCAAAATTAGCTCTGCTCTTCAACCATGAAGAAAGTACAATTAATATTCCACATCCTATTTATTTAAAATAAAAAAAACTATACCATCTGAATCCCATACCCCCACCCATTGGGTTTTTGAACCCATGTCCCTTGTCTAGCAAGTGCTATATAGTTGATGGTGAGACCCTCTGTCATAAAACAGTTTCATAGTCCTTCATTCACATAATCAACGTAACAATACTTTATTCTTCCTGCCCCAAAAACAGAGAAATTGAGGATCCCACAGCTGTCAAAGTGACCATCTCTGGCGGCCATGGACTTGTGCTAGGCGGGGTGAGTGTGCCTATGCAAACAAGATCAGCCCCTGAAATTCTTTTCCACACTCGCCATAATTCACCACCGGATATCAGGATAGAGCTCATCCTGACTCTGCTTACATACGTAAACACTCAGCGGGCATGCTGGGGCACCCTGGGGGTGGGAGAGCCAGCTGCTCCCGGACTATTTAATTATCTTACAGGGTGAGGCAGCTTCAGCAGCAGAGACAGAGTGCTCCCCTCCCATCCAGCGTACCCTGCAGCACCTGGACGATGACAGACCTGGGTTTAAGTCCCATCTGCTCTCAGGCAGAACAGGGATTTGCACCTGTCTCCTCATAACCTAGGGGAGTGAGCTAACCACAGGGACACTGGGGAATGGGGTCGGGTCCTAGGCACCAGGTGTCAGGTAGCTGTGCACATGTCCCTGGCAGACATGTAGGTGCCATGGGGAATGGGGCAGACAGAGGCTTCTGGGGGTCTGTGTTTTGGTGTTAGGCACTGATATGGCAGTCAGAGCTAGATTTACAAAGGCACTTTGTGCTGTGCCACCAAGCATCCCAACACTTTTCTCCTGGTGCCTCAAAAGCCACTGGGATTCATCCCCGCTCAGCCAGGTACCCTGTGCCACGGAGAGGGAGAGGAAGCTGCCTTAGCCTGCAACCCACAGAACCCAGCATGCCAGGCAGGGAACCCCTTGATTGAGCCGCCCTGGCTGATACTGAGGCGTAACTAACTACTGGGCTAACAGCAGCTCCCACACCCGGGCGAGTACCTAACCATTGGTTAATGGCAGCTCCTACCCCTGGGTGAGTACCTAACCATGGGCTAATGGCAGCTCCCACCCCCTACCTCCCAGGTGAGGACCTAACCATGGGCTAACAGCAGTTCCAACCCCCCCCAGGCGAGTACCTAACCACAGGCTAATGGCAGCTCCCACCCCTGGGTGAGTGTGATGCTCTGTACTTCGGGGGAATACCCTACACCCCCTTGTTCATCTGTATAAAATGATTGTGTGGTATGCAAAGTTTGTCATGTTGGGTGTCTTTAGAAGGCTCATAATAAACTGAGCATTGTTGTTACAGTAATGTTACAGGTTATAATTTCATGTATATAGTTATGAGGCTGAAAATGTGTCCTCATGGCTTAAAGCAACCCCAGAAAAAAAATCTCCAAGAGCAGAGGGGCAGTTCACACCTCCTCAAGGCGTGGATGGGACAAACCCAGGCTAGCTTTACAAGGAACAATGGACGCTGGCTTAAGCAGCAACAAAAAAATCAGTTAGACCAAGGGTGGCTCCGTAGCCCCATGCGACTCTTCAGAGGTTAATATGCGGCTCCTTGTCTAGGCACCGACTCCGGGGCTGGAGCTACAGGTGCTGGGGGGTGCTCACTGCTCAACCCCCATGCTCACCCCAAGCTCAACCCCTTCCCCCAAGACCCCTGCCCCTTTCCCTGAGCTTGCCATGCCCTCGCTCCCCCCCCCCACATAGCCTCCTGAGCACATGAAACAGCTGATTGCTGTGGGAGGGGGAAGTAGGCGCTGAGTGGTGGGGCTGCCAGCAGCTGGGGGGTGCTGGGTGGGAGCTGGGGGGCTGCTGATGTGTTACTGTGGCTCTTTGGCAATGTAAATTGGTAAACTCTGGCTCCTTCTCCGGCGCAGGTTGCCCACCCCTGTGCTAGACCCTCAAGGGAGTCATGCTCCTTCCTTTGGGCAGTTTGGGACTGCGAGGAGGTAAGGCTCACCTGAGTCTCAAGGGGCGGGGGCCCAAAGCCAGGAGGCAAGAAAGTACATGTTAAAAAGGAGAGATGTTTGCCATGCTCTCTCCCTCTCTTCCACCTACATCTATGGCCACCACCACACCAAGAAACTGAAGTACTGATCAAAGGGGAGAGCCTGGCTGAAGAGCAGCCAGCCAGCCTGTGGGGAGAAGAATCTAAGTTCGTAAGGACATCGAAAGTGATAAGATCGGGTTAGAATGCGTTTTGCTTTTGTTTCATTTGACCAAATCTGACGTATGCTTTGATTTATAATCTCTTAAATCTACCTTTATAGTTAATAAATCTGTTTGTTTATTCACCTGAAGCAGTGCATTTGGTTTGCAGTGTGACAGAGGCTCCCCTTGGGATAACAAGCCTGGTACATATCAATTTCTTTGTTAAACTGATGAACTCATAAGCTTGCAGCGTCCAGCGGGCATAACTGGACACTGCAAGACGGAGGTTCCTGGGTTGTGTCTGGGACTGGAGATATTGGCTAGTGTCATTCGGTTGCACAGTCCAAGGAGCAGTTCCATGCCAGAGGCTGTGCGTGACCAGCCCAAGAGTGGGGTGCTCAGAGCAGTGCAGGGTAAGGCTGGCTCCCAGAGTCAAGGGGTGGAGTGACCTAGCAGATCACTGGTCCAGATAACACCAGGGGGAACGTCACAGCGAGTACTTAACCACAGGCTAAAGGCAGCTCCCTCCCTCCCCCCGGGGTGAGTACCTAACTACCAGGCTAAAGGCAGCCCCCCCTGCAGGCAAGTGCGAAAGGCAGCTCCCGCCCCCCAGGTGAGTACTGAACTACAGGGCTGAAGGCAGTTCCTCCTCCTTCACTGCTTGGTTTGTGTGCAGCGTGATGGCCCCGCTGTATGAACAATGGTTCAGGCCCTGCAGGTAAAACAGGTGCGTCACCACCTGTCTTCCCCCATGCATGGATCTCTCTGGTACCTGGGCGGGAGGGGAGAGAGGGATCCAGCCCCCTGCAGGGCTCAGCAGCCACGGAGCCTGGTTTCCTGGACCAGTGGTGCCTACATCTGGGACTTACGCACCTGCATCTCTTCAATGTCTAAACCTTGCTCCCCGTTTCTCTGTGCCTCAGTTCCCCTTTGGTACAAGGATCACAGCACATCAAGGGGGGTGGGAGGTGAACCCCTCAAAGGCTGCAAGGGGTTCAGATACTGTGGTGACTGAGGCCAGGAAGTGCCACACATGGATGGATTTCCACCATGTTCCACCGTGGGGAGATTTTGCTGCATCCAGGCAGATGCATTGTCCTGTTTGCTGGCTGTACCCACTGGAGCTGTCTTCTCCTGTGCAGAGAGTGTGCACAAGGCGTGTGCCACACGGGAGCGGCTGTGAACGCTGCACATGCCAGCGAGCACCAGTCACTCGAGTGGGTGTGACGGACACTGTCTGGGCCAGCACCCAGGGCTGAACTGGACCCAGCAGAGCTAAAAGCACGAGTTGCAACAGACTCCTCTCTGCTGTGGCTCAGGAGCAGCCGGGACAGTGCACCATGAACTCCCCAGAGCAGTGCCCTGCAGTCAGTGCCGCTGGGACATGGGTCTCAAAATCCTGATTTAACGAAGGGGGGGGATTCACAATTTCCCCCCCCAAAATATTTCCCAACTTTCAACTCCGCTCTAAATGCCAGGGGTGGGGATGGGCAGAGGTAGCTGCATTTTCAGTGCTAAGCACCCTGCACTCCAGCTGGCACCCGGGGGGCTCAGTACCAGGCCCTGCAGGGCTCAGGAATGAGCTAAGCATCATCAGGTGCGGGGGGGAGGGTTTGTGCTGGGAGGGACAGGAAGCCCTGAGCACACACCCTACCCCCACCTGCCATGGGGGTGCTTTGTGGCACTATCCCCCCTGGACTTCAGGTACAGAGGTGGAAACATTTTGGAGAGGGTTTGGGGCCCTGTGAGGGAAAATCCCATCCTGGGAGGGTCATATCATAAGTGAAGTTTCCAGCCATGGGAAGTTTAACTAGCCATAGACTGAGCCTGTGCTAGTAGATGCTAGTTTCAGAAGGAGTGAGAGCAGGGGTGTGTGTGTGTGCACATGAGTATCAGCAGGTGTGTGTGCACGCATGAGTGTGTGTGCATATGCTAGTATCAGCAGGGGTGTATGAGTGGACACCAGTGTCAACAGGTGTGTGTTAGCATGCACACTAGTGTCAGCAGGTGTGTGTGAGGACATGCTAGTGTCAACAGGTGTGTGTATTAGCATGCACACTAGTGTCAGCAGGTGTGTCCATGCTAGTGTCAGCAAGTGTGTGTGAGTGCACACTAGTGTCAGCAGGTGTGTGCATTAGCATGTGCATTTGTGTCAGCAGGTATATGTGAGTGCACACTAGTGTCAGCAGGTGTGTGCATTAGCATGTGCACTAGTGTCAGCAGGTATATGTGAGTGCACCTAGTGTCAGCAGGTGTGTGAGAGACTGCACACTAGTGTCAGCAGGTGTGTCCATGCTCCTGTCAGCAGGTGTGTGAGTGCACTAATATCAACAGGTGTGTGTGAGACTGCACACTATTGTCAGCAGGTGTGTATGTGCATGCACACTAGTGTCAGCAGGGGTGTGTGTGCATGCACACTAGTGTCAGCAGATGTGTCCATGCTAGTGTCAGCAGGGGTATGTGAGTGCACTAATATCAGCAGGTGTGTGTGTGTGTGTGTGAGAGAGAGAGTGCACATTAGTGTCAGCAGGTGTGTGTGAGTGCACCAATATCAGGTGTCTGTGTGAGTGCACACTAGTGTCAGCAGGTGTGTGTGTGTGTGTGTGTGTGTAATTATTATTATTTGTATTACAGCAGCACTGGCCCATTGTGCCAAGCAGCAGGCAGAGTAATAGCTGGGCCTTGCCATGGAGCGTGTCTAGCGGCCCTAGCCCAGCTGCCACCCGGAAATGGTGGAACAGATGAGCAGCATGAGGGGTGCAAACCTCACTTGGGGCCAGGGTGTGTTAGTTTAATCCTTTGGGTGGGGCTTAGTGCTGGGGGCGGTGGAATTGGCTAACTGGGAAGACCGGGGGGGGGAAGGGCAGGGCCACAGAAGGCCATTGGGATGGGGGGGTGATCAGGGCAGGGGAGAGGAGGGAGGGAAGGTAGGCAAGAGAGCATGCGGGGGGGGGGAAGTGAGAGTGGGCAAGAGGGGTCAGAGCCAGCCAGCACAGGGGCAAAGCCACCTGATGCCTGGTCATACCGCGTGTGCGGGAGGCTCCCTGCTGCAGAACCAGCTTCTAGGGCTGCTCCGGTATGGGTGGGGGCTCCTCCCTGGGACTTCTGTCTTCCCCAGCTCACATGGCTCAGGGGACAGGGTGCACTGTGAACACGGCCTGGTTTCAGTGTGTGCACACACATGTAAGAGTGTTTGCCTGGGCACACGTGTGTAAGAACATACATGTGTGAGCATGTATATGTACATACCATGAATGTTTACAAACATAAGAATGGCCATACTGGGTCAGACCAAAGGTCCATCTTTGCAAGTGTCCACACAGATATGTGGTGCGTGCATATATGGGTGTATGTGCCTGTTCCTGTCTGTTTGCATACATACTGGGCTGCATTATTAGGAGCACTGCCAGCAGATCAAGGGAGTGATGAGGCCACACCTGGAGCATTGTGTTCAGTTCTGGTCCCCCCACTACAGAAGGGATGTGGACAAATTGGAAACAGTCCAGCAGGGGGCAATGAAAATGATCAGGGGGCTGGGGTACATGACTTACGAGGAGAGGCTGAGGGAACTGGGATTGTTTAGTCTGCAGAAGAGAAGAGTGAGGGGGGATTTGATAGCTGCTTTCAACTACCTGAAGGGGGTTCCAAAGAGGATGGAGCTCGGCTGTTCTCAGTGGTCCCTAATGACAGAACAAGGAGCAATGGTCTCAAGTTGCAATGGGGGAGGTTTAGGTTGGATATTAGGAAACACTATTTCACTAGGAGGGTGGTGAAGCACTGGAATGGGTTCCCTAGGGAGGTGGTGGAATCTCCTTCCTTAGAGGTTTTTAAGGCCCGGCTTGACAAAGCCCCCGCTGGGATGATTTAGTTGGGGTTGGTCCTCCTTTGAGCAGGGGGTTGGACTAGATACCTCCTGAGCTCCCTTCCAGCCCTGAGATTTTATGATTCTATGTATGAGGGCGTATCAGTGTGGCTGGTTGTGTGCTGCTGTGTATGTACATTAGGTGTGGATATGTGCCCACTGCCTGGCTCATAGCCCACCTTTTGCTCAGCAATGCCTGGAAGTACTTTGGTTCAGGCTTCAGGCCTCAGACTGGGCCTCTGACACAAGAGTTTGTTTCAGGGCCTCATCTTACTACACTGTGTGTAGAGGGGGATGCGTCAGCAGTGTCTCGAGGAAAGAAGCCACATTCCTTACTGGCTAATCCAAATGACTGTCGCAGCGTGGGCTGGCCTTCGTCCCACCTGCAACTACTTGGCCACCGCCCAGGTGCCAGGTCTGGGATCAGGTGACACCTACAGGCCAACTGGCAGCTGGGTGAGGGCGAGCCATGCCAAGCTGGAGCTGCTGGCAGCAAGGGGCAGAAACCTAAAGAGGAACAGGCTGGAGGGAACACCAGGCAGCAGGGGCTGAGACATTGGCAAGCACGGGAAGGCTTACTTGACTTACAAGAGTCTGGCTGGAGACCTCCACAAAGGGAAACTGAGGCAAAGGCCGGGCCTGACACCCAATCGGGCATCCCCTGTTACAACGATGCCTTTAGCCACGAAGCTGATGAGCTACTTTGGCTGAATTTTGCCGAATCTCGGCTGGTCCTGATGAATAACTCACGGGCCAAGCAGAGGACAGTGGGACTCTGTTCATTTTGTGCTGCTGCCACATTTTCAATCACTAAAACATGAGGCAAACACTTGGAAATAAACATCAGCAGGAGCCTCCGGAGAACCGAGTCCAGGTTCCAAGAGCCAGAGAGCAGCACTTCCTCTCCACCCACCATTCTCCTGCCCCAGCCCCAGCCCAATCCCTGGGCCCTGGAGACACCCTGGCTACGCTGAACATTTCAGCCATTTGCGCTGATTGCAGGAGTGTCAAGGGCTCTCATGCTTGAGCACCCACCACAGGAGGGTGCTGCTGGCTCAGTGCAATGGGACACACTCCTCCCAGCCGTCCCTGAGCTGTAGTTTGTGACTAGTGGATGGGGGGGGGGGGGCATATGGCCACCAGATTGCAATCCACGGGGCCATGTGACCAGACTCATCCTGAACGAATCAGAAACCTGCCAGGCACGGTTCAGAACCGAGCACACCCCCAGCGTACATGTACCCATGAGGCACATGATGACAGTCTATTCCCAGCCTCTACGCGCTCTCGGAGAGCTGTGCTCATGGTAGGGACATGCTAGGGCTGCCAGGGTAAATATGGGCCCCTTGGAACCAGTCTCTCAGCTCGTGCAGGCGCAGGGAGTTGGGGCTGTTGCGGCCCTCGGAGCAGGAGCCACCAGGGCTAACTGTCCCCTATGTGCTTCAGCTCCTTCTGCAGCTTCTCGGTGAGCTTCCTGAAGGAAGGCCGCTTCCCCGGCTCTGTCTCCCAGCAGCTCTTCATCAGGGTGTAGAGGGAGGGCGGGCATTCCTCAGGGGCCTCCATCCGGTACCCCTTCTCCACCTTCTCCGTCACTTCCTTCAGAGTCTTGGGCAGAGAGAGAGAGACCTGCTGTGAGCTCCCTGGCTCCCTTTCTGCATCCAGCCAGGGCCTTTCTGCAGAGTAATGCCATGATCCATCCCATCACCACCCGGGGCAGTGCTAAATCCTGCCCACCTCTGTCTGCATGCTCTCACCCACCCTCGAGCCCCCATCTCCCCCTGTGACACAGCCACTCCTGCTGCACCCCTGCTCCACACGGCACCTCCACACCCCAGAGAACAGTTGCTCTCCATGGCACTGGCACTCTCATGCTTCCCCCACGCCCAGGCACTTGGCATTAGCAAGACCCGAGAAATGAGGTTTAACTGGATCCTTGTGCCATCTAGGCCTTAGCCCAGGGATGTCAGGAGCCAGCCAGCACTCACCATCTTGGAGTAGGGCGCCCGGCCGTAGGAGAACAGTTCCCACAGGAGGATCCCATAGCTCCAGACGTCCGACTTGGTAGAGAATTTCTGCAGGGAATGTGAGGAAGGTGATGCCGCAGCAAGCAGCCACAAAGCCACGCAGGGCTGGTGACACAGGCCAGGGATGGGGGCAAGAGCCTGTATCCCACCCGGTGAACGGCCTCGCCCCTTTTCTGAGTGCTCCAGGAGAGTGGTAGGGCCACGCATTGGGGGATGGGCCCTTTGGAGAGAATCTCCTTGGCCCTGTCTCTAGTGTAACTGGATCTGGGTCTGTAACCAGATGTGACACAGCTGGCTCCACACA
Source organism: Gopherus evgoodei (assembly GCF_007399415.2). Lineage (NCBI taxonomy): Eukaryota > Metazoa > Chordata > Testudines > Testudinidae > Gopherus > Gopherus evgoodei. Next base: position 13,498,892 of record NC_044343.1, read on the forward strand.
CAACTGTGCCCGCACACATGGCAGCCCAGCGGGTGTCGCTTTGCCAGAGGCCCAGGCTGGCTCCTGGGTTTGGCGGCTCTGCCTTGCTCCCTGTTCTCGGTGCACTAGCAATCCCAGGATGCATTGCCACAGTGGTGCCACTCTACGCACGTGTGCCTGGGCACTTCGCCCCCTGCTGAGGCACGACAGGACAGCTGCCCGGATTCTCCCAGAATGCACTGAGACGAAGGCGGCGAGGCAGCGTGGGGGATGCTCAGGCACAGGGAAACGCACGGCTGGGCTGGGAGACGTGTGGCTGCACGGGCACCACCCAAGCATGTTGCTGTACCAGCATCAAATGTGGGCATCACGGCCTGTGACAAATCTCACTTGGGCTCGCCAAGATGATGTGAAGGGCAGGAGCCCTGCAGAAGGCAGGGCTGGGCCGGGTGGCCCTGCCAATCCCCTCCCCCTCACTCACATTGTTTTTCAGGGCCTCCGGAGCCGTCCACTTGACTGGCAGCTTGGTGGCATCTACGCCTTTTGGGTCCACCTTGGCCAAGCCGAAGTCACTCACTTTGGCCACATTCTCCTCTGAGATCAGGATGTTGCGGGCAGCAAGGTCTCTGTGCACCAGCTTCTTGGACTCCAGGTAGTCCATCCCCTGGGAGATGTCCCTGCACACCATGGGCAGCCGAAACCAAGGGCAGCGGGTGCATGGGGGGAGAAGGGATCAGCTGTATTCAGTGCCCATCTTCACACCCAACCTCTACCCTTGAACCACAGACATGACTTAGCCCCTCACTAACGAGGACAACTCTTGGCTGCAGCCTGCCTGGGGCGTGCCATCCCTTTGCAGCTCGAATAAGAGCATAACCTAACCCCAGTCTCCGACCTGTGCAGGGCAGGGGACGGACTCAGGATTTCCCGTTCCACCACTGACTCACTGTGTGGCCCTGGGCAAATCATTTTCCTTTTGGGAAATGAGGACAATGGCTGGGGCCTGCCTCCCAGGAGAAATGTGAAGTGCTTTAGATTCTCAAGGGGACAGAGGGCATGGAAAGGGGCCACCTATGATGAGGGTAACTTTAGACAAGGCTTGTCCTGACTGAGAGGACAGAATTATCCCCTGCTTGGAGCATCCAGGCCACAGTGGGGGAAAGGTGCAGGACTCACAGGGCGAACTGGATGAGCTGCTTGGGCTGGAGGACTGATCTGCCCCGTGTCCGCAGGAAGTTGACCAGGTTCCCCTGCCGGAGGAGAGAGAAACAGTTATGAGAACCTGTCACCTCTTGCATTAGCGGAAGGTTCTGCACGGCCAGCCCCGGTGACAGGAGCCCTCTGGCCCGCCAGCTGGGCTAGCGCTGCCCCCCACCCATGCCTCCTGCCTGATCTTACTGCCCCCCATGCAGGATGAGCTGGAAGAATGGTCTCCACGGCCCAGTCGGTCCCTGGCCTCTCTGCAGGGGTTGGGTTTGCAACGGGGCCTATTCCCTGCAAACTGCCCTGGGACCCACCATCTTCCCAGAGAGGAAGGGTTTCCAGTCACTGCTGACCCAGGCCGAATCTGACCCTGCGGCCTAGCCATGAACTGTTCTCCAGGCCAGGCTCCAGCCCCTGCGTGCCCGGGGAACAGGGGTGCTGGAGAGGCATCACTGGTGCAAAGGGCCGGTTGGGGACCCTGGTTTGCTCTGATGCAGCAGGGCAGGCTGGGCCCACGATGCTCTCACCTTGCTCATGTACTCCATGACGATATAGAGGCCGTTGTGCAGGATCACGCCCAGCAGCCGCACCAGGTTTTTGTGACGGACCTTCCTGGAGGAGGGAATGGCCACGTCAAGGAAACGTCCGTCCGGTGCTGGGCCGGGGGGCAGGGCTGGCGCTTCCATTAGGCGACCCTTGGCGGTCTCCTAGGGCGCCAGGATTTGGGGGGCAGCATTTTGTATGCTCCCCACGGGGCGCATGGGAGTTTCCGGTTCCGCTCCCATTGCGCTGCCAAAGAAGGACCTTCAGCCGACGTGCCATGGAAAACAGGCAATTGAGCAGCTCAATGACTGCTACTGTCGCCTGCGGCGTTTCGGCGGAGGGTCCTTCTTCGGCGGCGCGGTGGGAGTGGAACTGGAAGCTCCTGTGCGCCCCGTGGGGAGCACACAAAATGCTGCCCCCTGAATTCTGCCTAGGGCGACAGAAACCCTGGCGCCGCTCCTGCCAAGGGGAAGGCTCTAACTACACGTGGCACACACACGAAGAGAGCCCCTGGCTTTGAGGGAGGGGGACACAAGGAACCCCCCTACACACACACACAGCCCCTGGCCTGCAAGGGAGGGGAGCATGGGGAATACACAAACACACACCCAGCCCCTGTCCTGCGAGGGAGGGTACACAGGGAACTAGGCTGCGAGGGAGGGGCCATGGGGAATACACACACACACACACACACGCACACACACACACACATGCAATCACAATCACAGACATACACCCAGCCCCTGTCCTGCGAGGGAGATGGACACAGGGAACCCCCCACACACACACACACAGCCCCTGTCCTGCGAGGGAGAGGGACACAGGGAACCCTCCACATACACACACATACACCCAGCCCCTGTCCTGCGAGGGAGAGGGACACAGGGAACCCTCCACATACACACACATACACCCAGCCCCTGTCCTGCGAGGGAGAGGGACACAGGGAACCCCCCCCACAAACACACACCCAGCCCCTGTCCTGCGAGGGAGAGGGACACAGGGAACCCCCCCCCCACACACACACATACACCCAGCCCCTGTCCTGCGAGGGAGAGGTACACAGGGAACCCCCACACACACACACACACCCAGCCCCTGTCCTGCGAGGGAGATGGACACAGGGAACCCCCCACATGCACACACATACACCCAGCCCCTGTCCTGCGAGGGAGAGATACACAGGGAACCCCCCCACCCACACACACACCCAGCCCCTGTCCTGCGAGGGAGAGGGACACAGGGAACCCCCCCCACACACACACACACACCCAGCCCCTGTCCTGCGAGGGAGAGGGACACAGGGAACCCCCACACACACACATACACCCAGCCCCTGTCCTGCGAGGGAGAGATACACAGGGAACCCCCCACACACACACATACACCCAGTCCCTGTCCTGCGAGGGAGAGGTACACAAGGAACCCCCACACACACACATACACCCAGCCCCTGTCCTGCGAGGGAGAGGGACACAGGGAACCCCCCCACACACACACACACATACACCCAGCCCCTGTCCTGCGAGGGAGAGGGACACAGGGAACCCCCCACATACACACACATACACCCAGCCCCTGTCCCGCGAGGGAGATGGACACAGGGAACCCCCCCCACACAAACACATACACCCAGCCCCTGTCCCACGAGGGAGGGGACACAGGGAACCCCCCACATACACACACATACACCCAGCCCCTGTCCCGCGAGGGAGATGGACACAGGGAAACCCCCCCCCCCCACACACACACACCCAGCCCCTGTCCTGCGAGGGAGAAGTACACAGGGAACCCCCCCACACACACACACACACCCAGCCAGACACAGGGAACCCCCCCCCACACACACACACACCCAGCCCCTGTCCTGCGAGGGAGATGGACACAGGGAACCCCCCCCACACACACATACACCCAGCCCCTTTCCTGCGAGGGAGATGGACACAGGGAACCCCACACACACACACACACACACCCAGCCCCTGTCCTGCGAGGGAGATGGACACAGGGAACCCCCCCACACACACACACACACCCAGCCCCTGTCCTGTGAGGAAGATGGACACAGGGAACCCCCCACACACACACATACACCCAGCCCCTTTCCTGCGAGGGAGATGGACACAGGGAACCCCCCAACACACACACGCACCCAGCCCCTGTCCCGCAAGGGAGGGGACAAAGGGAACCCCCTCACACACACACACACCAAGCCCCTGTCCTGCGAGGGAGGGGACACAGGGAACACATGTAACCCACACACACACACACCCAGCCCCTGTCCTGCGAGGGAGGGGACACAGGGAACCCCCCACATACACACACATACACCGAGCCCCTGTCCTGCGAGGGAGAGGTACACAGGGAACCCCCCACACACACACACACCCAGCCCCTGTCCTGCGAGGGAGGGGACACAGGGAACCCCCCCCACACACACACACACCCAGCCCCTGTCCCGCGAGGGAGGGGACACAGGGAACCCCCCACACACACACACACCCAGCCCCTGTCCCGCGAGGGAGGGGACACAGGAACACATGTAACCCACACACACACCCAGCCCTTGTCCCGCGAGGGAGGGAACACAGGGAACCCCCCCCACACACACACACACCCAGCCCCTGTCCCGCGAGGGAGGGGACACAGGAACACGTGTAACACACACACACACACACCCAGCCCCTGTCCCGCGAGGGAGGGGACACAGGAACACGTGTAACCCACACACACACCCAGCCCCTGTCCCGCGAGGGAGGGGACACAGGAACACGTGTAACACACACACACACACAGCCCCTGTCCTGCGAGGGAGGGGACACAGGGAACCCCCCCACACACACACACCCAGCCCCTGTCCTGCGAGGGAGATGGACACAGGAACACGTGTAACACACACACACACACAGCCCCTGTCCCGCGAGGGAGGGGACACAGGGAACACATGTAACACACACACACACCCAGCCCCTGTCCCGCGAGGGAGGGGACACAGGAACACGTGTAACACACACACACACACAGCCCCTGTCCCGCGAGGGAGGGGACACAGGAACACGTGTAACACACACACACACACAGCCCCTGTTCCGCGAGGGAGGGGACACAGGAACACGTGTAACACACACACACACCCAGCCCCTGTCCCGCGAGGGAGGGGACACAGGAACACGTGTAACCCACACACACACCCAGCCCCAGTCCCGCGAGGGAGGGGACACAGGAACACGTGTAACACACACACACACACAGCCCCTGTCCCGCGAGGGAGGGGACACAGGAACACGTGTAACACACACACACACCCAGCCCCTGTCCCGCGAGGGAGGGGACACAGGAACACATGTAACACACACACACACCCAGCCCCTGTCCTGCGAGGGAGATGGACACAGGAACACGTGTAACACACACACACACACACAGCCCCTGTCCCGCGAGGGAGGGGACACAGGAACACGTGTAACACACACACACACCCAGCCCCTGTCCCACGAGGGAGGGGACACAGGAACACGTGTAACACACACACACCCCCAGCCCCTGTCCCGCGAGCGAAGGGACACAGGGACACGTGTAACACACACACACACCCAGCCCCTGTCCCGCGAGGGAGGGGACACAGGAACACGTGTAACACACACACACACCCAGCCCCTGTCCCGCGAGGGAGGGGACACAGGAACACGTGTAACACACACACACACACCCAGTCCCTGTCCCGGCAGGGAGGGGACACAGGAACACATGTAACACACACACACACACCCAGCCCCTGTCCCGCGAGGGAGGGGACACAGGAACACGTGTAACACACACACACACCCAGCCCCTGTCCCGCGAGGGAGGGGACACAGGAACACGTGTAACATACACACACACACAGCCCCTGTCCCGCGAGGGAGGGGACACAGGAACACATGTAACACACACACACACCCAGCCCCTGTCCTGCGAGGGAGATGGACACAGGAACACGTGTAACACACACACACACCCAGCCCCTGTCCCGCGAGGGAGGGGACACAGGAACACGTGTAACACACACACACACACAGCCCCTGTCCCGCGAGGGAGGGGACACAGGGACACGTGTAACCCACACACACACACCCAGCCCCTGTCCCGCGAGGGAGATGGACACAGGAACACGTGTAACACACACACACACCCAGCCCCTGTCCCGCGAGGGAGGGGACACAGGAACAAGTGTAACACACACACACACCCAGCCCCTGTCCCGCGAGGGAGGGGACACAGGGACACGTGTAACCCACACACACACCCAGCCCCTGTCCTGCGAGGGAGGGGACACAGGAACACGTGTAACACACACACACACACGCAGCCCCTGTCCAGCGAGGGAGGGGACACAGGAACACGTGTAACCCACACACACACCCAGCCCCTGTCCTGCGAGGGAGATGGACACAGGAACACGTGTAACACACACACACACCCAGCCCCTGTCCCGCGAGGGAGGGGACACAGGAACACGTGTAACACACACACACACCCAGCCCCTGTCCCGCGAGGGAGGGGACACAGGGACACGTGTAACCCACACACACACACCCAGCCCCTGTCCCGCGAGGGAGATGGACACAGGAACACGTGTAACACACACACACACCCAGCCCCTGTCCCGCGAGGGAGGGGACACAGGAACACGTGTAACACACACACACACCCAGCCCCTGTCCCGCGAGGGAGGGGACACAGGGACACGTGTAACCCACACACACACCCAGCCCCTGTCCCAGGAGGGAGGGGACACAGGAACACATGTAACCCACACACACACACAGCCCCTGTCCCGCAAGGGAGGGGACACAGGAACACGTGTAACACACACACACACACACACACCCAGCCCCTGTCCCACGAGGGAGGGGACACAGGAACACGTGTAACACACACACACACACACACCCAGCCCCTGTCCCGCGAGGGAGGGGACACAGGAACACATGTAACACACACACACACACCCAGCCCCTGTCCCGGCAGGGAGGGGACACAGGAACACGTGTAACACACACACACACACCCAGCCCCTGTCCCGCGAGGGAGGGGACACAGGAACACGTGTAACCCACACACACACCCAGCACCTGTCCCGCGAGGGAGGGGACACAGGAACACGTGTAACACACACACACACCCAGCCCCTGTCCCGCGAGGGAGGGGACACAGGAACACATGTAACACACACACACACACCCAGCCCCTGTCCCGCGAGGGAGGGGACACAGGAACACGTGTAACACACACACACACCCAGCCCCTGTCCCGGCAGGGAGGGGACACAGGAACACATGTAACCCACACACACACCCAGCCCCTGTCCTGCGAGGGAGGGGACACAGGAACACGTGTAACACACACACACACACGCAGCCCCTGTCCAGCGAGGGAGGGGACACAGGAACACGTGTAACCCACACACACACACAGCCCCTGTCCCGCGAGGATGGGGACACAGGAACACGTGTAACACACACACACACCCAGCCCCTGTCCCGGCAGGGAGGGGACACAGGAACACATGTAACCCACACACACACCCAGCCCCTGTCCCGCGAGGGAGGGGAGACAGGAACACGTGTAACACACACACACACACAGCCCCTGTCCCGGCAGGGAGGGGACACAGGAACACATGTAACCCACACACACACACACCCAGCCCCTGTCCCGGCAGGGAGGGGACACAGGAACACATGTAACCCACACACACACCCAGCCCCTGTCCTGCGAGGGAGGGGACACAGGAACACGTGTAACACACACACACACACAGCCCCTGTCCCGGCAGGGAGGGGACACAGGAACACGTGTAACCCACACACACACACCCAGCCCCTGTCCTGCGAGGGAGGGGACACAGGAACACGTGTAACACACACACACACACACCCAGCCCCTGTCCCGCGAGGGAGGGGACACAGGAACACGTGTAACCCACACACACACACACCCAGCCCCTGTCCAGCGAGGGAGGGGACACAGGAACACGTGTAACACACACACACACCCAGCCCCTGTCCCGCGAGGGAGGGGACACAGGGACACGTGTAACCCACACACACACCCAGCCCCTGTCCCGCGAGGGAGGGGACACAGGAACACATGTAACCCACACACACACCCAGCCCCTGTCCCGCGAGGGAGGGGACACAGGAACACGAGTAACACACACACACACCCAGCCCCTGTCCCGCGAGGGAGATGGACACAGGAACACGTGTAACCCACACACACACCCAGCCCCTGTCCCGCGAGGGAGGGGACACAGGAACACGTGTAACACACACACACACACAGCCCCTGTCCCGTGAGGGAGGGGACACAGGAACACGTGTAACACACACACACACACAGCCCCTGTCCCGCAAGGGAGGGGACACAGGAACACGTGTAACACACACACACACACACACTCAGCCCCTGTCCCGCGAGGGAGGGGACACAGGAACACGTGTAACACACACACACACACCCAGCCCCTGTCCCGGCAGGGAGGGGACACAGGAACACATGTAACACACACACACACACCCAGCCCCTGTCCCGCGAGGGAGGGGACACAGGAACACGTGTAACCCACACACACACCCAGCACCTGTCCCGCGAGGGAGGGGACACAGGAACACGTGTAACACACACACACACCCAGCCCCTGTCCCGCGAGGGAGGGGACACAGGAACACATGTAACACACACTCACACACCCAGCCCCTGTCCCGTGAGGGAGGGGACACAGGAACACGTGTAACACACACACACACCCAGCCCCTGTCCCGGCAGGGAGGGGACACAGGAACACGTGTAACACACACACACACACGCAGCCCCTGTCCAGCGAGGGAGGGGACACAGGAACACGTGTAACCCACACACACACCCAGCCCCTGTCCTGCGAGGGAGATGGACACAGGAACACGTGTAACACACACACACACACAGCCCCTGTCCCGCGAGGGAGGGGACACAGGAACACGTGTAACACACACACACACCCAGCCCCTGTCCCGCGAGGGAGGGGACACAGGGACACGTGTAACCCACACACACACACCCAGCCCCTGTCCCGCGAGGGAGATGGACACAGGAACACGTGTAACACACACACACACCCAGCCCCTGTCCCGCGAGGGAGGGGACACAGGAACACGTGTAACACACACACACACACAGCCCCTGTCCCGCGAGGGAGGGGACACAGGGACACGTGTAACCCACACACACACCCAGCCCCTGTCCCGCGAGGGAGGGGACACAGGAACACATGTAACCCACACACACACCCAGCCCCTGTCCCGCAAGGGAGGGGACACAGGAACACGTTTAACACACACACACACACACACACCCAGCCCCTGTCCCGCGAGGGAGGGGACACAGGAACACGTGTAACACACACACACACACACACACACCCAGCCCCTGTCCCGCGAGGGAGGGGACACAGGAACACATGTAACACACACACACACACCCAGCCCCTGTCCCGGCAGGGAGGGGACACAGGAACACATGTAACACACACACACACACCCAGCCCCTGTCCCGCGAGGGAGGGGACACAGGAACACGTGTAACCCACACACACACCCAGCACCTGTCCCGCGAGGGAGGGGACACAGGAACACGTGTAACACACACACACACCCAGCCCCTGTCCCGCGAGGGAGGGGACACAGGAACACATGTAACACACACACACACACCCAGCCCCTGTCCCGCGAGGGAGGGGACACAGGAACACGTGTAACACACACACACACCCAGCCCCTGTCCCGGCAGGGAGGGGACACAGGAACACATGTAACCCACACACACACCCAGCCCCTGTCCTGCGAGGGAGGGGACACAGGAACACGTGTAACACACACACACACACGCAGCGCCTGTCCAGCGAGGGAGGGGACACAGGAACACGTGTAACCCACACACACACACAGCCCCTGTCCCGCGAGGATGGGGACACAGGAACACGTGTAACACACACACACACCCAGCCCCTGTCCCGGCAGGGAGGGGACACAGGAACACATGTAACCCACACACACACCCAGCCCCTGTCCCGCGAGGGAGGGGAGACAGGAACACGTGTAACACACACACACACCCAGCCCCTGTCCCGCGAGGGAGGGGAGACAGGAACACGTGTAACACACACACACACACAGCCCCTGTCCCGGCAGGGAGGGGACACAGGAACACATGTAACCCACACACACACACACCCAGGCCCTGTCCCGGCAGGGAGGGGACACAGGAACACATTTAACCCACACACACACCCAGCCCCTGTCCCGCGAGGGAGGGGAGACAGGAACACGTGTAACACACACACACACCCAGCCCCTGTCCCGCGAGGGAGGGGAGACAGGAACACGTGTAACACACACACACACACAGCCCCTGTCCCGGCAGGGAGGGGACACAGGAACACATGTAACCCACACACACACACACCCAGGCCCTGTCCCGGCAGGGAGGGGACACAGGAACACATGTAACCCACACACACACGCAGCCCCTGTCCCGCGAGGGAGGGGACACAGGAACACGTGTAACCCACACACACACCCAGCCCCTGTCCCGCGAGGGAGGGGACACAGGAACACGTGTAACACACACACACACACACTTCCTGGGTGTGGGGTTCTGTCTCATCTAGTGGCACCGAGACCACTGAGAGAGACTGAGAAAAGAGTCTCCTCTTCGGGCTTAGCTGGCACCAGTTGGCTCCTAGCTCCTGGGGTACAGACTCACACACTTAGCTCCTGGGGTACAGACTCACACACTTAGCTCCTGGGGTACAGACTCACACACTAAGCTCCTGGGGTACAGACTCACACACTAAGCTCCTGGGGTACAGACTCACACACTTAGCTCCTGGGGTACAGACTCACACACTTAGCTCCTGGGGTACAGACTCACACACTAAGCTCCTGGGGTACAGACTCACACACTAAGCTCCTGGGTTCAATCCTGCCTGCTGACGCCTGGGGTCTGTCAGTGTTACACACACAAAACAAAAGCTGAGGGGCTGGAGCCTAATTCTGCAGCGTGCTCCCTGGCAGGCAGGCTGCAATCCTGGGGCTCCCAGGGCCCTGACTACAGCCTTGTTCTTTGTGGGGTGAGTATCCGTCAGACTAACCGCTGGACACGGTCACTCAACCCCGGGGCAGCTCTGGGTTCGTACAGGGCCCAGACATTCTGCTAAGCTGTGCCCCTTGCAGGGGTGGCCACCCATGTAAAGCTTGGGGGCTGCTAATGCTTGTGGGGGGCCCCCTCCTGGGCTAAGCTGCCTGGCACTGGGGGTAGCTGAACCCCTTGTCCTAGCCATCAGAGCCTTCCACAGTTTACCCCACCCACAAGCTCACCTGTCTGCTCTGTCAGCAATGGGAGGGGGATGCCTGGCTCCCCAGCAAGCACCCTGGTCCCTCCCTCTCACATGGGGAAAACCTGCAAAGCCACCACTTCCCCCTCTGCTCCGCAGGGGCCAACATGCAACTGCTGCTCTCACCAGCTAATCTGTAGGGAAAGACCCTCTTCGTTCTATTACCCCCCACATGAAGACCTGTTGGCAGCGCCCACCGCAGCTCCCCCTGCTAGGGCTTGGCTCTTACACTCAGAGCTCTTCCCACAGTAGGGTTCCCAACTTTCTAATCCCACAAAACTGTACCCCCTGGCCCACCCCTTCTCTGAGGCCCTGCCCATGCCACGCCCCTACTCTGGGGGCCCACCCCCACTTGCTTCATCCCCCCTCCCTCCATCGCTCGCTCTTCCCCACCCTCACTCACTTTCACCAGGCTGGGGCAGGGGATTGGGTTGCAGGAAGGGGTGAGGGGGCCGGGGATGAGAGGTTTGGGTGCAGGAGGGGGCTCTGGGCTGGGCCAGGGGGTTGGGGTGTGTGGGTGTGAGGGCTCCGGCTGGGAGTGGGAATGAGGGGTTTGGGGTGCAGGAAGTGGCTCCATGCTGGGCCAGGGAGTTGAGGTGCAGGGGTGGTGGTGCGGGGTCCCGGAGACGCTTACCATAGCTCCAAGGAAGCAGCTGCCAGGTCCCTGCAGCCTTTAGGTGTATGGGCGGTCAGGCCGCACTGCGCAGTGCGCTCTGCCTTTCCAGCCAATAAGAGCTGTGGAGCCAATACTCAAGGTGGGGCAATGGAGCCTCCCTGGCTACCCCAGCACCTAGGGACTGCAGGGGCCTGGTGGCTACTTCCAAGAGCAGTGTGGAGCCAGGGCAGGTAGGAAGCCTGCCTTAGCCCTCGGTCCCTGCTGCGCTGCTGACCAGACTTTTAACAGCCCAGTCGGTGGTGCCGACCGGAGCCATCAGGATCCCTTTTCAGCCAGGCGTTCCAGTCGCAAACTGGACACCTGGGAACCCCATCCTACAGTCACAGACCTTACGGCCAGAAGGGGCCGCTCTGATTAGCGCACAGGCCTGAGAGCCTCGCCCAGTCAGTCCTGCATCCAGCCCATAACTCGTGGCTGAGCTGGAAAGACACATCCAGTCTAGATTTAAAGACTGCAGGAGATGGAGAGTCTGCCACATCCTTGGCAAGTTATTCCAGTGCTTCGCTAAGCCCGCTGTTCAAAGGGCATGCCTTATTGCCAGCCTGAATTTCTCTAGCAAGTTTTCTCTTCGGGGCACGGGCTGTCCCTCACTACGTGTTTGTCCAGTGCCCCCACTGGGGGGCTCTGGCTGGATGGAGGCCACCACAATATAATGCTAAGAAGGAGTCAGAATAATAAATGATTAATATTGAAATCACAGTCACTGTAAATTATCAGTAGTTATTACTGAGGTTCATTATGAAAACACACAGTCTCTCTCACAAACACACACAGCTCCCGGTCTCACAGAGGGACGCCAGCTCTTCACCAGGCTACTCCCTTGCTAGCCCAGGGGTTCTCAACCAGGGGTACATGTACCCCTGGGGGTACGCAGAGGTCTTCCAGGGGGGGTGTTCACTCATCTAGATCAGTGTCAGAGGGGTAGCCGTGTTAGTCTGGATCTGTAAAAGTGGCAGAGTTCTGTGGCCCCTTATAGACTAACAGACGTATTGGAGCATGAGCTTTGGATGCATCCGACGAAGTGGGTATTCACCACGAAAGCTCATGCTCCAATACGTCTGTTAGTCTACAAGGTGCCACAGGACTCTTTGCCACTCATCTAGATCAGTGTTTCTCAACCTGGGCATCAGGACCTCCAGGGGGTCGCAGGACAGCTTTAGGGGGGTTGAAAGTGCAGGGCCAGTGTTAGGGTGTGGCCAACAGGGCAGTTGCCTGGGGCCTCACATCACAGGGGGCCCCACAAAACTAAGTTACATGCTTCAGCCCTGGGAGACGGGGCTCGGGCCTCGGGCTCCAGAAAGGGGTACAGTAGCTGGAAAGGCTGAGAGCCATGGTGCTAGAGCAGCAAAGTGCCCCTAGTGCGGATGCCAGTCACGCTGGCCAAACCACGCTTTCGTCAGCGTCACTTATTCCAGCCCCTCCCCCCCCCCGCCCTCCCCATTACAGGAGCTCTCCTGGTACAGCGGCTTAGCCCTGGGGCTCAGCGATCACACCCCGAGCAATGCAGCTTTACCAGCACAAGTCTGTCCTGTCGGCCTGCTCTCCATCTCCCGCACACAGCCCCCAGTAGGATCCCTGCATGCTCAGTCATCCCTCGCAGGCTGCCCATGCCCCTGCTCCCTGCCCGCTGGGGAATCCTGCAGAGCACCGGGGGGCAGGGAAGGGAGCGCCCGCCCAGCCTCTTGGCTCACTTACGTCATGGCAGCGGTCTCAGCGAGAAAGGCCTGGGCGGTGACATCGCACTTGATGTTCTTCACGGCCACTTTCTGCCCCATGTACTCTCCCTGCAGGACGGCTGCGGGGGTGGGGAGAGAGAGTGGTCAGGTGCTAAGACGGTGGCCCCAGCCTGGCGAGGCGGAAATGGAAGCAGGGTCTGGGGCAGGGAGGGCACAGCTGAGTAGCCCATCCACATCTGGAGGAGGTGAAGGGAAAGCAGGGGAGGGGTAACTCCAAGGGTGAGTCCAGCCTGGGAGTGAGCCTGGGGGGTCCATCATGGGGTAGCTCCTAGGGGCCTGGTATGCACGTCCCCGTGATAACTATCCCCCCAGTCTATCCCAGCCACGAGACCCTCCCAGCTTAGCCCCCCATGGCTCCCACAGGGCTTGCTGATGGGAGCAAGGGGGTGTGCCCAGTGCTGCCCAGCTGTACAGAGGGACTCAGCCTCCAGGGCTGCCCACCCAGCCTGCTCCCCAGAGCCCAATCCGTGCACTGGGTGGGCAGGGCCTCATGCCACCTCAGGATCCACCCCCTCCCTGGACCGCCCCGAGCGCTCACCTCCGAATTCTCCTTCCCCAATCTTGTCTCCCAGTGTGAGGTGCTGCAGTTTCAGTAACCAGCCAGCTGCAGGTGAGAGGAGACTGGCTAGTTACAAGGGGCAGGGCTGGGTCTTCCCTCCGTGTTGGGCCTGGACACCGATCGAGGACCCTCCGTGAGCTGAGTGCGAGTTTCACACCCCATAAGCTCCACCCAGCTCAGCCCTGGCAATGGGCTTCCTTGGCCAGAGCTCCCAGCTCTGTTGCTCGAGAACGTTGGACCCTGGGGATTTACCTTCCCCCCAAAGTCCCAGCCACTTGCCCTGGTGTCCCCATCCCCCTTCACCGCCCACCCCTGCAGTTTGCAGACAGATCCCTCATACCCTTGGCCAGCTCCTCCTCAGCAGACTTCAGCCCAGGCTTTGGTTTGGGTTTTACCAGCTTGGTGCAGATGGCTCCCTGATCCTTCATATAGTGCTGCAGACAGACAGACAGACAGACAGACAGACAGACAGAGTTACTCAGGCTCACAGCTGCTGCCCAGTAAGCCTGCTGCACCCTACAGCCCAGCGTTATGCCAGCCCTACCTGGAAGCAGGTGCTGAGACCTGCCAGAGAGAGCAGGACTGGCAGCCCAGAGGGTCCCACACCACCCTAGGATTGTGCCACCCTCTCCACTCTGCAATGGAGCTGGAGTGGCCTACTGTGCCGGAGTGGGGGGAGAGGGTGTCTGAGCTGCTCTCTCCCATTCCCTGCAGGAGGCGTTGCTGAGACTCTGTGTGTGCGTGCGCACGCACCGCAGACCCCAGTGACGGTCAAAGGGAGCTGGAACGAACTCATCACAAAGTGACCAGTAGGGGGCACTGTAACAGCCAGGACTGCTCCTCTCCTAGCCCCGCCCCCACTGGGAATGCGCTGCCACCCTCCCAGACCAAGGCCCTACCAAGCCCTCTAACCCAGAGCAGGAAGACTGGCCAAGCCTGGCCAACAGGGCCTTGGCCAAGGCTGCAGGAGACCTGGGTTTGATTCCTGGCTCAGCCACTAGCCCTCTTGGGCAAGTCAGTGAATGTGTCCATCTGTCAATGGAGATCTGCCCCCTGCCACCTGGTGGGACTCGGCATAGGCAAAATGGAACGCCAATGCCGCCTCCCCCGCCCCGAGGTCCATCTCCCAGGCTCCTGGGAGGGCTCAGGATTGGCACATAGGACTCCTGAAGGCTAGTTCCAGCTCTGTGGCTGATTGATTGTGCAACCAGGAGTAGGCCACCTCCCTGTCTCAAGTGTCAGAGGGGTAGCCGTGTTTGCTGCTTTTACAGATCCAGACTAAGAGTCCTGGGGCACCTTATAGACTAACAGATGTACTGGAGCATGAGCTTTGGGGGTGAATAGCCACTTCGTCGGATGCAGGTGCCACAGAACTCTGCTGCTTTTCCCCGTCTCAGTTTCTCTGCCTGTTAGGTAGGGATAAAAATACATCCCTGCTTCGTCCGGCAGGGTCCTTTCCCCAGATTCGGGTGTCAGCAGCTGTCACGGAGTCCCCAGGCGCTGCTCTGGAACAGCTCCCCACCAAGCCAGTCAGGACTTTGGGGAGCCTCCTCTCCCTTGGAGCAGACTTGTTCAGGGCAAGAAGCTCACACGGCTTCACCTCCTGGGTCTTTCCTTGGAGCATTCAGCATCCTCTGCCCCTCCGTGCGCTTCCCACAGCGAGCCCACCCAGGTGGGGTCCTGGGGAAGCCACAGGGTCCTGCACCCTCACTTTGCACTCAGACGTGACTCTCAGCCAGCCAGTAAAACAGAGGTTTATTCGATGACAGGAACAGGGTCTAACACAGAGCTTGTAGGTACAGCGAACCGGACCCCTCGGCTGGGTCCATTCTGGGGGGCAGTGAGCCAGACCCCCCACGTCTGCACTTCACTCCTCGTCCCCAGCCAGCTCCAGACTAACAACTCCCCTAGCCCCTCCTCTCTGCTCAGCTCCTTTCCCGGGCCAGGAGGTCACCTGATCTCTTTGTCTCCAACACCTTCAGCTGGCACCTTCGCAGGGGAGGGGCCCAGGCCATCAGTTGCTAGGAGACAGAGTGCCAGGCATTTAGGTGCACTGTCCATTTGCTCTTCAGCAATCACATGCCCTTATCCCACCACCTAGATACTTAAGAACTGCATAGGGGACACTGAGGCACCAACACAGTATTCAGAGGAAACATCAAGAACATTCCCAGTTCGTCACAGCAGCCCTGGGCTGGGAGGTGATGCAGAAGGCCTGAGGATGACTGCTAAGAAATAGCAAACTCCACTTCCTTCCGCTGGGTTTCAGCAGCAGCTCTATATTTAGATCGTGCGGTTTTGGCTGACAGCAGTCGCACAGGTTGGGAACAGAGCACTGAGAAGATTGGGCGGGGGCAGCTGAGCAATGACCTTCTCCCAGGGCTGTTGGTCTCGGGGGGGGGGGGAAGGTGGGCGAGTGGCTGGATGCAGTGAAGGAGTAGCTTGCCCCCCGCCCCCTCCCCGCACTCCCCGGGATGGAGCACCTGCTTGTCTAGATTCTTATGCAGCCCTGGAGCTGAGCCCGGGTGCTCTTGGGCCTGATGCTTTTTCTCTGGCTAGTTTCTTTGCCCAGTGGCTCCAGGGAGCTATGCCTGCGCGAGTTGCCACGGGGGGCTGGGACCCTGGGCAGGCGTCCCACTGACCTCGATCATGTCAATGAGGTTGTAGAAGCAGATGGAGGCATCAATGCTCAGCCGGTTCTCCTGGTAGATGACGCGGTAGTGGATGACCTCCTTGCCGAAGCTGACGCACAGCACGTAGTCCCCAGGGTGCCGGATGGACTCCCGCACCAGGAAGAGCCCGTCCTCAGGGGGCTGGAGCGCCTGCACGGCCTCCACACCAGAGATCTTCCCATGGAACCAGCTGGGGGACAAGGAGAAGAATCATAGAATCATAGAATATCAGAGTTGGAAGGGACCTCAGGAGGTCATCTAGTCCAACCCCCTGCTCAGAGCCGGACCAATTCCCAACTAAATCATCCTAGCCAAGGCTTTGTCAAGCCTGACCTTAAAAACCTCTAAGGAAGAAGATTCCACCACCTCCCTAGGGAACCCATTCCAGTGCTTCACCACCCTCCTAGTGAAAAAGTTTTTCCTAATATCCAACCTAGACCTCCCCCACTGCAACTTGAGACCATTGCTCCTCGTTCTGTCATCTGGTACCACTGAGAACAGTCTAGATGCATCCTCATTCTTCTCTTCTGCAGACTACACAATCCCAGTTCCCTCAGCCTCTCCTCAGAAGTCATGTGCTCCAGCCCCCTAATCATTTTTGTTGCCCTCCACTGGACTCTTTCCAGTTTGTCCACATTCTTCTTGTAGTGTGGGGCCCCAAACTGGACACAGTACTCCAGATGAGGCCTCACCAATGTCGAATAGAGGGGAACTATTACGTCCCTTGATCTGCTGGCAATGCCCCTACTTATACAGCCCAAAATACTGTTGGCCCTCTTGGCAACAAGGACACACTGTTGACTCATATCCAGCTTCTCGTCCACTGTAACCCCTAGGTCCTTTTCTGCAGAACTACTTCCTAGCCGCCAAGGCTGGCTCTAGCCATTTTTGCCACCCCAAGCACGGTGGCACGCCATGAGGGGTGCTCTGCCGCTTGCCGGTCCCGCGGCTCCGGTGGACCTCCCGCAGGCGTGCCTGCGGATGCTCCACTGGAGCCGCAGGACCAGCGGACCCTCCGCAGGGACGCCTGGGGGAGGTTCACCGGAGCCACCTGCTGCTCTCCTGGCAACCGGCAGAGTGCCCCCCGCGGCATGCCGCCCCAAGCACGCGCTTGGCGTGCTGGGGCCTGGAGCCAGCCCTGCTAGCCACTCAGACCCTAGTCTGTAAGAGTGAATGGGATTCTTCTGTCCTAAGTGCAGGACTCTGCACTTGTCCTTGTTGAACCTCATCAGGTTTCTTTTGGCCCAATCCTCTAATTTGTCTAGGTCACTCTGTAGCCTATCCCTACCCTCCGGCGTATCTCCCACTCCTCCTGAGGGCACCTGAGAGGAAACACACTACATGCACTAGGGAATCAGGCCCAGCTCCACACATAAGCAGTACGGCGGAGACCGCCCCCCACCCCTCCAGAGCTCCCTCCCATCCCGGGGAGTGTGGGGAAGGGGCGGAGGATGAGCTGCTCCTGCACTACATCCAGCCAACCGCCCACCTACCCACCCCCTCTGAGTGCCACCGTAGAGACCAATAGCCCCAGGAGAAGGTCACTACCCAGCTGGCCCCTCTCCCAGCCAGAGCAGGGCTGACCCCCTGGTCACTCCAGTCTGGTGGCGGGGGGCACTCCAGGGGAGGCCCACGTAGCCAGACATCCAGCCTGTGGCTAGGGCCAATCCTTGATGCTTTGGGAGAAGGGCAAAAAGCACCCACAATGCACCTGGCCAACCCCACGCAGCTGACTATAGAGTGGGGAATATCCCCTTCCTGACCCCTACAGTGACCAGCACGTGGCCTGAAGCCTGAGATTTGAGTT
Organism: Gopherus evgoodei; assembly: GCF_007399415.2. Taxonomy (NCBI): domain Eukaryota; kingdom Metazoa; phylum Chordata; order Testudines; family Testudinidae; genus Gopherus; species Gopherus evgoodei. Next base: position 13,517,482 of record NC_044343.1, read on the forward strand.
ACTCCTACATCAGCCAGTAGAGCTGTAAAATGACCCTGTCTTCCCCCCTTACTAGATGTGTCCTGAGCCATGGCGAGGCCCGCGGCCTAGGCATGGTGTTAACTCCCAGGTGCTCTGGGTGGCTGTGGGTGCCAGCACCAGTAGAACCCGCTGACCCCAGCCAAAAGTGGGAAGGAAATCGGTCTCCTTCATAACGCAAGCGCACCCTATGCCTCAGTGCTGGGGCTGCCAGGGGGCTCGGCTGTACTCACGGCATCAGGCTGAGCTTGGGGTCGACGCGGATGGCTTCACGCTCCCGCACCGAGCTGGCCGAGAGCAGCCCCTCCTCGCCGGTGTCGTTGTGTTTTGCTTGGTACCAGCCTTTCTGCTGCAGGGGAATGTGGTGGGATCTTGATGCCACTGGCACTTTGGGGGGAGGGGTCTTACTCCCCAGGGGAAAGGGCATGTGGAGACAATTCCACTAGTCCACCCCCAGCAATCCTCACCCCCCGACTCCCTCCACTGGCAGGTTCTCATTGCTGCTGTGACGAGGGTGGGGGAGTTGGGAAGGGAGTGATGTGGGGGAGGGGCGAGCTTGGGGGGGGCGAGGATGGACGGTGGGGTGGTGCCAGGTGGGATCCTGCCGTCCTAGGCTAAATCAGAGTCTGACCCTGCCGGCTCTATACCCATGCTTCATGGAGCAGTGTTACAGCAGCTCCTTGGGGCCCGTGCGGCTGGGCCAGGCACTGCACACACACGGCTAAGGAAAGGGGGTCCCTGCCCCACAGAGCCCCCTAGAGGGAGGCGGGGGGCTTTTGCCCCATTGCCAGGAGAACGTGGGCAAGCAGCCGCTGCTCTTTCTGCAGGTCCCCTTAACGGTGGTTTGCCCTTGGGAACAGCTCCTCCCCCAGTGCTCGTGCAACAGGCTGGAGCCAGCCGGCCTGGCCCTCTGGGCTCGTGTCCCATGCCCTGCGCTGCCCAGCTCACCTCGCAGACCTCGACGATGGTGACGATGTCGCCCTTGCGGAAGGCGAGCTCGCGGGCTTTGGGCTTGGTGTGGTCGTGCTTGGTGATGCACTGCGTCCCCGGCAACCAGCATTTCTGTGGCAACAAGGGGTGGCATGAGGGCAGCTGGCAACAAGCCCTGCTCCCCTGGCAGCTAGACACGAGACTGCCGCCCCTCCAGGTGGGTGTAAGGGGCACGCTCTAGGGACTGGCTGAACCCCCTGCAGGACTGCAAGGGCGAGACGGGCACTTCCACGCTGTGACTTTGGGGCACTCCCCACCCGAGCTGCAAGGGGTATGGGGTGCCCCACAGCTGATCAAAGGGCCGAGCGGGTATGACACAATGCCAGGTATTGCCAGGCAAACAGGTGCCAACTAGGCAATGGTAGAGGGGCGTGCAGGCGCTGTAGGTTAGCTAGGAAGGCAAGCAGTGTCATGCCAGATGGGATCATCTCCCCCAGTGCCAGCTGCTGCAGGAGAAGGGGCGCGTAGCGCCATTAAGGGACAACAGGACAATTATCTGCCCATGATGGAAGGCTCTTCCTTGCTGGCCCCAGGCAGATAGCGGCTGGTTTATGCCTTGGAGCTCGAGGGAATGGGTCAGACCCTGGCACCGGGGGTTCCATAAAGGAGGAGTGGAGGGGCTAGGCCACTCATGCATTTGGAGATGGTCCCAGGGCACAGCCCAGCCAAAGGGCGGTGAGTGGGTGAAGGAGAGGAGGGGAGACCTGCAAGTGCGTGGGGGGAGGGAGATAGCGGGATTTCACCTTGGGATGTCACATTCAGTGACCCCTTCTTGACCAGTGGTGCCTGCACAATCTGCCCCCCGTGTGGCTGTGTTCCCCAGGCTGTGGTGCCCACATGCTGCCCATGTGCATGGCCTCGTGCACACTACAGGCACCCGGGTCTGAAAATCCAGCCCTCCAGGAAAGTGAAAGTCAGCCACGCTCCTGGGATTTTGTGCTGCCAGGGGCCCTGCGAGGGCTGGAGCAGCCTGCACCACTTACTGTTGACATGCTGCCTGGCTCATCAGCGCATCCACAGCAGCTCTGGGGAATCCTGTCTCTGAGAAAATGCAGCAATCACCTGGGAGGAGACAGAGACGGCCATTGGTCTCTGGGCTGCAGAGAAGGAAGGACTGCAGGGGCCAACCCTGTCTCCACTCTGTTGGAGTTTTCTTGTTCAAAGAGAAACTGTCAAGCAAACATTAGGACAGCTGTTTCGCTCCACCCCAGAAGCAGCTGCCTTTAGTCTGGGGTGAACTGATTCCCACTACGTGTTGTGCAGTTGTGAAGAGCTTTGAGATTCTTCGAGGTGTAGACATGGGGGATTACATGTCACTGTTATTATCAGAAAGGCATTTTCCCCTCTCAGCACCACAACTGCCCATGAATGTCAGTGTGAATGGGTGTGTTCACACCTGGCGGGTCTGAGCTGAAGGTGTTTATGGTGATAACCATGAGCCAGTGTCTGACCAACACCAGGTGACCTGGGTAAGGTGTAGCATGATGCTGATCTTTGTGACTAATGATCACACAGCCTAACATGAGCCTGGTGAACTGTCCAGCTACCATCACACAAGGTCCTTTCACACCAAGACAGCTCCTTCCCGCAGACAGCCTCCAAACACATACCAATCATCCCTTCATTACCCCCAGCCCCTCTTGCACCTCCCCAAGACGGCAGCATCCCGGCTTTGCAGATGGAAACAATAGAAAGGTGGGATTCTCAGGCGCTCGGCTCTGGCCCATATCTGCTCCCACTGAGGGCACTGGGCGGCTTCTCCCTGAGGCCAGAGGGGAGCACTTGGGAGAAGCCCCCGCGCCCCACCCCCGAGGTGTCTTGCCCAAGGCCACCCAGCAAGTCAGTGGCAGAACCAAGACTAGGACCCAGAAGTCCTGACCCCCTGGTCCCTCTGCTGTCCCCACTAGATCACATGCTTTCCTAGAGCCAGGACTCCCCTGCCCTGCTCTAACCACTAGGTCCTAGAGTTTAAAGGCAGAAGGGACCCCCAGGCCATCCAGCCTGACTTCCTGGAGCTCAAAGCCCCCCTCCCCCCCAATCCAGCCCCCGCACACTTATCCAACAACCGAAATGAGACCAAGGTATTACAGCCCACAGGAAACTAGAACGGCCTGTGCCACAGACACAGCAAGGAGGGGCCGAGGGGCCCCAGTGCCCGAGGCCCTGCAATGGCAGGGAAATGAGTAAGTGAGAGAGACCCAGAGAACCTGGCAAGTGACCCGCACCCCCACGCTGCAGAGGCAGGCGAACCGCCCTCCCCCCCAGGTCACTGCCAGCCTGACCTGGGGCAAAATCCCTTCCTGACCCACACTGGGTGATGGGTTAGTCCCTGGGCATGGGAGCAAGGGCCAACCAGCCAAGCACCTAGCTAGAGAGAACATCCAGTCCCACCTCAGAGCCCTGCCCCTCCCCATCCAGTGACCCAGCCCAGCCCTGCCCCTCCCCATCCAGTGACCTGGCACAGCCCTGCCCCTCCCCCTTCCAGTGCCACCTCAGAGCCCTGCCTCTCCCCATCCAGTGACCCAGCCCAGCCCTGCCCCTCCCCATCCAGTCACCTGGCCCAGCCCTGCCCCTCCCCATCCAGTGACCCAGCCCAGCCCTGCCCCTCTCAATCCAGTGACCTGGCACAGCCCTGCCCCTCCCCATCCAGTGACCCAGCCCAGCCCTGCCCCTCTCAATCCAGTGACCTGGCACAGCCCTGCCCCTCCCCCTTCCAGTGCCACCTCAGAGCCCTGCCTCTCCCCATCCAGTGACCCAGCCCAGCCCTGCCCCTCCCCATCCAGTCACCTGGCCCAGCCCTGCCCCTCCCCATCCAGTGACCCAGCCCAGCCCTGCCTCTCCCCATCCAGTCACCTGGCCCAGCCCTGCCCCTCCCCATCCAGTGACCTGGCACAGCCCTGCCCCTCCCCCTTCCAGTGCCACCTCAGAGCCCTGCCTCTCCCCATCCAGTGCCACCTCAGAGCCCTGTCCCTCCCCCTTCCAGTGCCACCTCAGAGCTCTGCCCCTCCCCATCCAGTGACCTGGCACAGCCCTGCCCCTCCCCCTTCCAGTGCCACCTCAGAGCCCTGCCTCTCCCCATCCAGTCCCACCTCAGAGCTCTGCCCCTCCCCATCCAGTGACCCAGCCCAGCCCTGCCCCTCCCCATCCAGTGACCTGGCACAGCCCTGCCCCTCCCCCTTCCAGTGCCACCTCAGAGCCCTGCCTCTCCCCATCCAGTCCCACCTCAGAGCTCTGCCCCTCCCCATCCAGTGACCCAGCCCAGCCCTGCCCCTCCCCATCCAGTGACCTGGCACAGCCCTGCCCCTCCCCCTTCCAGTGCCACCTCAGAGCCCTGCCCCTCCCCATCCAGTGACCCAGCCCAGCCCTGCCCCTCTCAGTCCAGTGACCTGGACAGCCCTGCCCCTCCCCCTTCCAGTGCCACCTCAGAGCCCTGCCTCTCCCCATCCAGTGCCACCTCAGAGCCCTGCCCCTCCCCATCCAGTGACCCAGCCCAGCCCTGCCCCTCTCAATCCAGTGACCTGGCACAGCCCTGCCCCTCCCCCTTCCAGTGCCACCTCAGAGCCCTGCCTCTCCCCATCCAGTGACCCAGCCCAGCCCTGCCCCTCTCAGTCCAGTGACCTGGAACAGCCCTGCTCCTCCCCCTTCCAGTGCCACCTCAGAGCCCTGCCTCTCCCCATCCAGTGACCCAGCCCAGCCCTGCCCCTCTCAGTCCAGTGACCTGGAACAGCCCTGCTCCTCCCCCTTCCAGTGCCACCTCAGAGCCCTGCCTCTCCCCATCCAGTGCCACCTCAGAGCCCTGCCCCTCCCCATCCAGTGACCCAGCCCAGCCCTGCCCCTCTCAATCCAGTGACCTGGCACAGCCCTGCCCCTCCCCCTTCCAGTGCCACCTCAGAGCCCTGCCTCTCCCCATCCAGTGACCCAGCCCAGCCCTGCCCCTCCCCATCCAGTGACCTGGCACAGCCCTGCCCCTCCCCCTTCCAGTGCCACCTCAGAGCCCTGCCTCTCCCCATCCAGTCCCACCTCAGAGCCCTGCCCCTCCCCATCCAGTGACCCAGCCCAGCCCTGCCCCTCCCCATCCAGTGACCTGGCACAGCCCTGCCCCTCCCCCTTCCAGTGCCACCTCAGAGCCCTGCCTCTCCCCATCCAGTGCCACCTCAGAGCTCTGTCCCTCCCCCTTCCAGTGCCACCTCAGAGCTCTGCCCCTCCCAATCCAGTGACCTGGCCCAGCCCTGCCCCTCCCCATTCAGCACCACCTCAGAGCCCTGCCCCTCCCCCTTCCAGTGCCACCTCAGAGCCCTGCCCCTCCCCCTTCCAGTGCCACTTCAGAGCCCTGCCCCTCCCCATCCAGTGACCTGGCACAGCCCTGCTCCTCCCCATCCAGTGCCACCTCAGAGCCCTGCCCCTCCCCATCCAGTGACCCGGCCCAGCCCTGGCCATCTCCATCCGGTGACCCAGCCCATCCCTGGCCATCCCTGAGGCTTCAGAGGAAGGAGACAAAGAAAACCCACCAACAGTCCAGCCCTGTATGTGGGTGTATGTGGGGGTCACATGAACGTTTAGGATCTTAGGAAGAAAAACAGAAGTGGCCCCAGAGCTGCTGGGCCCTGCCCCCAGCTGAACTCTCGCACTCTTTCCCTTTTCCCGTTTCTGGGCGGGTCAGTTCTGTGCATGGGAGGAGGGTGTGGAGCCCCTTGCACATCTCTCACATGTCCCCTTCCCAGCCCAGCCCATGCCAATGAACTTTTCCCTAGAAACCCACCTCCCAGAACGAGCAGTTGATTTTTTTTTCTTTCAAGAAACCTTTTCCTTCTGTAACTGGCTGCAGCCAGGCACTCAGGGCTTCATTGCAAGCTGTCAGCTGTGCAGTCACAGAGGGACCTGTGGGTATGTCTACAGACCAACTAGACACCTGCAGCTGGACCTGCCAGACAACTCAGGCTTGCAGGGTTTGGGCTGAGGGGCTGTTTCACTGCTTTGGGCTCGGCCTGGAGCCCGGGCTCTAGGACCCCGAGAGGTGGGAGGCCCCAGAGCGGAAAATGTGGTTTCACAAGCAACTTTCTGCTTCACACCCCTGAAGCTGCAAATTACACCTTCTCTGGTTGCCTCACTCCAGAGCCAGGGGCATGAGCACTTAGGCTGCCTGGCTGCCAACAAGTGAAGTCTAAAGAGAGCAGATCTGAACCCACGGAATGCTGCAAAGCTGGCAACCCAGCTCCCAAGGTGATGGCCATAGAATCAGGGGCATCGGTACAGATTGCTTGTCAAGAATCTGTGTGATTGAAGCCAGACAGATACAAACTCCCCCACTGGGAATGCATCTGAGAACCAGCAAGGGGATTATGGTAGACTCTGCCATCTGCTTTAGGGGGATGAGTAAGTATTGTCCCCATTTTGCAGATGGGAAAACTGAGGCACAGTTGGGGACTTGTCTAATGTAGCAGGCGCTGTCACTGGCTGAGCTGGGACAGATCTCAGGAGAAGCCGTGCTCAGACTGCTGACCACTCCGACTGGGCCCTGTCTTCTCCTTACAGAAGGGCCCAACACGCTCACCTCATTCTGCACCGGCAGTGTCCTGTGGCCGGGCAGGAACAGAGATGGGAAAAGAACCCGGGACTCCTGACTCCCAGTTCCAGGATGTCATAAGAACAGCAATGGTAGGCCAGACCAATGGGCCAGCTAACCCCATACCTTGGCTCTGACAGCAGCCAGTGTCAGGTGCTTCTGGGGGAATGAACAGAACAGGCAATTTCAAGTGATCCGTCCCATCATCCGGTCCCAGCTTCTGGCAGTCAGAGGCTATGGACACCCAGAGCATGGGATTGCGGTCCTGACCAGCTTGGCTAATAGCCATTGATGGACTTATCTCCAGAAACTTTCTAATTCTTTTTTAAACTGAGTTACACCTTTGGCCTTCACAACATCCCCTGGTGATGAGTTCTCCAGGTTGACTGTGTGTTGAGTAAAACAGAACTTCCCTAGGTCTGTTTTTAACCTGCTGCCTGTACATTTCACTGGGGGACCCCTGGTTCTTGTGGGATGGGCAGGGGTAAATGACACTGTCACACTCTCCAGTTAGCAGGAGAGAGAGTGCCACAGTGCACTGGGCTGTGGCCACTGGCCTTTCACCACTGTCAGCCACAGTTAAATCCTGCCTTAGAGAGTACAGCAGTGCCATGAGTCCAGTGCTCGAGTCTCATATTTCCTACACAGCAGCTTTCCCTTTTTAAAAGGCAAGTAGGCCTTGTGACTAGGGTACTAAGTAGGATTCAAGAGCTGTGGGGTCAAATTCTGGCTCTGCCACAGATTCCCTTTTTGACCTTGGGAAAGTCACTTACCCCCTGATTTCTCATCTATGCAATGGAGATAATTGTCTATTTAGACTGTAACTTCAGGGGGGCAGGAACTGTCTCTTAATAAGCAAATACGTGACGTCTAACAATGCCACATTGATCTTGGCTGGGGCACCTGGACGCTGCAGAAATGTAAAGAATACATCCAGGTACTAATTTGGCAGTTGAGTCTCTATTGAACAGTTTCCCTCGGTCCCTTTCTAAAGCTCTCCCAGTCATTTCAATGCAGCTAAACACTATGGACCAATTTCTAGCTCGTCATCTGGTGGCAGCACAAGCAGGCACCACTGGGAGCAATTGGCAGTGCCAGCAGGGAAGGCTGGAACATCACCTGGTCTGCTGCTGTGTGGAGTTACCGTAATGACCAAGAGAGCAGCAGAGAAAGGCAATAATTGCCCTAATTTAACCCCGGCAGGCCAGATGAGGCTGATTAAAGGAAATAGTGTGGGGCCAACCAGAGCAGCCTTAAAACAGAGAAAAACAGCTGGGGAGGTCAAGTGGAGGCAGAGCTTAAACACTGGAAGCTTCAGGCAGGTGGACTTGAGTGCTGGGGACCTAAACTGGGGTTTGCTGGTCTTGTTCTTGTGCTTTGGTGGATGGCCTCTCCCGGTTCTGAGGATGCGGGGTAACACTGGAGCCTCTCTCACAAGAGAGAGAAAAGCCCCTTGGATTTGTGCTTGGATGCAAGCCGGACTCCTGGCTGACTGGGCCAGTGAGGAGCCCTGCGTCTGAGAGTGGGCAGGCAGAACAGTCACAAGCTGCTGTAACCAACTGCCCTTGCTGAGCCCATGTCATAGGCAGCTGGTTGCACCATTTGCCTGAACACTCACACCCCACCCAGACACCGGTTTTGGCAGGTCATTTCTTTTTAAATGGGATCATCCAGGCTCAACGTGTAGCTGCAAGATGAGCTAAGATCCTGCTGCTCAAAGAAGAGGAAACCGCCACTGGGCAAGAGACATTACCCCGTCACAGAACTACACTACAGAGAAAAGGAGTCAGGACTTGATAACAGCTGTTTCTCTGAACCAGGGCAGAGTGGGGAAGTCAGCGTGGGTGGTGCTGACACCCTCCTTCTCCTTCGTCTAAGGTCAGCCTGGCCCCACAGGCTGCTCCTCTCAGCCTGGGAAATCTAGAAGTGACCATTATTATCACTTGACCTCCTGTATAACACAGACCAGAGAATGGCCCCTGGTGCATCCAGTATCCAGCCCTTATCTTGTAGTTGAGCTAGAGTGTATCTTTTAGAAAAACACAGCCAGTTGTGATTTTAAGACTCCATCACATACCCTGGCAAGTTGTTCCAATGGTAAATCAGCCTCACTGTTAAAAGTTTGCACCTTATTTCAAACCTGAATTTGTCTAGCTTCATCTTCCAGCCACTGGTTCTGTCTACAGAAATATCCTGTTTGTAAACCCAAAGTAACTCCCTTGACTTTCATGGAGTTATTTAAGATTTATTCTACCATAAACAGGACTGGATTAAGGCACTAGGCCAGCACCTATGGCTCCAGTTCCTGGAGTCATGTGATTACATCAGAATGTCAGCTTTAAACAAGTAAGTTTTGAGCCCTCAGAGCAGTGAAGAAAAGATTTAAAAGATTTACACTCAGGCCATGATGCAGTGATGGCTGCTGAGAGCCTGAGACCATCAGTCCGAGAGGGAAGAACTGTCTCATGCATTTCAATGGGCTGTTAACTCCAACACTCACGGCTCTGGAGAGCACTGCCAACCCCACCCTGGCAGTGGTCCATCTGCAGCAGCAGGACAGGACTGCAATGGGCCCAGCCCCCCACCAAAGCAGAGAAATATCCAGAATCATGAAATTTAAAAAAATAATACATTGGAAGTTCTTGCCCTTCACCTTCTGGTTTCTGAGCCTTTCACTCACACTCGCTTCATGTTTTCAAGCTTTTCTCCACAGTCATAAGAGCTAGGAACTTACTTTTTTTGAAAAAAGAAAGCCAAGATTCCCATATATTCACAACTCCAGGATCCGGGTCTTTAAGAATAACACTAAATATTGTGAGACTTGAGTTAGTCATGGGTGCTGGGAACACAGGGGTTGTGCCCTGATTATCTCTGTCTGCCCCGTAAAGAAGGGCTGAAAGCTTTTTAGAGTTAGAAATTCAGAGCCCTTTTTTTTCTAGAAGACTTGATGGATGACTGGAGAACTGACAGACTCCAAAGAAGCAAAATGTCCTGATGGACTGAGGGGGGAAGTGATTTTTGTTCGCAGGTGTTGTTTCTGTTGGCGCTGATCAAACCCGAATGCGTCAGGTTCAGTGCTCCCACCTCTGTTCTAATGATGGACTGAGAATGTGCTCCATTTCCTCTTGGAGCTCTCCAAAGAGACCTCCAGCACATACAGGGGAGACAGTTCTTATATTGCTATACTAAAAGCAAGTCCTTAAAGGGCATATCCTCCCCCCCGCCGCCCCGCCGCCCTTCAGATCTGCTCTATAAAGAAGCAAAAAAGGCAGGGTGGGGAACACCGTCCTAGTTTCTTCTCCCCTTTGCAGGTCACCTATAAAACGTCCCTGGGTGTGTACAAACCCAACGCAGCACTGCACATCTGGAAGGGGGTGCAGCAGCTGCGGCAGCAATTATGCGCAGGACACAGCAATGAGGTCCTGATTTCCCTACACTGTCACCAACCCTTTTTCATTTCCAGGAGGCCAGGCTCTGGGTCTCCTGCAGTGACCCTCCCCACATCTGAGCTGCAGGGGGGTAGGAGATAAAAATAGCAGCATTTCATCAGCTGAGCAAGCCGGAGGTCTTTTTTAGTTTGTTTAAAGAAATGTTCCTGCAGATGAGGTGGTAGCAGCCCATCCTCTTCCTCTTTTGGGGGGTGAGTCATAGTCATTTCTGGGCATCGCAAGTGGCAGAACAGAGTGGGTTTTCTTTGTAATCTCAAAGATCAGAATCTTTATTGCACCAGATCCTACTAACAGTTCCTTGTTGCCTGCTATAAAATGAAAAGCAACAGGAAGAGATGACTGCAGATCTTTCAAGGCTAAAAATAAGCACCAGGTGGCGATTTGTTCATTTCAGAGGCAACATTTGACCTAGAAACAGTGTGGGTGTCTTTGCTGCTACCATCTGTTCCTTAGTAATTTTAGTCCATTTAAGTTCCTGTGAAAAGCATCAGTTGGGTGGATGTGGAGAGGGAATCCCCATTCCTCCCCAAAGTCGGGATAGCATGAACGACAGAAGGCCAGCTTCTCCCTGCTCCACCAGTCTACCTGAGCCCTGGCAGAGGGACCAGCCACAGTGGGAAAGCAGCACCTTGTTTTCAAACACGTTAGCTAATAAGATCTAAGACACGTGGGTCACACTCAGGCAAGGAGAAAAGAGAAACTTTAACCCATGTTGGCTCCTGGGTGCTAAAGTGCTAGTGAAGACTAGGCAGCTGTAACTGAAACACGTTAGCTGGTAAATCTCAGAGGGGAGCCCAGGTTGTATCTTGATCAGCTCACACAGCCTGAAACCATCATCTGCCTTGTTTTCACTGATGTTGTAACGTGTTAAAATACACCATTTCCCCGAGTCCAGAGCAGGCCGGTCACTGACCAGCAGCCGCAGTGCCAACCAAGCAGGGTTTAATTTGTAAGGAAAGAGGTGCCAGGTGTCAAGCAATTTTTTGATATTCATAACTGACGTGGCAGCCCAAAGGTGCCGGCCTCTGAACTGCCAGACCCAGAGGTGCCGGGACTATGAACTGCCCGGCCCAGAGGTGCCAGGGCCGTGAACTGCCAGGCCCAGAGGTGCCAGGGCTCTGAACTGCCAGGCCCAGAGGTGCCAGGGCTCAGCCTTGGCACAAATTAACCACTGCAGCTCTGACAGTGTGAGTCGACACTCAGCCAAGTCCCGTTTTACATCCACTTCAGCATGGGTGAATGAGCCCCAGGAACAGAAGGCCATGGAGCAGAGACAGAAAGTTCTCCCTTGGTCCTTCTGCTGAGGCTGCTAACAGCCGTCCCATGGGCAGGGGAGGATTTGCGGATGTGGCCCCTGGGAACGGCCTGAGATAGACCCAAACTCTTTTCACCTCAGCCACTGAGCCAGCCGGTGGCTACTAATAGCTTCTGGCTAGTGCACAGCTGGGGCAGTGAGAGGGAGAGGGGAAAAGCTCGGTAACCTGCAATTCTCAGTGGCATCAACCATCCCTCCTTCCCTCCAGCAGCATCTGCCTTAAGGAGAACTGCGGCCTGGCGGGCTGATGGGAATGAGAAGAAACGGACGGTTCCTAGGTATGTAGCAGAGCTTCACTTTGAGACAGCGTCTCTAATATCTTCATGGACAACTGTGCTTGCCAAATGCCCCAGCTTCCCTGGAGCCCACATGGCTCTCTGGCCTAGGGGCCTCGCACTGCTCAGTCAGAAGACAGCAGGGCCTGCCAAGCTGGTAACACCCGTCACCACTACTGCAAAGAGGAACGGGCAGATGAGGTAACAGACAGTGGCTGTTTCCAAAGCACCCCAGGACCCAAGCAAAGACAGGTCAGCAGAGACCAATCCACCCAGTGCAGGGAGGCAAAGGTGAACTAAACACAGCCACGTGCACCCACAGCAGAGCTTACTGACTCCATGGGTGCTCAGCACCCACCAGCCACCCCTGATCAGCTGTTTGGTGGGCAGGAGGTCCTGGGGGGAGGGGGGGAGCGGGGGTAGGAGGAGGCAGTGTCGGGCCTCAGGTGTGGGGGCAGAGCAGGGGGAGAAGAGGTGGGGTGAGGGTAGAGCCCTGGGGGAAGGGACAGAGTGGGGGGCAGGCCTCAGAGCGCAGCAGGGGTGAAGCACCCACACGGACACAAGAAAGTTGGAGTCTGTGACATATGCCACTTCAGGGCTGCTGCCCAATCACTCCCCCTGTGCTGCCTGGCTTCCCTAGGGGTTTTCCCATCCACAGCATGCCCCCATCCCAAACCATCTGCTCCCTGGGAGGGAAGGATGGTTGTGTGATTAAAGCACAGGGTGGGACCCAGGAGATCTGGGTTCAATGCCTGGTTCTGCTACAGACACTCTGGGTGACTTGGGCATGTCACTTATGCCCAGATCCTCACAGGCACTTAGGTACCTAATTCCAATTGATTTCAATCACAGTTAGGTGCCTAAATACTTCTGAGGATCTGTCCCTGTATCTCTGTGCCTCCCCCAGGTGCTAGGACACGCTCAGATCCTAGATGGGATGTGGAAGAACTGAGGTAGATACAAATTGAACAGTAATAAGTCACCAGGCCCAGGTGGTATCACCCAAGAGATCTAAAGGAACTCACGTATGAAACTGCAGAACTACTAACTGTGGTGTGTAACCTATCACTTACATCAGCTTCTGTATTAGATGACTGGAGGATAGCTAACGTGGAGCCAATTTTTTAAAAAGGCTCGAGAGGCGATCCTGGCAATTACAGGCTGGTAAGCCTGACTTCAGTACCAGGCAAATTGATTGAAACTGTAGTAAAGAACAGAATTACCAGACACATAGATGAATTCAACATGTTGGGGAAGAATCAATATGGGTTTTGCAAAGGGAAATCATGCCTCACCAATCTATTAGCATTCCTGAGGGGGTCAATAAACATGTGGACAAGGGTGATCCAGTGAATATCATGTACTTGGTTTTCAGAAAGCCTTTGACAAGGCCCCTCACCAAATGCTCTTAAGCAAAGTAAGCTATATTGGGATAACAGGGAAGGTCCTCTGATAGATTGGTAACTGGTTCAAAGATTGGAAACAAAGGGTAGGAATAAAGGAATAAAGTTTGGTTTATACAGATAGACTCATAGACTTTAGGGTCAGAAGGGACCAATATGATCATCTAGTCTGACCTCCTGCACAAAGCAGGCCACAGAACCCTACCCATCCACTTCTATAACAAACCCCTAACCGATGTCCGAGTTACTGAAGTCTTCAAATTGTGGTTTGAAGACCTCAAGCTGCAGAGAATCCACCAGCAAGTGACCCATGCCCCACGCTGCAGAGGAAGGCGAATAACCTCCAGGGCCTCTGCCAATCTGCCCCGGAGGAAAAGTCCTTCCCGACCCCAAATATGGCGATCAGCTAAACCCTGAGCATGTGGGCAAGACTCACCAGCCAGCACTCAAGAAAGAATTCTCTGCAGTAACTCAGATCTCATCCCATCCAACATCCCATCACAGACCACTGGGCATACTTATCTGCTGATAATCAAAGATCAATTGCCAAAATTAAGCTATCCCATCATACCATCCCCTCCATAAACTTATCAAGCTTAGTCTTAAAGCCAGATATGTATTTTGCCCCCACTACTCCCCTTGGGAGACTGTTCCAGAACTTCACTCCTCTAATGGTTAGAAACTTCGTCTAATTTCAAGTCTAAACTTCCTAGTGTCCAGTTTATACCCATTTGTTCTTGTGTCTACATTGGTACTAAGCTTAAATAATTCCTCTCCCTCCCTAATATTAATCCCTCTGATATATTTATAAAGAGCAAGCATATCCCCCCTCAGCCTTCTTTTGACTAGGCTAAACAAGCCAAGCTCTTTGAGTCTCCTTTCATAAGACAGGTTTTCCATTCCTCGGATCATCCTAGTAGCCCGTCTCTGAACCTGTTCCAGTTTGAATTCATCCTTCTTAAACATGGGAGACCAGATAGATAGTTGGGTCCCCCAAAGCGCTGTACTGGGCCCAGTGCTGTTCAACATATTAATAAATGATCTGGAAAAAGCAGTAAACAGTGAGAGGGCAAAGTCTGCAGATGATACAAAATTACTCAAGATAGTTAAGTCCAAAACTGACTGTGAAGAGCTACAAAGGGATCTCACCAAACCAGGTGAATGGACAACAAAATGGCAGATGAAATTCTGTATTGATAAATGCAAAGTGATGTACATTGGAAAACATGACAGGGTCTAAGTTAGCTGTTATCACTCAAGAAAGATCTTGGAGTCATCATGGATAGTTCTCATGAAAACATCTGCTCAATGTGCAGCAGCAGTCAAAAAGATAACAACGTTGGCAATCATTAGAAAAGGAATAGATAAGACAGAAAATATCATAATGCCTCTATATAAATCCATTGTTACGTCCACATCTTGAACAGTGTGTGCAGTTCTGGTTGCCCCATCTCAAAAATAAATATATTAGAATTGGAAAAGTACAGACGAGGGCAACAAAAATGATTGGGGGGATGGAACAGCTTCCGTATGAGGAGAAATTAATAAGACTGAGACTGGTCATCCTGGAAAAGAAACGACTAAAAGGGGATATGATTGAGGTCTATAAAATCATGTCTGGTGTGGAGAAAGTAGATAAGGACATGTTATTTATCTCTTCTCATAACACAAGAACTAGGGATCACCCAATGAAATTAATAGGCAGCCGGTTTAAAGCAAACAAAAGGAAGTATTTCTTCACACAACGCACAGTCAATCTGTGGAACTCATTGTCAGAGGATGTTGTGGAGGCCAAAAGTATAGCTGGGTTCAAAAAAGATAAATTCCTGGAGGATAGGTCCATCAAGGGCTATTAGCCAAGGTGGTCAGAGATGCAATTCCATGTCCCTGAACGTCTGACTGCCAGAAGCTGGGCCTGGATGGCTGCAGTTGGATCACCTGTTAATGACCCCGTTCGGTTCATTTCCTCTGAAGCACCTGGCACCAACCACTGGCAGAAGACAGGATACTGGGCTAGATGGACCATTGATCTGACTCAATATGGCAGTTCTTATGGTCTTCTGATGTTCTTAAATTCACAGGCCTTCAGGAACGAGGAAGTCAATTGTTTTTTTCATTAACCCTCCCCACTAAAATCAAATCAAACCAGAGTCAGGGTCAAGGAAAGGAGCTGGTTACCATAGTCACAAGCAGAGGTGAAAGTAAACTGGTATGGTCCTGTACGGCATACCGGTAAGAAAGTGGCTGCCAGTACACAGCCGATCATACCAGCAGGGCCACTGATGGGGATGGGGGCAAAAGAGGCAGCCTCCCCCTGGCCCTTTAAATCACTGTCAGAGCACCAGACGGCGCAGGCCAGGCAGCCCTGAAGGGCTGGCTGGGGAAGACTGGCCCCAGCCCTGCCCCTTCCACTTGAGGCCCCACCCCTTCCAGGGGCCCAGAGATGCCCCCCACCTTGCCCAGGATCCCTGCTGCCCTGTGTACCAGTAAGTCCTTTAAGTTACTTTCACCCCTGGTCACGAGTGATGAATGAAGATGTGGCAGGAACCAAGCCTACACAAACCACCCATGAGGCTCACCACATCTATCGAAACAGTCTGCCTGATGGGACCCGGCTATTGATCCCACTATCCCTTCCCCCTCTTCTGTTCAGATGTTTTCCTGGAGGAGGTATGCGGAGAGTTGAATGCTGAATGTTGCTCTGCTGAACCGGAGGCAGCAGGCAGAGAAGCTGAACAGCAGCTCTTGCTCCAGAATTTAGAAAGTGCTGAAGCGTTGCACACGGGGAGCTGACAATGCTGGCTGGATTGGCTCTTAGATACCAAAGGAGAGGAGCTCTGGCTTAGGGCTTGGTCCTGCACCGGCAGGGGGTAGAGTAGCTGGCCTTACAGGTCCTCTCCATTCCCTGCTCCTAAGGCTCCATGACATAGGTACTAAGGATGCCCAGCAGCAGCTGTTTCCGCTGTATCAGAGCCTCTTGTGGAGCACACGTTTGCAGCTGACCACCGTGCTGGAGAAAGTTGGCTGCTGATCAGCTCTGGGAATCCAAAGTACCGAAAAACAAATTGGAGGGCAACTTTCGCCACCCAACCAAGCCAATGCATCTTGTGAGCCGGGCTCAATGCAGCCACTGCTAGGCTGAGAGAAGGGTTCACTGCCAAACGGTGGCAGTTTTGATGATGCAGATGCCTGGTCTATCAAGCTCATTCCCAGAAGTCAATGCCCAGCTTATTGGGAGGGTTAAAGTTGGTCATTTTGTTCCCCTGCCATTCCCGAGCAGGGGAAAAGGCCTGACAGTAAGTGTGGTTCTTTGAGATGTTTTGTTCAACCGGGACTCATACATCCCAGAAGTGGAATCCGCATGGACAAATATTTGAAGGAACCATCCAGATTATAACCCTCTTCAGATGCTCACAGTCACGCCCAGTCTGACCTGAGGTAATGGGGATTCCTTCACCAGTCCCTGAACTGTTCCAACCCATTTTAGCTGGTTCTGATTGCCGTAGCCTGTGGAACTGAGAGTCTCTGGTAGGCTCCATGAGATATTGAAACATACTCTAGGTTTCACTTCTTGGGCCAAGCCTCACGATCCCACCCTCCCTTTCCACCATCACAAGTGCATTGGGAAATGGCCCTGCATTCCGAAAAGTCAGGCTGGTTTGTACTGCCCTAAGCATCAGTGCAAAGAGCAGCCCCTTCTGCAGAGCTAAAGGAACCCAGAGTCGCATGCACAGCAGCAGAAGAGCTGGCACCTGGGTTGACAGGTTGCAGGAACTGGCTGTGTTGCACACATGCCTCTGACACACACCCCTCCCCCCCTCACTTACACCTACCCAGCCACACTGGTACTTCGCTATTTATCCCACTGGGTGCAGCACCTTGAGCGTTACATGCACTTTTGTCTTCATGTCTGTCCTCCTGGAGGCGAGAAGCGAAACAGGTTACCCAGCCACAGCTATTGCTTCAGCCAGACCTTTGTACTTACCTCCCTGCAGCACCCATGCAAAGCCCTTGGCGTCCAAGTCGTTGCAGGTTTGCTTGCAGCCAAGCCCAGACGTGAGTCCCAAGATTCCTGGAGAATAAATTCCCAGTTCAAATGGCGGAGTGGAGCTCTACCTCCCGCGCAACAGCATTCACCGAAAGATTCACTCCGAGAAACTCGCCTCAACTTTATTTCCTGATTTCTCTTCTGGTCTGGGCTGCAGAGGCAGTGCCCTGGAGGTCCTAGTGCCTGCTGCCTATGAACCACAGAGGAGTCATTCCTGGATGACGCTTTACCCTGAAGTGACCTTTGCCCCCTTGCAGCCCAAGTCCACATCCCCACCACGGAGAGGAACATGGACAGCTAGCTGATTGGAAACCACACAGGCGCTTATGAAACACAAAGCAAACTAACGATCAACTGATAGAAGCAGAGAGTCTGTTATTGCTCCCCCACTACCTTACTGGTAGTGGTGCCCACACAGACTGCCCAGCCAGCGTGCTCAGCAGGTGACAAAGTGAGAATTAGTGAGTGGCAGAGAAGATTTTCAATGTTTTGGAAGGGAAGTGTGGTTAGACCACGGGATTCTTGAGTTCTAGCCCCAGCCCCAGCGCTGGGTGACCCATTCTGGCCCCAGCGCTGGGTGACCCATTTTGATCCCAGCCCCAGTGCTGGGTGACCCGTTCTAGCCCCAGCCCTGGGTGACCTGTTCTGGCCCCAGCCCCAGCTCTGGGTGACCCGTTCTGGCCCCAGCCCCAGCGCTGGGTGACCCGTTCTAGCCCCAGCCCCAGCGTTGGGTGACCTGTTCTAGCCCCAGCCCCAGTGCTGGGTGACCCATTCTAGCGCCAGCCCTGGGTGACCTGTTCTGGCCCCAGCCCCAGCTCTGGGTGACCCGTTCTGGCCCCAGCCCCAGCTCTGGGTGACCCGTTCTGGCCCCAGCCCCAGCGCTGGGTGACCCGTTCTAGCCCCAGCCCCAGCGTTGGGTGACCTGTTCTAGCCCCAGCCCCAGTGCTGGGTGACCCATTCTAGTGCCAGCCCTGGGTGACCCGTTCTAGCCCCAGCTCTGGGTGCAGGGCTGGCTCTAGGTTTTTTGCCACCTCAAGCAAAAAAATTTTGGCTGTCCCCCACCCCAGCCCTGGGCTCCCCCCCACACCCGCACCTCCTGCCGCCCCAGCCCTGGGTCACTGGTAACTCGCTCCCAGGGCGGGTCATTCAGCAGGAGCTTTGGATGTGCACAGAACACAGACAGGATTGGTTCCCATATGATTCCAGAGCTGCAGTAAAGTGGAACAGTTTCCAGCTTGTGTGATTGGAGGATATCTGGATGCATATTATAAGACTGTCCTCCATAAATGAGGAAAAGTTGAGGTGCCTTTATTATTCTTTTGTTCCACTCTTTCTTTCTACGGGGAATTTGCCAGTGCAATATCACTGTCTTCCTTTTAAACAAAAAAGGCAATGGCTGTTGAAACTAGCAATTCCAGTCCTAATAACCACTGGGAAGCATTTCTTGCTCAATTTTATCCTACTTTTTCTATAGCAAGTTACAGTGGATCAGTATATTTGATTTGGGAGAAATGAAGTAACAGCTGCCCAAACTGAGCTTGAGTAACTCCTGAATTTTGAGGTGTTCAAATCTGGAAGGCAGGTGCTGGATTCCCTTTCTGAATATTAGCTACATCTAGAAAGGAAAAGTCAATTTCTGCTTCCATGGCTCAGAAGTGGAAATCCTCCTGTGTGCCTGGTACTGTATCTAAAGCTGCCCAGCTCCTGTAGAGCCTCCCTTCCCTTCCTTTTCATGTTAAATTCTAGTGGGATCCACGTTCCGCCCTTGCTAGGCTTCAGCTAGAGAGGGGCACTGTCCATTTAGACCAGCCAATTCCTTCTTTGGGGGCTGCAAGGTGAGGTCACACCAGTATCCCTAACCCAGTCTGGGGGTGTCTTCTGAAGGGGATATCAGGGCCAAAGCCTTCTACTTCTTGGGCACACTCGTTCCCCATGCGCAGGGCCACCCTGCTCTAGCAGTGAGCTCTCATTCACAGCAAGCTGCAGCATGAGCGTTGAGTACCATACTCCCTCCCCCCCATCTTGTGGGTAGTAGCCAAGGGAATGCTGGGAAATGTAGTTCTTTCCCTGCTCCAGGGCTGGCTCTATAGGCACGGAGCTAACTAAGGAACTACAGCTCCCAGGCTGAATCCCTGCCAGCTGCTGCCCCTGAAAATGGGCTGCCCCAAGCAGCTGCTTGCTTTGCTGGTGCCTAGAGCTGCCCCTGGCTGGGTGACCATTTCCATTCTTTGTACCTCAATCTCACCATCTGTAAATGGGGTGAAAATAGTGACCCACCTCTTAGGCACAGCACCAGGCACAATTAATGATTGCAAAGTGCAGACAGACCCTTAGCCGAAGACAGCTGTAAATGGGCAATGTATTATCCATCTCCCTACACCACTTGCAGCCTCCTTTGGGCCAGGTCCCAAACTATCTTCCCACTTCTATTGTCACTGGAATGTCGATGCTCCTGTTTCAATACCTTGGAGCAGATCCTGTATATTGTCAGAGCTCCACTGAAGTCACCAGAGCCCTACCAGTTCACACCAGCTGAGCAGTTCGCCCCTGCTGCTTCCCTATCATAGAGCAGCACAGAAAGCATCCCGCAGAAAGAAAGACCCTTGCACGGGTTGCAATGAAATGCATCAACTGAATATTCCCCACTCTGGCTCAAGACATGCTGCTGTGAAAATGACTGGAAATAGGGCAGGTTTTTAGCAGCCTTTTCATTACAAGAAAGTTGCAGTGAAGAAAAGAGGTAAGGAAGCAGTTTCCCAGATCTCAGGAGAAGCAAAGCACTACAATTGATAGGACAATGCCACATCAGTCTAAACCATCGTATTTAGGGCTTAGACACCACCATGCCAATGCTCTTCAAATCCCCCCCAGTCCCCAGCCCTGTTAATCACAAAGCTGATTCATTGCATGGGAACTTTAATGACTTTATTACGTATCTATGGTTGCAATAGCATCAAGAAATTGCAATTAAGCTCAGGGCTCCACTGCACTGGGCATTGTATTAAGGCAGCAAGAGACAAAAGGTGGGGGAGAAAGGCAAAGCTATTATCCTCCTTTTACGGGGGGGAAACTGAGGCAGAGAAAGACTAAGTAACTTGCCCAATGCTGCCCAGAAAGTCAGTAGAGGAGCTGGGATTGGAACCCAGAGCTCTGGTCCAGCATCTTAAGCACTAGCCATTGCTAGGTGAACAGCTGCTTCAAAGTCTGTGCAGGAGGGGATTTACAAGAAAGGTGGGCAAGGGCATAGAGAAGAGAACCAGAGCATTCCCCAGTGCATGTTTTGTGGGTGGGAGTCTTTAAAAATTCTTCAAGCGTCACAGAATGGAGAAAGCTGCAAACATTGACATGCCCAAGCCAGTCGGTACATGCAGTTATGGCCCAAAGGAGCCAACGAACAGGACACATCAGGGAAAGGGTTGTGCAGCCCTAGTCTGTGGCCTTACCTATCTCCCACTACAGCCAGTGGAAAGCCTCCCATTGACTTCAATGAGATTTTGGCTCCTAAGTGACTAAATTCCTTTTGTAAATGAAATTTAATCTCCTCAATCAGTTAGGTGAGCACCACAATGCCTAACTATCTTTAAAAAGCTGGGCCTAAGGATTTATTTGTACACAAAAATGAGTCTGGAGTAAGGTAGGCTGTGAATTTAAAGTGGGTTAGCTATGCCTGATTAACTCCGTATGTGGTCACACTTATTCTGGAATAAGAATCCCTTATTCCAAATTAGCTTAATCCACGTTCAAAGGTGATAAACAACTTAAACAGACACTAAAGGTAGATACCTATAGAGTCAACACGAGGCCCCAAGAAGTGGATGCCTGTAATTAAGAAAGACTGCAATGCACTGATGGTGTGGGTCAGTGGTAGAAGTGAGAACAGTTGGGCCATGTCTACACTACAAAGTTAAATTGACTTTCATCCACCGCTGTAATTAAAACTTGTGTCAGCAGAGCGACCACAGTAGGTGCTCTTGTATCAACAGAGAGACCAGTGAACTATGGGTAGCAATCACAACATGCAACTCATGACCATCCGGCACTGGGTGTTCTGGGAAGGGTTTGCAAAGCCTATGGGCAGGCTGAGCATCCCATGATGCAGTTTTCTCTGTCCCATCATTCTGTGGGCTTCCTAGTACATTTTGTGCTGCTTTTCAACAGAGCCTGTAAACTGTGCGCCCGCCCTCTCTATCAGCAAGCATGGCTCTGCCTGCTCCCCAGTCTTGTGATGAGCGTTGTGAACACAATATGCAGTATTTCATGAGTTGGGAATCTGATGACGACACGGTGGTGTCCGCCCTGCTGTGTGCCATGGACAGAAACAATTCAAGGTTGATTTTGGCATGCACAGAGCAGCTGCACACAGTGGACCATTGGTCCTGGGTGCGAGAAACTAGCACCGAGTGGTGGGATCACATCGTTATGCAGGTCTGGGATGACAAGCAGTGACTGCAGAACTTTTGGATGTGCAAAGCCACCTTCCTGGAACTGTGTGTGGAGCTCGCCGCAGCCCTCTGGTGCAAGGACACTAAAATGAGAGTTGCCCTCACTGTGGAGAAGCAAGTGGTGATCACTGCGTAGAAGTGGGCAACACTAGCCTGCTACTGATCAGCCACGAATCCATTTGGAGTGGGGATGTCCACCGTGAGGGTTGCAGTTATGCAAGTGTACAGGGCCATGAATCGCCTGCTACTAGGAGGGCCTGTGACTCCAGGCAAGGGGCGTGAAATAGTGGATGGTTTTGTGGCAATGGGATTCCCTAACTGTAGCAGGGCGATAGATGGCGCACACATGTCCCCATTTTGCCCCCCGACAACCTTGTGAAGGGGCACATCAGCAGAAAGGGCTACTTCCCCATGGCATTGCAAGCACTGGTGGATCACTGGGGTCATTTCATGGACATCAACACAAGCTGGTCAGGTGCAGGACACTTTCAGCTTGAGGAACCCTGGCCTGTACAGAAAGCTGCAAACGGTGACTTTCTTTCCAGACCAGAAAATTTCCACAGGGCTATAGAAATGCCAGTAGTGATCCTGGGAGACCCAGCCTATCCCTTGCTCCCTTGGCTCATTAAGTCAGACACTGGCAACCTTGAACGCAGTAAGGACTCTTCAATAACAGGCTCAGCAGGTGCAGAATGACTATCAAACCTGCCTTTGGCTGCGTAAAGGGGCGCTTGTGCTGCCTCTTTGGCAGATTAGACCTGTGAGGAAAATATTCCCATGGTCATAGCAGCCGCTGAGCTCTGTATAATATTTGTGAAGCTAAGGGGGAGACATTTCCGCAGGGGTGGAGCACTGAGGTGGATTGACTGGCTGCTGCTTTTGAGCAGCCAGACACCAGGGCTGTTAGAGATGCTCAGCAGGAGCTATTCAAATGAAGGAAGCTTTAAAGAAGAATTTTGACAATGAGCCACAGTAACGTGTGTTTCTGTAATGTACTGAGCCAGGCATTGTTTTCTTGCACTGTAGTGTGTGTGTGGGGGGGGCAAGATGGGAAAAAGGGGGGATTCAGTAGGCTACAGTTCTGAATACTGGCACCATTTCCACAGGCGGGGGTGATAACCGCTGATCTCTCACGCCTGGGGTAACTGAGGATGCGAAGGTGCAGCCTGGGTCCTGACACTGCGAGCCTGTGTGCTGCTCTGGTGCCTGCAGACGTAATTGCTGATTGGGGCAGTAAGGTTTCTTACCCCAGGGCAGCCCTCCCAAGAAACCTTGGACAGAGGATTGCTGATTACCTCCAGGGAAGTTTTCTAGAGACCTCTGTGGAGGATTCCTGAGATATCCCAGTGTGCATAAACTAACTTTTTCCGCAGGGGCCCCTCTCGATGCAGAGAGGAATGAGCAGCAGATATAAACTGTTGAGAGATTGAAAAAATACTCTCTTCTACCCCAATTAAAAAGCAGAACATTGCCAGGTCTCCCTGCAATACTGAAGCACAAGTACTTACTGGAGCTTCCCTCTCCTACCTCAGACATGTCAGAACTGGAGTGTTGGGACTGGCTAGACCCCTTGGGAGTTTAAAAAACAAAAAACAGCCTGATTTGTGTCACACCACCAGATGTTGCTGTCCCCCATCTTCCTCTAGCTCCACTTTCTCATGCACTACGCTGTCCTTCAGGTTCACGCCCCTGGCCACTGTCTCCAGTTCCCCCAAGTATCCACAGGGCATGTGGCAGTGGAGGTGGGGCTGCAGCCGCGGAAGGCATGCAGCTCCTTGTAGAAACTACATACGTTCAGCGCTGCACCAGAGCAACTATTGGCCACTCTTGCCTTCTAGGACACCTGCCTCAGTGCCTTGATTTTTGCCCAGCACTGCTGCATGTCCCTATTGTATCCCTTCTCCTCCATACCACAATCCATTTGCCCATAGGTTTCAAAGTTCCTGCAGCTAGAGTGGAGCTGTGACTGCACAGCCTCCTCTCCCCCCCGATGCAGCAGATCCACGACCTCCAGCGTACTCTAGGGAGGGGCGTTTGCTGTGGGGAACCAGCATGGTCAGCTCGGCAGGTTCTGTGTGAGCTCTCCATGCCGAGCAAACTGGAAGAACAATTTCAAAAATGGCCAGGGCTTTAAAAGGGAAGGGGCACATGCCTATGTACCTGGCTGCAGAGCAGCAGAGTTCAAACCACTGATCAGAGCAGTCACAATGGGCATTGTGGGACACCTCCTGGAGACCACTTAGGACAACATAAGCAATGCCGTGTTTACACTGACACTGCATTACTCTAACTATGCCTCTCGTTGAAGTGGTTTTCATATGTCGGTGTGGCAGGAGACAAACTGGCGGGAGGAGCACTGCAGTGTGTACACCTCTACTGGTAGGTCGATGTAAGCTGCCTTACGTCGACTTAACTCGTAGTGCAGACAAGCCCTTAGAGCAGAAGAGGAGATTGGCAGCAGCAGAGCATTCACGAATGATAAGGAATTCTCAGTGGGACCATGGAAGGAGACCTACAATGGGAAGCAAAGACTCAGAGCCCTTCAAGGAACTGTGGAAGGAAAATGGGATGATGGCTGGAGTGCAACAGGACATGCCCAAAGGATGTCTCAGCTTGATTTTATTGTTATATGCCCATAATGTTTCTGTACCAAGGAGATACTCTCGTTCCAAAATGGTGACTTGTCTCAGCCATCTGACTCTTGATTAACATCAGCCAAGTCCACACAGACCCTCTGCCCACCCACCTTCCACTGTACTCAAAACATCAGAACTTGTCTCCTGAAACCAGACAGGAATCCAAGCCCACAACTTGACAACAGTCCTACAGACTTTAAATGTGGGGCACTTCCTCAGGAAACTTCAAGTCTGTGTGTTCTCGATTAGCAATGGGGCCAGGTTAGTTAGGCAGGTGACAACTATTTTCTCGATCCCCGCTAGAGAAGCAGATTCATTTTGTTTCACAAGCTGTAATAATTTCTCTTTTGCAACTAACTAGACCCAAACGTTGGACAAAGAAATCAAATTGAGGGACACAAAGAAGAAAAAAAAAGCACAGGAAGCTTAAAATAAGGTATCTAAACTCGGGGTGGAGGTGGGGGGTTGTTTTTTAAACTAAAAATGTCCTACCATTGTTGCCACCAATTCAGCTTCAGTGATATTTGTAGCTACACAAACATTAGCATGGATAAGTCTCCAGGCAGCAGCTGATGTTTTACGTACCACACAACTTCAACTCCTCAGTCAGAGCAGATCTGAGAGACATGGGGCTTAAAATGCTGGTATGCACCACGGCATTGGTGCTATGCTAGTGTTCTCACACACATTGGCACTGGAGGTGTGAAACATCAAAATGTCCTTCTGTTGCGATGAAGAGAAATAAGTCTGATGTAGATGTCTTACATTTTTTCAGACGAATTTATACTCCAATGAGAAAGTGAGGTTTGCATGGGATGGAAGAAACCTCCCCATACTCGAGTGACAACAGAGAGATGTTTGGAAGGCTGCCAGCCAGTTTATCATCTTCAGGAGCAGTTTGCTTGGCAGCTGCTTGCTTTAGATACGTATGTGGCTTCACATCACCCCTCAGAGCCAAAAGCGCTGTCACAAGGCTGTGCTGGAACTGGCAATAAAGCTTTTCAGGTTGAGCTGCTAGCTCCGTACTTGTAGCCATCTGAGCTCACTCCATCAAACTGTGACGGGATCGCTGCTGTTATGCTTTTTTGTGCTTTATGGCTCTGGCAATTTGATTTTCAAGTTTGGGATCGCTCTATCCACACTCATGGCTTTTACCTCCTATGCTCTTTTATTATTATTTCAAACTGGATGATAAACGGTCGTGTCCTCTTTTAGGGGCTGATCCAGGCAAGGTGCTATGCACCTGTTGCAATGTGCAGCACACCCTCAACCCCCACTGCTGGCCCTAGGAACAGAAACTTACCACATGATGGAAGACAATGTACTGCAGATTCAGGGTTTTGCTGTCAAGTTACAGAGATTCTGTAGTACAAATGAGTGAGTGCACATTAGTTGCTACCAGTACCGCAAATCTGAGGCACGCAGTACAGCTTTGATTAAACAATGCATTTATTTAGCAACCGGCACAAAAAGTTCTTATCTGTCCTTTTAAATATATTTATTTGTAAAAGATCAAAAAGAAAACCCAGAAAAGGACGTATCGCAATACCCAAACAATGTTTGCTGTTAACAAAAAGGTTATGTGCAGCATCCATTTACAGAACAGCATTAAATTCTTATTTGAAATGTTGGAGGATTTCAAGCTTTTATTTTTCCATTTTCCAAGACAGAGGTGCAGGGGAGAATCTTCAGAACACAGGATCATCATCATCATCTATGGAAAGAACAGCAGCCAATTTATGGGAAACAAGGAATAACTTAAAAACAAAACCCACATTATTATACATCAATCACTCTGGAATATTCTGTTACCTGGCACAACTCTCAAGATCGTACATAGAAGGCAAAGAACAGAAGTTCATTTAATGCAATCGAAACAATCACCTAATGTGGGTTTCATCAGTGCCAGTGAGATGGGACATCTAGACAAACACCACACCATATTTGAGAGCACACAAACTCTTTAAAGGGCCAGTGTAATCTTTCTCCGTAAACTGAGAAGGCCTTGAATCAGAATATAGGTTAAAAATGGATATATAAGCTCTAAATGAGAAAGGGCTAGTTTCTCAGGATGCACTAGTTTTGGGGTGTGGTACTGTCTCAGAGGATGCGTCAGACTGGCTGACTATCTTGTATCACATTGATCTGCTCTCAGTGCTTAGAATTTGAAGCTCTTCTCCAGCTTCTCCCTACACTCTTATCTTAAACCAGCATATAAACATGAACTAATTTGCAAAATCATTTCCTCACTAACACCACGCCCTGAGCTAGGAGGTTCCTAAAGGAAACCTTCAGCTTCCATAGCATACGCCAATCAGCCAGCAAAACAACACTGATGGGTCACAACTGCCTAAAGAGGAGAATGCAATGTAACCCAAAGAGCCCCAACCAGGCCACAGAAGGTCTATGCACAGAGAGAAACTTTTCTGTGTTCGCTACTGTTCCCTGAACTGCCTTACAAGCGCAACAGAGCATTCCTGCAGCACCTTGGCATGGAATGCAATCATTCTAGTCCTCATGAGACTTTCAGCTCACCACGCTGCCTTGGGTGTGATTTCGTGGTGCTCAGGACCTGAGCCCAGAATTGCTGTCCTAAGGAAATCATCAGCTGCAGCCAATCCATCTATTTTCACAAATATAAACCTAAACCTTTGTTCACAGTTCCAACTGAGCCCTTTTCTTGGGGAGAGATTCACTTCAGTCTGAGACACAGATACAAAAGGGTTTTGGTTTTCTCCCCAGGGGTTCAAGTTAAAAATCAACTTAATGTATTTTAACGGGAAGCTCATCTGAGTTGTATTTAATGGTGAATAGAACAAGTATTTTTCATTAAAAAGATAATCAGAGAGTTTGCTGTTGAGATTAAAAATGCTGAATAATGTTAGAGAGCCCAAACCAAAGTATAAACGGAGTTATAAAAACAAGGTTTAAATGAGAATCTGGGTGTGAAGTTGGAGTGCTGAGAGCTTGGGATAATCACCATCCATCCAATCAGCTACTTGACTTGTGATCACTTGCTAATCCAGAGATCCCCAAATTGTGGGGCGGGCCGGAACGCTCCGGGAGGCTACGGCGGGGCCTGGGCCAGCCTCCATAGGGAGACAGCGCCACCCAGCTCCACCCCACACCCAGCTGCTGGCCCACACCGCTCTGGCCCCGACCCAGGGCCAAGACTGCGGACAAGAGCGGAACTGCACGTGGCTGTGGGGGCTCAGCTGCAGGCTGCAGCCCCCCACCATGGCCTGAGCTGTGTCTCCACCCCTGCCCTCAGCCATGGCTCTGTTCCCAGCCCCGCTCCTTGCCCAGATGTGGTCCCTTTACCCCTGTCCATCCCACCCCCACACTGGGAGCCGTGGAAGGTTGATGGGTAAGGGGGGCGCGACCCTGAAAAGTTTGGGGACCACTGTGCTAGTGGGATTCACTGGTTAAACACTAGACGTTACATAGAAAATGGAAGCATAACTCCTTTATTTTTTTTTTTTTTCATTTTTCTCCTTTTTTCCAGGTAGCACTACAAAGACATTCAAATATTAAAGCCACGTTACAGGCCGTCCTTTAAACACACTTAAAATAACCAAATTAACCGTGTCAAGTGACCCTAGAACACAACATTGTCAAAATAAAAGTTCTTTTAAAAAAAATAAAGCCACTGGGCAACCAATCGAGAAACCCTCCACATAGAAACAGGTTGATCCAATCACTACTGGCTGCCCAGCGCTAGGCTATCAGCTTTCCCAGAGGGCCTGCTGGCTGTACACCAAGTGCTGAGACCAAGCCCTTCACCCCCGTTTCTGTCAGTGCAGCTAGGACACCTTTCCTTTGCTCAGCAGATTTTATGGAATGGTAGCCCAAACAAGCAGAGCTATCAAAGCCTGATTTTTTCTATTTCCGAGAGGTGCTGCTGAGAAATGCCTGGCTTTAAAAATAGACTAGATGTTAAACTGTGCAGATTTTAAAAAAATAAATTAAAAAAAAGCAGTTTTTCCCTGTGTGAGTCCTGGCCACCTCTCTTTAGAAGGCACTCATTGGTATGCAGAGAATCTCTGTGGTTAGTGATTATACTGCCATGTAACAGGTATTAGAAAGTTAGCACTCTGGCCCTATTCTTAGCACCACCACTTCAGACTGTTTAGAGTAGCACTTACCCCTACTCATAGTGTCACCTCTACTGGAACATATTTTTTGCTTTCCCGGAAGAGAAAAACTATGCAAAATTGCAAACCACAATACCAAACAGCAGAAACCGTTCCAGTTTTTTCCCCTCTCTTGTTTTAGACAGCATGTTTTACAGGGGTGTTTTTAAGTACAATGTGCTGTGTCTAATGGAGAACTATAAGTCCAAGGGAATTAAACATTTCAGACTCTGTCATTTCTACTGCCAACTGTCATTTCTAAGTTGGCTGGTTTGCCAAAAATGGCTCTGAGCAAGCAGCTTATGTACCTCTTTACAATGCAGCACCCACTTCACTGCCCCAAAGTGGGAGCGCACAAAGTGCAAGATCCCCTTCAAAAAAAAAAAAAAGAAATCAAATCAAACTTGTCAATTTCAGACAGACACTCCAGATCCAGCTAGAAACTGCCTCCAATTTCAGGCTGGACATCTAAAGTGAAAAAGGATACAACTTTTTAAAGATACAAACCCAATAAACTTGTGTTTTCCTTTACACGTCATGGGACATATTTAAAGCTTAAGAGAAATACCAGAGCTTAAAAAAAGTGCCTGCCTCAATCTACCTATTTTGCTGTGGGGAGGGTTTCTTTCAGAGTGGGGAGGAGCAGGGGGGGCGCACAGGAAGGGAACGTAATAGAGGGAGAGGGACTGTTGCCATAATCAACTTTACTCTTACGGAATGATGCAATTTCTGTAATGATTTAAGCACAATTTAAAACAAATCTACAGTACGTTATTTCAATGGGAAAAACACTAAAATTGCCAAATGTCATAGACTAAACAGCAACTCATATTTATATATAAAAAATTAAAGTCATGTGAACATTATCTCAGCAAATGCTACAACAGTGGTTAGGCATCGTCTTCCTCTTTTTTGTCCTTCTTCCCGTCGCCCTCAGCTGTCTCACTGGTGTCTCGTCTCCTTTTTCTGTTACGGGCATTAAGTCTATTTTTAGGAGGAGGCAAAGGGTCCATTCCAAGTACTTTGTGTATCTGCCTGAAAGCTAGCATCCTTAAAGCATGCTAGAGGAGGAAGCAGAAGAAACATTAAGGATGGTACCATTGTCAGGACAGTAGTAGGCATGACACAGCTGATACTACACAGCCTACAGTATCTTCTGCGTACAGCAGCCTTTATAGTCACACACTGCAGGCTGGAGTTTAAAAGTTAATGACAACGTGTTCTAAATATCAAATACAGATACAAAAAGATAAAGGACCTTATTGTAAAGCTGCTGAGAGCTCATAACTTCAATTAAAATCAGCGAAAGCTGAGCTAGTCAGTTCCTCTGAAAAATCAGGTCTAAAAATGTTTGTCCTGAACCAAAACCTGCTGAAGTCAATGCAAATCTTTACAATAGTTTCTAGCTCTTAAAAAGACTGTTTCCAAAGCCCAATGAAGCGCTAGAAACTACTGTAAATTTGTTTAGTACAAGAAACAGTGTACAAATAGCAGCAGTCTTCTCACATCCCACACTGCTCCATCCTGGAATGATCTCCTGCCTGATATACTGACAGAAGTGATTCTAACTCCCCCAATCCTTTAGTCCTAGACATCTCTTTTAGGTACTCATTATTCACTGGGGTCTAAGTAGAAAATGCTATACAGAGTCCACACAGGAATATTTAATCTAAAGTCTTGAGTTTAATACAAGCCAGAAAGGTGAAAGGTCAATATTTAACTGGTAAGCCTACCAGGGTTCTGCACACAGGCAATACTTAGCTCAGAAACAGGACAGTGTGAATTTCTAAATCAAATATCTGACTTCAGCCTACTGCTCTGGAGACGTCAGGCAAGATTACATACACTAAAAGCATTTTTAATGGATTTCTACCAT
This sequence comes from Gopherus evgoodei, assembly GCF_007399415.2. Lineage (NCBI taxonomy): Eukaryota > Metazoa > Chordata > Testudines > Testudinidae > Gopherus > Gopherus evgoodei. Next base: position 13,547,630 of record NC_044343.1, read on the forward strand.
GCACTGGCTGGCTTGCAGTAAGATTTTTTTTTTATTTTAAAATTGCGTAACATTGCCTGCCAACATCCTAAGAATCTTTGACTGATGATAATATTATTGCTTACGTAGCTAGAAGGAGCAGATTTTAGATACTGCGATCAGAAAATGCAGCACACAGCTTGCTTCTCCACATAAAATCTGATTAAACTGGCAGTTTTTGATTCCAGTGGATATAAAGAAGAACTATCACATTATTTATTAAGAAAATTAATAGTATTATAAAGAAATACGGTTGTGAACATTTTTTAAAGTATTAACTTACGAACACATGGACTTATTTGATTTTTTTTTTTTACTTCACCTGTTACCTTTACACTAACCACTAAAGATGGCTAACAAGATTAGAGAAAAATAATATTTTTTTCATTGCATTTACTTTTTGACAATTCTGTGTTTTCTAGTCCATTTCACTGGTTTTCCCTATAGTCAGTTTTCCCTTGTTTTTATGTATTTACCCCTTAATCCCTGCAAGCCGCCCAGGAGAGAAAACTGTTTTGAAAATACGACTAAAAATGGGTAGAGAGACCTGGGGGCAAATGCAATACTGAAACTGACTTAACTCTCTTTAAAGGCAACTTCACTCTTCAATGTGAGGTATTCTTCACATTGATGTATTTCTTTATTTTCAAAGAAGTGTGTAAATTAGGTGCAGCTTTCAGGGTCACAGAGTTGTTAACATGGCTTTTGAGGTCACAAACATACAAATCGCAAACCAGAGGTTGTCCCTTCCATGGGTGCTGTAGCTGTTTCCAAAACCTTAAGTGGAAAGGATAGCGTAACCTCAAAATACCGGTGTATACCAGATGCTTCACTTTACAGAATGCTTCTATTGAAGTTTCCTTCTCAATGCTATTAAAAATAACTGTCTTATCTACCTGTGCACTGGCTGTAATATCCTCTCGTTCCTGACTGGTCATAGTCTCTAGAGCATCCATTGCATCTTTCTCACAGGGATCTTGTAGCCCAGGTCCATCTGAATGCAAGGGGAAGAAGGAACCACAACTCTAAAACTCACTATGATCAGGGTTTAAGAAAAAGATGATAAAAAAAAATCACATTTTCCTAACATACAGTGTTAAGTTGCAGTATCACTGATATTGCTTTTCACTAGTTACACTGTTTGGTTACTTTTCTGCACTTCACTCAAGGAAGAAGGAAACCTCACTAGTCAGTTTCATTTCTGCATTCTCAGGGAGTGGCATAGAATGCTGAAGTACTTGGGCTTTATATTTTTTAAATATTGCTTTAAAGTTTTAATGAGAGCAATATTAATGCACATGCAAGTGTTGGGCCTAAACTATCTGAATCTCTTTAAGCACTTCAAAATAAAAAATAATCAACACCTTCCCTTCAATCAAAAAGGCACATACAACACATCTGCCACTTTCTGAAAGCAGAGCTACCAACACCATTGAGTCCCTGAATCAATGCTGCGGACAGAGTTTATTCCAACAGTCATACTTTAACATCTGTTCAGTGGGAAACAATCACAAAATTTAGCGTGTACTCCGGGATGACAATACAGATGGCCCAATACACTGTTTCAAAGATTTTGTGGCGCAACATTACAGATATTAGTTTAGAACTGACCCATCAAGAGTGTTCCTGTGGCTACACATTCAAGAACTCGGCGCATGGCATCTCCAGGACTTAGCGGACTTGTTGCACTACTTAAAGCCTTTTCTACAAGAAGTTCCATTGCCTGCAGGAAGGACAAAATCAGGGTTGACTTTTTAAATGAGGAAATTAAGCTAAAATACAGTTTCTTAAAAATATAAGCAATGATGTGTCCTCCACAAAAGGCTGGCAGCCTCTGCAGACAGCAAATAATGCCTTTTTTAGGGCTGTGTCTTGCTTTTTAGTTCTTTGAAACTAGACTCAAGATACTGCTAAAGCAACCTTGTAAAACCATCATGAATATCTAACGTCCTGCAAAAAACCCTTCTTCTCTACTTGTGGTATGACAATAAATGAAAACATTTTACTTGCTTGTCAACAAAAATTACTTGGCTGAGAGAATGGACAAACAGAACTTTGCCAGGCTGAGCTCAAGAGAATTCACAGCTCAGTTCAGAGCTGGCTACTAAAATTCTCTTTAGCAAGTCACATGATAGAATTCTGCACCGAGAGGATTTACAGAAGTCTGGTCACTTTCTTAGGAAAATTAGGACTGACCAAAGGATTTTGACCACTGTATGCTACATGGGAACATTCAGACCGGCTCCTCTATAGTTTTTTTGGGCATTTATTAGTTGACAATAGCCCTATTTATTGGCACTTTTCTAAAAATGTTCAAATCTATTATCACTTGTTTATTAAATTATTTTGTAGACCTACAGGCGTCTGCCAGTGAAACCCATCACCTTTTACCCAGTTTTCCTATTATGTTTATATGATTCTAATACTACAATACTAGAAAGTTTTGTCCAATCATCAATAGTATTATAGTTGAACTGGAAGTTCCCAGTCAAGATCCCATTGTACTAGACATTGTATACACACAGTAAGAGAGTTCTAGGCCCATGGTACTTACAATCTTCCAGCTGCGGTAAGAGCTGGAAGAGAAGGGATAGCACGGTGAAGAAGGCAAATGTGCTTCCCTTTCAAGAACTGCACATGTGCAGAAAGAGGAGGGGGTAGAAAGTGGGGACTATTGTTTAAGTACCAGTGGGGTCTCTCTCCAAAGGTTAGGTTCATTTCTTCAGCCAAATATAATGAAAGCAAGTCCCTCAACTGCTCCTAAACCAGCAGCACAAAGGCAACAAAGGCAGATGAACAAGATCAACACCAGGGTTCAGTTACAATGGAGGGATAAAACGTGTTCCTAGTATTTACTGAGGCAATCCATGAGTTAGACTAATGCAGTAGCTAGTATGGCAGACAGTTTTCTAAGAACTGTATGGTTTACAATAAATACAATCCAGCTAGCTTCCCCGGTTGTTTAAGACTCTCTGAAGTAGACAAACTACTCTTTACAGAGTATTTATATGCTTAATATGAATAGGACTCCTGGAAGCCTTGCAAGAGAAGAGAGTTCCAGGTATGTATGGAGCATGTAACCCACTGTATGGACACAACATGTGTGTCCATATAGCATAGTCAATTTAGAGCTCAGCTGTGTTAGGAGTTTGTATGTTAAACACATCTGACTCTGAATACAGTGTCTACAGTCATGCTGATGTGGCTGTTCACAGTCTGAGGAAAGGGACCTGCTCTCTCAGAGCTCCAGCTATCATACTGCTTATGTGGCCTGCAGACACGGGCTGTGGCACCATACTTGTTATAGCCAAGTATGAAGCTGAAAATCTGAGATGACTGCAGATATGCACTAATTATTTTTAAACGGTCCCATTCTCCACCCCCACAAGAGGAACTGGAATAACTACATCAATTTGCTTTGGTGAAGAGGCTATGGAGGATGGATTCCCTATTGCTGAGCAGCAGTCTTCTTATTACTTCTTGTTATAGAAAAGGAAGGGTAAACGTAGACCATACTCTGGGACCTATTGAGGTCAGTAAGCTTTGTCACTGACATCAAAGATTCAGCCCTATGTATCCAATGTACTTGCGTGGTTAGCTTATCTTTTACTTCATTTCAATGCCCCCAGAAATCATCACTGTTGCTAAAAGTGTCTTACATGATAGCAATCAAAGGAAGGGTGTCACAGAAAATGCTTCTGTCTTCTTACCCAATCTGGAAGTGCCCCCCATGTTGGTACACGCTGGCAAAGATCTCGCAGAACCCTGATGATAATCACACATGACTGCAGACCGTTAGCTCTAGCCTTTATGGAAATAAAGGAGACTGTTTGCTAACAGAAAATATCTAAGACAATAAAAACCTAAGTCATACAAGCAACAAAACAAAAAACTCATTAAAAGTATCTTAGAGTCTGAAGAAAATATTCTCCTTATCTGAACATTAAACCATTTGACTTCACATGGAGCAGTGTCCACTATGTACTACTCCATGTAAAAAATGCAACGGGGTACTGGCATTCTAAAAAAATGCTGAGGTAGAACACAAAACCAAAAGGGATAAAGAAACTAACCTATCTAGTTAAAAGAAGGCTACACCAGTTGTGTTCAACATTTTGAGCACTCTCAGGGTAAGCAACATTATTTGTGGATTCAGTGCTAGTAAAAGGCATTAGATTGGCAGCTCTGAATACTCAAATCCTCTACTTCTCCACAAAGCAGGTAAAGAAAGATCAGAACAGGGCAGGCTTCACTTCTCCGTTAGCCTATGGATTGCAAGTGTCCTGGAGAGACCAACGGGGATGTTGTCTCTAAGGATCTATTCAGCTCTTGGTTTTCTGTTGGAGTTGCTGCACAGTGCTAATTATGGTGGTGGATTTTATACGTATTTCTTAAACAACTAGAGAGACAAGGTGGGATAATATCTTTTATTGGACCAACTTCCACCGATGAGAGAGACAAGCCTGCAAACTGACACAGAGCTCTTCTTCAGATCTGGGAAAAGTACACAAGTGTCACAGCTAAATACAAGGTCCCTTTTGCATAAGGAATTAATATGCTAAACAGATTGTTTAGCACACAGAATTAATATGTTGTAAGAAACCACTCAAGATTAATTGGGAATTAACACCTCTGCAATCAAAGAACAAAAGGAAGGTCAGTGGGTCTTAAACAATCATCAGTTGTACTTCAAAGTTTACGGTTTAAAAGGGCATTTCTAAGCCAGGTGGTGAAGGAGACATATAAAAAGATCCTCTCAGATCCATTTACTGACAGAAGTTGACATATGCAGCCTTCTTTAGCCTGCCAGAGTAAAGATAAAATATATTGCTTCAGCAGGATTAATTTTCACCAAAACCCAACAAAACACATTTAGAAATATTCCTATTTTAGGTTACTGTGCTGTGGAGAGGATGAGTTGGAATGTGTACACAAGAATTTGGGGATCAAATTATACAGAAGATGCTGCCAATAGCATCAGTTACACTTTGAATAAACATGGTCAGCTCAGCAGCAGAAAACTGTGCCTCCTTCCCCCTCCCGCCCCCTCCTTCTACCAGATTAGCAAATCAATGGGAAAAGGACAGTTACCTGTTCCATAACTGGCATTCTTCGAGATGTGTTGCTCAGGTGTATTCCACAGTAGGTGTGCGTGCTCACCACGTGCACCGGTGCCGGAAGTTTTTCCCCTTAGCAGTACCCATACGGAGGGAGCACCACTGCGACTCCTGGAGTGGCGCCTCTATATTGCACTATAAGAGGAGCTGCACACTCCCCCCACCCTCGGTTCCCTCCTGCCAGATAACTCTGACAGAGGGAAAGAAGGGCGGGATGTGGAAAACACCGGAGCAACACATCTCGAAGAACACCAGTTACGGAACAGATAACTGTCCTTTCTTCAAGTGACTGCTCATGTGTATTCCACAGTAGGTGACTCCAAGCTATATCTGATGGAGATGATTGCATAATGCGAAGAAAAGGTGTGGACAGAGGACCACGTGGCAGCTCTACATGTGTCCTGGATAAGGACATGAGCTCCACAGGCGGCCGACGAGGCCTGAGCTCTCATAGAATGCGCCTTAACAATAGGCGGCAGGGGAACCCCTGCCAGGTCGTACCACGTGTGTATGCATGACATGATCCAGCAGGAAAGGTGCTAGGTTGAATTTGGTTGCCCTCTCATATGTTTGGCCAACACAACGAACAGCTGCGAGGATTTCCGGAACGGCGTGATATGGTTCAAGTAAAAAGCCAGTGCCCTATGCACATCTAGAGTGTGTAGGCGGCGTTCCTCGTTGGAGGAATGGGGCTTAGGACAGATGTCCTGATTCATATGGAAGGTGGAGACCACCTTGGGGAGAAAACCAGGGTGTGGGTGAAGCTGGACCTTATCTTTGTGGAACACTGTATATGGGGGTTCCGAGGTCAAAGCCCTAAGCTCTGAGACACGACAAGCTGATGTGATAGCAACAAGGAATGCTACCTTCCATGACAGGTGGGACCAGGAACACGTGGCCAAGGGTTCAAAGGGAGGACCTGTGAAGCGGGATACTACTAGGTTTAGATCCCATTGTGGAGAGAGGGGGCCTGGCATATGGAAATGAACGATCCAGGTCCTTTAAAAAGTGGGAGGTCATATGGCGGGAAAAGACCGAGTGGCCCTGTACCAGGGGGTGGAAGGCCAATATGGCCGCCAAATCCACCTTGACGGAGGTAGGCGCTAGCCCTTGTGTCGTAAGGGACAAGAGGTAATGGAGAATGAGTTGGAGCGAAGCAGACAATGGGGAGGTTCCCCACTCCTCCACCCACCTAGAGAACCTGGACCATTTGGCTAAGTACGTCTGTCGTGTGGACGGCTTTCTGCTTTCCAACAGAACTCATTTGACGTTCTCCGAACATCTCTCCTCCTCATCATCTAACCATGGAGCAACCACGCTGTCAGGTGAAGCGCGGCCAGGTTGAGGTGGTGGAGGCATCCCACATTCCTGGGAGAGGAGATCTGGATGATGTGGCAGCCTCCGCGGGGGAGCTGCTAGGAGTTGTAGGAGGTCCCGTACCAGTGTCGACAGGCCCAATCCGGGGCAATGAGGATGACCCGCGTCATGTCTGCTTTTACTTTTTGCGGGACTTTGCCTATTAGGGGGAAAGGTGGGAAGGCATAGAAAAGTTGGCCCGACCACTGAAGGAGAGAAGCATCCGAGATCTCTCGCTTCCCCTGGAGCAGAACTGGGAGCAGCGTTGGTTCTGGTTGGTTGCAAAAAGGTCGACCGGGAGAACTCCCCACTCCCAGAAGAGTGGTAGGATGACCTCCCAGTGGAGTGACCACTCGTACTGGTGGGAAAAAAAACCCTGCTGAGGTGATCAGCTAGCACATTGCGGACGCTGGGTAGGTGGAAGGCTTGCAGGGAGATATCGTGGGCTATACAGAACTCTCACAGGCTTAGGGCTCCCAGGCATAGGGCTGAGGAGCACGTTCCTCCCTGTCTGTTGATGTAATACATCGCAGCCATATTGTCCGTGAGGACTCTGACCACCTTCCCGCGTAAGTGCCCACTGAAAGCTACGCCCCCCCAACCGTATTGCCCTGAGCTCCCTGACGTTTATGTGAAGGGATAATTCCGAGGCCGACCACCTACCTTGTGTTTGAATGCTCCCTATATGGGCCCCCTAGCCCAGGTCCGAGGCATCTGACACCAGGTCTAGTGAGGGGGAAACTTCTCAGAAGAGGACCCCTTGCAGCATGTTGTGCGAGGAGGGACCACCATTGAAGAGCAGCAACTACCTGAGAGAGTATCATGACAACCTTGTCCAGCCCGTTCCCGGCCTGGGAATACTGGGAGGCCAGCCAGAGTTGGAGGGGCCTCATTCTGAGAATGGTGTGGCGAACCATGTAGGTGCACACCGCCATGTGCCCGACAGTCTGAAGGCACACCCTCGCCGTCAACATGGGGAAGGAAGTGACTGAGGCAATAGGACCTTTGAGGGTCTCGAACCTGTCTAGGGGGAGAGAGGCTGTGGACTCTAACAAGTCCAGTAGCGCCCCTATGAACTCTATGCGTTGAACCAGAACTAACGTAGACTTGGTTTCATTTACCACTAGGCCAAGATCTGCGCAGGTGGACAGGAGAAGTCCCACCTGGGCCTGTACTTGAGACTGGGAGGCACCCTTGAGAAGCCAATCGTCCAGGTATGGGAAGATCTACATCCCTCTCCTCTGGAGGTAGGCTACAACCACCGCCATGCATTTGGTAAAAACCCTGAGAGTCGTGGAAAGGCCAAACGGGAGGACTGTGAACTGGTAATGGTCTCCCCACTACCAGGAATCGCCTGTGTTGCTCGAATATATGGATAAGGAAATATGCGTCCTGGAGGTCTAGGGCCGCAAACCAATCCCTCGGGATCCAGACAGGGAATGATAGAGGCCAGGGATACCATCCAGAACCTCTAGTGGACCATAAAACTGTTGAGATCTCATAGGTCTAGGATGGATCTGAGCCCCCCTTCCGCCTTCAGGATCAGGAAATACCAGGAGTAGAAACTCTTGCCCTGGAATTCTACCAATACCCTTTCCACTGCCCACTGGTGGAGGAGGTGTGCCACCTCCTGGTCTAGGAGGCGAGCATGCTCCGGGTCCTCGAGGCTCACCCAGGGCGGACGGTGGTGGGAAGGGGGGTGAGGTGAACTGCAACATGTGGCTCTTGGAGATAGTGTTGAGGACCCACTGGTCTGACGTTATATGGGACCCACTCCACACGGAAGACAGATAAACGGTTGCAGAACGCAAACTTTATTAACTGGGGGGTTCCCTGGCAACAGCCCAGTGACCCCCAGCAAAGAGTCAAAACCGCCTCTTTCCCTGCCTTTTGCCCTTCGAGGGGCCTGGCTGTAAGGCCAAGTGGGACTGACGTTGGGACCTACACCTCTGTTCCCTCGGTCTCATGGGCGGGGGCTCGTATCTGTTTCTAGCAGGGGGAGCTGAAGCCTGTGTCCTGGGCTTGTCATAAACTATCAGGGTTGGAAGGGACCTCAGGAGGTCATCTAGTCCAACTCCCTGCTCAAAAGTAGGACCAATTCCCAACTAAATCATCCCAGCCAGGGCTTTGTCAAGCCTGACCTTAAAAACCTCTACCACCTCCCTAGGTAACCCATTCCAGTGCTTCACCACTCTCTGAGTGAAAAAGTTTTTCCTAATATCCAACCTAAACCTTCCCTACTGCAACTTGAGACCATTACTCCTTGTTCTGTCATCAGGTACCACTGAGAACAGTCTAGATCCATCCTCTTTAGAACCCCCTTTCAGGTAGTTGAAAGCAGCTATCAAATCCCCCCTCATTCTTCACTTCTGCAGACTAAACAATCCTAGTTCCCTCAGCCTCTCCTCAGAAGTCATGTGCTCCAGCCCCCTAATCATTTTTATTGCCCTCCGCTGGACTCTTTCCAATTTGCCCACATCTTTCTTGTAGTGTGGGGCCCAAAACAGGACACAGTACTCCACATGAGGCCTCACCAAGGTCAAATAGAGGGGAATGATTACATCCCTCGATCTGCTGGCAATGCCCCTACTTATACAGCCCAAAATGCCGTTAGCCTTCTTGACAACAAGAGCACACTGTTGACTCATATCCAGCTTCTCGTCCACCGTAAGCCCTAGGTCCTTTTCTGCAGAACTGCTTCCTAGCCATTCGATCCCTAGTCTGTAACAGTGAATGGGATTCTTCCGTCCTAAGTGCAGGACTCTGCACTTGTCCTTGTTGAACCTCATCAGGTTTCTTTTGGCCCAATCCTCTAATTTGTCCAGGTCCCTCTGTATCCTATCCCTACCCTCCAGCGTATCTACCACTCCTCCAAGTTTCGTGTCATCTGCAAACTTACTGAGAGTGCAGTCCACGCCATCCTCCAGATCATTAATGAAGATATTGAACCTTGTCCTTCGCCGGAGGGATGTACAGGCCCAAGGTTTGCAGGGTGGTGCGGGAGTCTTTCACCCATGCAGGCGGACATCAGTTTGGTCCGCGAACAACGCTTTCCCGTCGAAGGGAAGGTCCTGCATCAAGGACTGGGACACTGCAGACAGTCCGGACAGGAGAAGCCACGATGCCCTGCACATGGATATGGCGGAGGCCATCGAGCAGGCTGCCATGTCAGCCGCGTCCGAAGCTGCCGCCGCTCCTTCCTCTACCAGAGCCCTGAACTCCTTTTTGTCCCACTCCAGGAGGAGAGGTTCAAACTTGGTAGGGACCCCCATAGGTTGAAGTCATACCGGCTCAGTAAGGCTTGATGGTTGGCCACCCTGAGCTGGAAATTCGCTGAATAAACCTTCCTGCCAAACATATCCGGTCTCCTGGCATTCTTGTCTTTGGGGGTGGATGCGGGTTGACTGTGACGTTCCCAGTGGTTCACTGATTCCACCACCAGGGAGTTAGGTGCCGGGTAGGAATACAGGTACTCATGGTACTTAGCCGGCACGAAGTATTTTCTCTCCGCTTTCTTGGAGATGTGGGCCAAGGAAGCTGGGATTTGCCACAGGGTAGTTGAGATATTGGCTATCCCCTGGTGGAGAGGCAGAGCCACCCAGCCAGGTGCCGAGGACGAGAGCACATTAAAAAGAGAGTCAGACAGCTCCTCCAACTCCTCAGCCCGGAGCTGGAGATTGGACACCACTTGCTTAAGGAGCTCCTGGTGAGCCTTAAAGTCCTCCTGTGGGACGGGAGGCAGTGCCGTTACGGCCTACTCCGGTGCTGGCGAGGGGAACGGCACAGGTGCCTAGGGCGTCAGGGGGTATTGGTGGGTCGATGCCCAGGTCAGAGTCTGGGTGCAGTGTCATTGGCTTGAGACCGTTGACTTTTCCCTCTGCCGAGGAGGGAAGGCCAAAGGACCCTGGGATCCTCCGGCCACCAAGCAAGAACTCGCCTGGGCAGGCATCTGTGCCCATTGACACCACTGCCCCTGCCACGGTGTGCCGTGCCACTGACCGACTTGGGGGCTGGGCAGCACAGTTTGTTCTCGCTGAGCTGCATGACTTGGAGATAGGTGTCTGGGTGCCGATGCTGAGGTCACCGTCGAGCGCACGGTACTGTAGGAGTGGCGAGAGCAATGGTGCCTGAGACGGTGCCGTCCGCATGACCAGGACCTCAATGATGAGGTTTGGTACCCGTCCGAGGTGCTGCTCCTGTACTCGCCCTGGTGGCCGGAGCTACGACGCTTTGGTGCCGGAGAATCTTGAGAGGAGTCCCATGTGCAATGTCTGGTAGAGCGGGAACTTGAATCGGAGCGTCTACATTGGTGGCGTCAGGATCGGCTCCAGTAGCTGCGGTGCAAGAAGGAGCATCGGTGCCACTTATCCCAGTGCCTGAGACCCTGGTTGCGGGGCGTGGAGGAGCCTCGAGGCTCCTTTGCAGGTGGTGAGCCAATCAGCCTGAGTGGGGTAGAGGGCTGGGGCGAGCCATGGGAAGACCTCTCGAACAAGGTGGCGAGTGGTCCTCGGAGCGTTGACTGTGCAGCGTCGGAGAGGGCTGTTGTGCTCCCAGTGGCGGCTTCCCTCGAGACCAGGGACCTGTCTCAGGCGGCACCCCAGGTACCAGGAGGGTTAAGATGTCACTTGCGGCCTGTGCAGCCTCCGGAGTTGATCGCATCCTTACCGCATGGGATGCACTCACGGACGGGACCGGGCTGCTCCGCTCAGCGTGAGTTGGAGGCCTAGGTCCCGAGGGGGATCGTGGGCTGCCCAGCTTGGGTCTGGCCTCACCCCTACTTTTGTCTCAGAGCCGCTGAGTCTTCCCCTGCTTCTTGGAGGGGGAGTGGTGCCGGCTAGTGGAGGGAACTTCACTCCATACCGAAGACGCGGTGCTGGGCGCCGAGTCCGTTCAGTGTGCCAAGGCCAGTGCTGTTTCCATTAGGAGGAGAGCGCAAAGTCTAACGTCCCTTTCCTTCTTAGTCCGGGGCTTGAATGATCTGCCGATCCTACAGCACTCACTTATGTGGGTCTTGCCCCAGTAACGGAGATACTGAATGTGCAGGTTGCTTCTTGGCATACAACTGTGACAGGAGTCGCACAACTTGAAGCCTGGGGCACGGGGCATGCCCCTAACCCAGACGACTAACTGGAGAAAATTATTTAACTATTAGAAGAACTGTACTACTAAGGCTAACTAGAGAAGCTGCAGCAAGGCTGGAGCACGAAGTTCCGACTACCTTCACTGGTGGTAAGACGGAAGGGGGCGGGGGTGTGAGGGAGGTGTGTAGCTCCCCTCACAGTGCGATATAGAGGCGCCACTCCAGGGGTCGCAGCGGTTCTCTCCCCATACGGCTACTGCTAAGGGAAAAACTTCCGGCACCGGTGCACGTGGCGAGCACGTACACCTACTGTAGAATACACCTGAGCAATCACTTGAAGAAGAACTGCACAACACATCTCAGTGCTTAGAAAAGCTCTTTACCTGGAACCATTTAGCATGACGAAGGGCAGCCAGTGACTCTAGGCATTTCTGTTGACTCAAAATATCACAGGGGTCAAGCTGAGATTCTGCTGTTGCTTCTAAGAGGAAAGAAATATATGAATGTCTCTTTGCACCATTTACTTACAAAGCTTTCGCGATCAAGATTTGCTGTAAAAGACCATAACACAACCATAACTTTTTGTTACTAATAGCTATCAAACTAGCATACTGGAGTTTCTAAATCGTATCCACAGACTGAAGCCCGACTGCATTGTGATTAGAGATCGTCTCCTCCATCAAAAACAAGCAGGCTTTTTCAAATGAGAATATGTTTCTGAAAGCACCGAGAGCAGCACAAAAATCTCTATTAACAAATTACAGCAATTAGGTCTGCAGATTTATAAAGTTAAGTCTCGAACACAGCTAACTCCATCCATCTTCTGCCTCCCCATTCAGGAAGGTAAAGGGAAAAAGCAGCACAGGAGTTTGAGGAGGATTTCAGCCTTCTGATTTTGTCACTTGGAAAGTATTCTGACACTAGTAATCAAATCAACAAATCAAAATATCTGCTCAGTCACCATGGTTAGTTCATTTTGAAATTATTACACATTTAGTACAGCAAACCTTTCAAACAAAGTAATTTTAAACCATCAATGATTTACTCACCTTCGTCAACGGAAGCATCCTCTCTCATGAGAGGAGATGTGACTGAAATTGTGACCTGCATTTTTGGTTCCTTGCACGAACAGATGTGTATACTCGCTTCCTCAGCATCGGATGAAACTTCATACTCATCTTCAGTTAACGTCTAGAAAGTTAAAAACAAAACTCCACTTGTTTCATGTGCCAGCATTATCTCTACACCCCACTATTAAAAAGAAATGTATTTGGTGAATTTTTTGTTCAAGAAAGAAATTGACTACTATAGTTTAAAAGCTAGGAATGATGTAGCATCAGTTTCAATTACATTAGTAGAAAATAGGTGAGGTAATAACTTTTATTGGATCAACTCCTGTTGAAGGAAGGGACAAGCTTTTGAGCTATACAGAGCTCTTCGTCCGGTCTGGAGAAGATAGACAGAGTGTCTGAGCTAAATACAAGGTGGGACAGGTTGTTAAGCAAAAGAGGTTCATGCATGCAGTATAAAACCATTTTAAATGAAGTGGGCAATTCAAGATTAGGAGGCAGTAGGGTGTGCTACAAATTGTTGTAATACACCATAAAACCAGTGTGTGTGTTAAGTCCAGTAGAGTTATGAATTTAAGCTCCCAGGCTTGTCTTTTGAAGGTATTTATGCAGGTTTCCTTTGAGGATGAGGACTGAGAGGCGAGACATGGACACATCTGTATCCTGAAAGAAATCTTCCCCAAACTCTCTCTTCTGACTTTCAAACACCACCTCAACCTTACCAAGCTTGTTATCAGAAGCAAGCTCCGATCAGACCAAGACGCACCAACTCAAATCAGCATCAGTTCCTGCCAGAACAGGTGCAAAACATGCAGACATATCTCCACTGATACAATGATCAGTACCTCCCACAATACAACTTTGAAGATATATGGATCCTACACATGCCTATCACAACATGTGATGTACCTCATCCAGTGCATCAAATGCCACAACAACTATGTGGGTGAAATGAGACAATCACTACACTCTCAAATAAAACTATGGAGAAAATTGATAGCGACAGACCACCACATCGTCCATGGGCGAACATTTTCACAAAGTTATCACTCCCTGTCTGACCTCAGTCCTCGTCTTCAAAGAAATCCCACATAACACTTTCAAGAGACATGCCCGGGAGCTTAAATTCATAACTCTGCTGGACACTAAAAACCACGATATTAACAAACATACTGGTTTCATGGCTTAAAGTAATTTGTAACACACTCTGCTTCCTGCTAACCTTTAATTGCCCAATTCCTTAAACTGCTGTCTCTTACAGCATATGTGAACCTCTTACGCTTAACAATTTGTCTCACCTTATATTTAGCTCAGACACATGGTCTACCTTCTCCAGACCTGAGGAAGATCTGTGTGTAGCTTGAAACCTAGTGCCTTCCACTAACAAAAGTTGGTCCAGTAAAAAAAATTTCACCTACCTTGTCTCTGTCATATCCTGGGACCAGCACGCCAGCGACAATCCTACAAACATATATAATAGGCAGCATACCGTTTTTCTGCAGTAGGCCCTTACTGGCCATGCTTTCTCGCAGCCCTGCCAGCGCACCTCAAGCTTAACATGCAACTCTGTCATTCTAGTCCTGAGATTTTCCTGAGCAGATTGTCGCATCACGCAAATTATGCCAAACTGTATTAGCTTTGTGATGTAAGAACCTGTAAGGACTGAACTAAGACATCCAAAACAAGTGCAGCACGCCACTATGCTACCTCCTACTAAAATGGAAATTGCCATTTTGAGATGGAATGCAGAAAAAACCCAGCACACATTCCCTGTTACAATGCCTGTTGCTAAGCACAGGAACTGTATTTTCTATTTGGTTTTGTACATAGCCTAGGATATTGTTAATCTTCAATAGGCAGTACTGGATTATTCTATGCTCTAGGTATCCTTTTTCCTGACAACTAGCAAAGGAGAAATAGGCATTAGAAATCAGAAACAAAGGAGGAGGATCCACTCTTACTGAAAGCTGCTTGGGCAACTGCTCTGTGATGTTCGTTAAGAGGGCGTGTGTAGGTTTCTGGGCAGAGAGCAGGATAAGATGAACATTCCTGTCTCCTTGGAGCAGAAGCCCTTTTGCCAGAATGCCAACTCGCATTACACCTTTCAGAATTCGGGGTGCAGTTTCTACTGTCCTGTTGAGGAGAGAAGTCATGGGAAAACATCAAACAGAGCTATCTCATTGAATCTGAGCCTTAAAATCTATCACAGGGATCCCCAAAATATCTGAAAAGCGGAACTAAAAGGCAATTAACAATATCATTAAGGCTACTGAAGTAAATTGCTGCACTGTATTTGTTAAAACAGAAAGACACTGAAATCTCCATGCAATTCTTTGGTTCTGCTGCAGCACGAATTCATTGAAGCAACTTTAGTGGTGGGCCCACTATGAGTTACTTCGCAACACGTCTGCCTTTTGATTGTAATTTTGAAACCTTTAACTTAAACCTAAATACAAGAACTCTTCAGAACTCTTATTTAAAATATTACATTGAAATAGCATAAAGATTTCACTACCACCCCATGTCTAACTGTTCAGAGGGTAGACTATTTTTGTTTTACTACTTTTGAAGTGACTATTAAGTGCCAAGTGGTGTCATAGCTGTGGACAGCTGGAACATTTTCTGCAGGAATTAGATATCACTGTAACCCTTTTTAATCTAGCTTCAACCAGTGCTACACGAACGAACACAGAATTTAAAGCCACTAAGTAAGAAAGCCTATTCTGTATGTATCACAAGCTCTGTGATCTCTACCCTCACCAATGCTTAGGCAAACAAAATACAGGTGCACAAATGAGAGTGAGAAGAGGGTTCGTTTTTGCCATTTTTAAACTCTCATTTTGCTGATGTGGCCTCCTTATCCATCCCCTTCGACACACTGTGCAGCTATTCTGGGATGACGACTTCCCTAGCACTCCAAAAGTGTCAACCTCATCTTGCTACAATACTGCACCAACTATCTATGGAAAGAGTCTATGCAAGTTTGTTACCCCCTCTCTTCATCATCATCATCATCTTCTCTGTCAGATTCTTGGTCTGTCAATGAATCAGAGACGAGCTTAAGAGCACGTTCAGAATGGGAGACGACCTTCTGGATGGCCTGCAGCTCCTCTTCTGTTGGGTAGATGCTAGAGTGCTTTGTCATGATGTGACGGTCATCAGAAGAGTCTGGACGTCTAGTAGGCTGAGAGATAGAAAATAAACTTTACCACCATCTGAGGGCTGAGAAGAACTAAAATCAGTTACCTACCTTTCGTAACTCTTGTTCTTCAAGATGCATTGCTCAGGTCCATTCCATGCTAGATGTGCGCGTACCTATGTGCACAGCTGGAGGAGATTTTTGCCTTAACAGTATTCATAGGGCCAGCTGTGGTGCTCCCTAGAGTGCTGCGCTCATGCCGCGGTATATCAGGCGCCACCGGCCCTGCGCCTTCTCAGTTCCTTTTTGCCGACATTCTGACACAGGGGCAGGAGGGCGGGTAATGGAATGGACATGAGCAACACATCTTGAAGAACAACAGTTACGAAAGGTAGCTAA
The DNA here is from genome assembly GCF_007399415.2 of Gopherus evgoodei. NCBI lineage: Eukaryota > Metazoa > Chordata > Testudines > Testudinidae > Gopherus > Gopherus evgoodei. The sequence goes on from NC_044343.1 coordinate 13,563,809, forward strand.
CCGCTTGCTCATATCAATTCCATTCTAGGTGACTCACAAGCAGTTTTAATAGATGTGGGCTCAGAGTTCACCGTCAGGCAGCTCGTAGCACAGCTCTGCCGAAGCCAGCGTCATTCTGAGCTTACTGGGTCAATGGACAGTGTGAAGCGAATGTGTGGACAGAACCAGGTCACTGCCAGACAGATCTCCTGGATCAGCACTTGAGCAAGGAAGGCTGCCAAAGACACCTGTGCCCTAATCAAGTGAGCCGTCACTATCGGCGGCAGGGGCACATTCCTTAGCTCATAGCAGTGGCAGATACAGGCCGTGATCCACAATGATATTCTTTGGGGAGACACAGGGCAACCTTTCATTCTGTCTGTGATCACCACAAACAGCTTCGTAGACTTACAGAATGGCTTCGTTCTATGTAGAAGGCCAGAGCACATCTGATGTCCAAGGTATGCAAACTGTGTTCCTCATCTGTCTCGTGGGGCTTAGGACTGGGGACTAGCAAGTATATGTCTTGACCAGTATGGAACCAGGAGACTACCTTGGGCAGAAAGGCTGAACCTTGTCCTTATAGAAGGCCACACAAGGTGGTTCAGACGTTAGCACTCTGATTTTGAACACACAACAGGCTGAAGTTATGGCATCTAGGAAGGAAATCTTCCAGGAGAGAAGCAGGAGAGAGTAGGAAGCTAGAGGCTTGAAGGGACCATGAGCAGTGACAGCACAAGATTGAGGTCCCAAGGGGGTACTGGATCCCAGACATGCAGGTAGAGACGCTCCAGGCCCTTCAGAAACTGTGCCGTCATAGGGTGGGCGAAGACCGACCTGCCTTGAAATGGAGAATGAAATGTCAAAATGGCTACCAGGTGCACCTTGAGCGAAGACCGCGACAGGTTCTGGAGCATAAGGGGCTGCAGATAGTCCAGATGTCCCGCAGTGGGGCCTCCTCCACACAGCTGTGATGATCCGAGGCCCAACATGCGAATTGCTTCCACTTAGTCACATTGGTAGCTCGGGTGGAAGGATTCCTGCTGCCCAGCAAGACTTGCTTGCCACCGGTGGAACACCATCATTCCTCTCCATTCACCCACGCAGCAGCCAGGCTGTCAGTGCAGTGCTGCCAGGTTTGGGTGCAGCAGATTGCCATGGTTCTGGGATAGCAAATCTGGCTGAAGAGGCCGCTGCCAGGGGGTGGCTGCCAACAGACTCAGCAGTATGCTGAACCAGTGCTGACGAGGCCACAGGGATGACCTTGGCCTTGTTTTGCTTCACCTTCAGGAAGGTCCTGTGGATCAAGGGCACAAGCAGGAAGGCGTATGTCAGTGCTCCAGACCACAAGATCAGGAAGGCATCCGACAGGGAGCCCTTGTCCCTGCCCTGCAAAAAGCAGAGCACATGGTATTTCCTGCCTGGACGCCAACAGGTCCAACCTGGGGACTCCCCCCACCTGCAGAAGATCAGGCTGACTACCTCCAGATGGAGCGAGCCTTCATGGCAAGATAACAGGATTCTGCTGAGGCCATCTGCCAAGACATTTTTGGCCTCCGGCAGATGGACGGCAACCAGGTGAATGGTGTTCCTCACGCAAATGTCCCAGAGGTTGAGTGCTTCTTGACAAAGGGCCGAAGACCTGGTGCTGCCCTGTCAATTGATGTAATATACCGCAGAGGTATTGCCTGTCAGGACTGTACCACTCTGCCTTTCAGGTGGGGCAAGAGAGCCTGACGGGCCAGTCAAACCGTCCTGAGCTCCCTTACATTGATGTGGAGGGCCAGGCTGGATTGTAACCAATGACCCTGGGTGTTGAGCTTCCTTTTATCTGTTTTAAACCTCTTCTTCACGCAGCGCACAGTCAACCTCTGGAACTCCATGCCCAAGGAGGTTGTGGAGGCTAGGACTATAACAGGGTTTAAAAGAGAATTGGATAAATTCATGGAAGTTAAGTCCACTAATGGCTATTAGCCAGGAGGGTAAGGAATGGTGTCCCTAGCCTCTGTTTGTCAAACGGTGGAGATGGATGGCAGGAGAGAGATCACTTGATCATTACATGTTAGGTTCACTCCCTCTGGGATACCTGGCATTGGCCACTGACAGTAGACAGGATACTGGGCTGGATGGACCTTTGGTCTGACCCAATATGGCCATTCTTATGTTCTTAAGTTTCTTACGAGCTTGCCAAGATGGGCTTCCCATCCCAGATGGGAAGCATCCGAGATCAGGGTGAGCGATGGGGTCAAGGACGCAAAGGGAACTCCTTGAAGCACCAGCTTTGGATCCTGCCACCAGGCCAACGACAGCAGGATATGGACTGGTACTGTGATCATAGAATATTAGGGTTGGAAGGGACCTCAGGAGGTCATCTAGTCCAACCCCCTGCTCAAAGAAGGACCAATCCCCAGATTTTTACTTTAGTTCCCCAAATGGCCCCCTCAAGGATTGAACTCACAACCCTGGGTTTAGCAGGCCAATGCTCAAACCACTGAGCTATCCCTCCCCCCCAACTACTCAGTCTAGGAGGGGCCTGCTGAGAATGTAAACTGAGGCCAGCCACGTTTGCAGAGGCCTCATATGAAGAAGTGCATGGCTGACCACGTATGTGCATGTGGCCCAACAGTTCCAGACACATGTGGGCTGTAGTGAGTGGGTGGGATTGCATGTAGGGGATTAAGCCCGCTATGGCCTTCGGGGGATTAAGCCCACATGCTTCGGGAAGGAAGGCCCTAGGTCGCGTGGAGTCGATGACTGCTCCGATAAACTCTAGCCATTGGGCTGGCATTAACGTGGACTTTTCTGCGTTTATCTTCAACAGGCCCAGGTCGCTGCAGGTGGAACGCATCAGATCGAGGTTCCTTTGTACCTGCCCTTGATGAGATAGTCGTTGAGATACGGAAAGATCTGGACACACACACACCTCGGTGACGTCTGAGGTAAGACCATGCATTTTGCTAACACCCTGGGGGCCGAGGACTGGCCAAAAGGTAGGAACATGAACTGAAAATACTGCCCAGCCACAATAAAGCACAGAAACTGTCCGTGTCTCAGGAATATAGAGACACGGAAGTATGCGTCCTTTCAGTCGAGAGCACGTACCAGTCCCCCGGATGCAGGGAAGAGATAATGGAGGCCAGGGAGACCATGCGGAACTTCAACTCCTTGAGAGACCTCTTGAAGCCATGCACGTCCAGGATGGGTCTGAGGCCCACTTTGGCCTTTTGGAACCTCCTCCACAGCCCTCAAGCCCAGGAGCTTCTTGACCTCCTGAATGAGGAGATGCTCGTGAGAAGGGTCCCTGAAGAGGGATAGGAAAGAGGTGGGACAGGGAAGAAGAGGGGCGGGAGGGTGGGTTGACCAAGAATCGTAGGGTATAGCCCCAAGTGATTATGTCCAGGATCTGGCGATCCGATGTAATCCTGGACCATGCCAAACAATAAGGGGAGAGGTGGTCAAGAAAAGGGCAGGAAGGATCCAGACAGATGGCTGGTGTGTCACTCCCAGGTGCACCCTCAAAATGAGTGCTTCTGACCCCCTTGGTGCATCACTGGGCCAGGCTGCGCAGGGGAGTGGGACGACAAGTAGTGGCAGAGGCTAAATCCGGTGTCCTGATTTCTTGTAGGTCCATGACAAGGCTGCCACTGTCGTGGAGGTTGGAATGGCTGTCTTGAAACCTGAGGAGAATGCATCCCCAGAGAGCGGAGAGTCACCCATGTGTCCTTAAGGCCGTACAGCTGTGTGTACGTCTGGTCAGACAACAGACCGACACCATCAAATGGCAGGTTCTGAATAAAGGCCTGCATCTCCTGGGAAAGGCCCATGGTCTGAATCCAGGAACTGCGCCTCAGAACCACCGCTGAGGCAACCACCCAGGCAGCCAAATTGGCCGCATCCCAGGTCATTTCGAGGGAGCACCAAGTCACCATGGTGCCTTCCTCCACCAGAGTTGAAAACTCCTGGGGCATGGAGTCTTTGAACTTGAGAAGGGAGTCTCATAAGTTAAAATTGTAATGGCCCAAGAGGGTTTGATGGTCCGCCACCTGAAACTGGAGGCTAGCCATAGAATAAATCTTGCAACCAAACAAGTCCAATCTCTTAGTGTCTTTATTTTTAGGGGTGGAACTCGTTGGGCCCTGCTTATCTTTCTCGTTGGCCGTTGACATGACCAATGATCCTGGTGGCGGGTGATTGTATAAGTACTTGACCCCTTTTGCAGGGACGAAGTACTACTACTTCTCCACTCTTTTAGACGTGGACGGAATAGAGGACGGATTTGCCAGATGGACTTGGCAATGTCCAGGAGCCCTTCGTGTACCTGAAGGGCGACCTGGTCTGGGGTGGCCACCAAGAGCACATGGAACAATGTGTCCGCCGGCTCCTCCATCTCCTCTGCCTTGAGGCCCAAGTTCGAAGCAACACTATGGGAGCAGCGCCTGATGCGTCTTAAAAATCACCCGGTGCACTAGCTCTGGAGGGGCCTGTCAATGCTTCACCCGGGGAAGATGATGATGATTGGACCAACGGCAGAGGCCCGTTGGCATCTTTCCCTGACAGGGAAGGTGGCCTTGGAGTGGGAGTGCTGACGGTGCCATGGGTACCGACTTTGGCCCCTCTGATGTGGTGACTGAGAGTTGGCGAGAGTGGGGCAATGGTATAATGGGAACCTTCAGGCATTCCAATAAGGCCATTGGGTTGGCCATTGGCCTTGCTGCCAGGTCGGCCCCGATGCCGTAGATGCACCCTCCAGAGCCCCTTCCCATTGCTGCCTGGGTAAGGGGCTGAACTGTGCCTCCAATCCAGAGAAGTCGTTGCCCTCCTGTGACCACGGTGGGGCCTTCGGAGCCTGGGTCTGGCGGCTACCAACCACCAGTGCTGGAAACGTTGCGATCGGTGCTGGGAGAGGGAGACTGTCGTTATGTCGGGAGCAGCCTTGAGGTCTCGGTGACCAATGATATGACTCAGACTGGTACCAGGGAGATCATCTATGCTTGGGAGAGCTCCGGTGTGAAGACAGAGACTGGGAACATGGTATCGATGCTTGGTAATGACGGGTTAGAGACTGGGCCACGGAGACCAAGAATGTGGCGACCTAGGGCTCTGCCTTGGCTCTGGAGACCAGTGGTGCTCGCTCAACTTGTGTGAGGCCTTACTGGCGGGCTTGCCCTTTGGGGGAGCCTTAGCCAGTTCCATCACTGAACATGGTGCCAGCTGTGGTGGCAGGCGCTGAGAGCTGAGCGGGTGTTGACTGCACCGTCAGCTTGGACCCTGTACCCCTCCCCAGAGTCAGTGGCAGGTCTTTTTGAAGGGAGGAATTCCCCAAGGCAGAGCCCTTGTGCAGGTCTGGAGTGGGCATAAGGTCCAAACAGGGTCCTTTTCCCATCGGGCTTTTATCGGGTTTGCCCAGTGCCAGGAGGAGTCCGATGCTGGAGGTGCGCTATGCACTGAGGTTGAAGTGCTGGGTGCTGTTTCAGGCTGAGCTGGCTCTGAAACTGGGCTCAGGGCCACCTGCGTCAGGGAGGACCCTGAGATGTATGCTGTGTTCCCTCTGTGTTCGAGGACGAAAGTTCTTGCACATGCGACAATGCTCCTTCATGTTGAATTCCCTGAGGCACTGTAAACAACCATCGTGAGGGTCACTAACAGGCATAGGCCTGTTACACGGGGAGCAGGGCTTAAAATCCAGAGAACGGGACATGCCCCACCAGGGGCAAAGTCCCCGCTGGGACCCACACTAACTGAACACTTAACTACTTATCTACTAAGAAACAATAGAACTATTTACAACAAGGCTAAAACAGGAAAGGAACTGTTGGCCACTTGCAAAGCAAGGGACAGAGGCACTCTGACTGACCACCATGGGCAGTAAGAAAGAACTGTGAGGGTGCAGGTCCAGCGATGCCTGATACACCGCAGCATGAGTGCAGCACTCCAGGAGGCACCACAGCAAAAATCTCCAAAGGCTGTGCACATGGGCGCGCCCACACCTAGAATGGACTTGACATGAGCAAGCACTCAAAGAAGAATGAAAAAAATTCTTGGCAATGCCATCAATAGTGGACATCCTATACACGCTCATAACTACATGAACAGACGCAGAAGACTATGTGAAAACAATTAAAGCAAAGAAATTCCAGCAAGCAACTGGAATTTTGTCAAGTCTCAAAGGGTCAGGCTAGAAGAGCAGTAGGGAAAAACTTAGCCGCTGCAGAAAGTAAGGTTCAATAGGTGGTGTTCTTCCCGCTGAATTAGTATTGCACAAATGCTCCGTCACAGCATTAGGGGTTGCTGGATTCCAGGAGGTGAAGTTTTATAAATCAGACTTTAAAAGCTAATGTCCTGACCACATGTGATGAATCCACAGCACCATCTGTCCCCTGTGGCCAGATCAAATTCCAATTTAGGTAGTTACATTCGTCCTCCCTCAATTACCTCTGTAATTTCAACAGGATAAGATATTTTTCACTTCCTGTCCTGAAGTGTTGTACAGCATTGTTATGCACTGAACAGTTGTCATGTTCCAACCTAGAGGAGGGTATGTTTCAATGCTGTGCAAGATAACCAATATGAGTGCTATATCAGTGAATTTGTAAAAGTAGGGGGATTTGAAGATTCATTTGGATGCAGTTGCAGGATGATTAGTATATGGCACAGCAACAGGACCAGGACATTAGTAGAGGGAGCTTAAATTTATACTAACAAGTGATTTTCCAAGTTCTCCAGCTGCAGCAGTTAATGAGCAATCTCATGCATTTTCCTAGCCAGCTCTCTCAAGTCATGCTGAATTCACATTGCTATAAAGACTTCCAAATCCCAGCAGTGAGTATAGAACCAAACCACTAATCAGATCCCCACATGTGGCACTCTGTAAAAATGTCTTTTTCTAAATATATCAGGTGGCTTGGCACAGAGTGACACCATACCTCATACCTAGAAGTTTGGCTCAATCAGTATAGACAGATTAGTCTAAGAAGATTCAGTGAGAGCTGCAAATAAGCCTCCTAGTTTCCAGTGATTAAGATAAATAAGGTTCCATGAGAAGTACCATTCTAGAGCTATATGCTTATGATTACAACAAACCCATTTACTAAAGCCTGCCTCAGAATATCAAACAAAAAGGAATCTGACCTCCATGTCAGACTGCCTTAAAAATGCTTGTTAAATGGTTTGAAACGGACTAGGAAAGTATAAGAAGAAAATGCCGCTCACTGTATAGGGGTTTTGTATGCAACAACCATCACTTTAGTAACCTGCACATAAATGGGACGTGTAAACGTACAGCCAGATTACATTACAAAGTATCTAGCAAGGCTGGCTAGTAATTTTTCTAATTTTAAAAAGTGAATTTTCACACATGCATATTGTATCTTCTGCTATTGTAACGCATCACCCACTCAAGTCCAGGTAGGGCACTGCCATATGAAATTCTCGCAGCAGATCTCAAGTGGGTGTGTGCGCGCACATGCACAATCATGTGGCGATCTCTTGCCCCAATATAAAAGGTTTTTAAAAGAAGGGTGAGTGTCTTGGTGCAGAGCACAAACGGGTGGAGCCGAAGATACACAAAATGTAGTGGTTTGAGCATTGGCCTGCTAAACCCAGGGTTGTGAGTTCAATCCTTGAGGGGGCCAGTTAGGCATCAGGGCAAAAAATTGGTCCAGCTAGTGAAGGCAGGGGACTGGACTCGATGACCTTCCAAGGTCCCTTCCAGTTCTAGGAGATTGGTATATCTCCAATTATTATTATTATTTTTTTTTAGGTGTAATAAAAACTGAAGAGGCTTATGAGTTTAGGCATAGGGGGTTAAGAGGACACAAACAACTGTTTTCAAGTGGCATTTTGTTGCTGAACATAAGGACAGAGCAGACAAATTGTACCCTTCAGGCTGCATAGTATAAACAACAAGTTAGTAATCTGAAGTTTATAGGTTTACCCTGCCAAACAGTCCTGGGTAACTGCGTGCATCTGCACTTGCTACGAGCTAGCTCATACCTCGCCAGATCATATTACCGCACATTCTACCAGGGCCCAGGCCTCATCGGCCGCCTTCTCAGCTCAAGTACCTATTCAGGAGATATGTCGAGCAGCTACGTGATCTTCAGTACACACCTTTGCTTCCCATTATGCCCTGGTTTCGGCTTAGTAGTTTTGCATTCTGCAGTTTCTCACTCCGACCTCACCGCCTAGGTAAGGTTTGGGATTCACCTAATTGGAATGGATATGAGCAAGCACTCGAAGAAGAAAAGATGGTTACTCACCTTTGTAACTGTTGTTCTTCGAGATGTGTTGCTCATATCCATTCCAAAACCCGCCCTCCTTCCCCACTGTTGGAGTAGCCGGCAAGAAGGAACTGAGGAGCGGACAGGTTGGCAGAGGTATATATTCGGTGCCATAGCGGCGCCACGCCAGGGGGCGCCCAGCTGACCCACCGGGTGTTGCTAGGGTAGAAAATCTTCTGACGAACGTGCACGCGGCGCCAGCACACCTAATTGGAATGGATATGAGCAAGCACTCGAAGAATCTGAAGTTTATAGGTTTACCCTGCCAAACAGTCCAACATTTCAAAAATGCATTTCTCAAAAATGCTACAACCAATTAAAAGAGTTAATCTGTGTCCATTGCCAATTCCAAATTTTGGTGATGGGTTTTTAGGAAACACAAGATTAATCCTGCAATACTCAAAGAATACACAAGGGAACACATATTCTAGCCTTGAAACAGAGTTTAAAGATGCCAGACTTCTTCACATTTCTCCTTCCAGGAACTGAATCAAGAGTTACTCACCAAGAGAGGAGGAACTGGCATGCCAGGTCTGCCCATAAGTGGGGGCGGATGCCAGTCTGCAGCCATCCGACGCCGCTGCTCTTCCCAGTAGAACTTCTCTTCCTCTACCCGCCGCCAGTACATTTCCTCTTCATAGCGCCTGAACGGAAAGAGATTTTAAAAAAAGGTGGCACAGTTACATCAAGCAAAGATGAACTGCATTAGAATCATAGAATATTAGGGTTGGAAGAGACCTCAGGTGGTCATCTACTCCAATCCCCTGCTCAAAGCAGGACAAACCCCAATTAAATCATCCCAGCCAAGGCTTTAAGCTAGGCCTTAAAAACCTCTAAGGATGGAGATTCCACCACGTCCCTAGGGACCCTTTCCAGTGCTTCACTGTCCTCCTAGTGAAATAGTGTTTCCTAATATCCAACCTAGACCTCCTCCACTGCCGCTTGAGACCACTGAGCCTTGTTCTGTCATCTGCCACCACTGAGAACAGCCGAGCTCCAACCTCTTTGGAACCCCCAATCAGGTAGCTGAAGGCTGCTATCAAATCTCCCTTCATTCTTCTCTTCTGCAGACTAAAGCCCTGGTCCCTCAGCCTCTCCTCATAAGTCACGTGCCCCAGCCCCAATCATTTTTGTTGCCCTTCGTTGGACTCTCTCCAATTTGTCTACATCCCTTCTGCAGTGGGGGGACCAAAACGACACAATACTCCAGGTGTGGCCTCACCAGTGTAGAACAGAGTCAAGATATATCACATCCACTGCTTTCCCCATATCCACAGAGCCAGTTCTCTCACCGTAGAAGACAATCAGGTTGGTCAGGCATGACTTGCCCTTGGTGAATTCATGTTGACTGTTCCTGATCACCTTCCTCTCCTCCAAGTGCTTCAAAATGGATTCCCTGTATACCTGCTCCATGATTTTGCCGGGGACTGAAGTGAGGCTGACTGGTCTGTAGCTCCCCAGGTTCTCTTTCTTCCCTTCTTTAAATGTGGGCACTATATTTGCCTTTTTCCAATCGCCCAGGACCTCCCCCGATCGCGATGAATTTTCAGAGATAATGGCCAATGGCTCTGCAATCACATCAGCCAATTCCATCAGCACCCTTGGATGCATTAAATGTGGACCCAGGGACTTGCGCATGTCCAGCTTTTCTAAATAGTCCTTAACCAGTTCTTTCAGTACTGAGGGGTGCTCATCTCCTCCCCATACTGTGCTGCCCAGTGCAGCAGTCTGGAAGCTGATCTTGTCTGCAAAGACCGACGCAAAAAAAGCATTGAGTACTTCAGCTGTTTCCACATCATCTGTCATTATGATGCCTCCCTCATTCAGTAAGGGTCCCATACTTTCCTTGACCTTCTCGTTGCTAACATACCTGTAGAAACCCTTCTTGTTACCCTTCACATCCCTTGCTAGCTGCAATTCCAGTTCTGCCTTGGCCTTCCTGATTACACCCCTACATGTGCTATCAATATTTTTATATTCCTCCGTAGTCATCTGTCCAACTTTTCACTTCTTGTAAGCTTCCTTTCTGAGTTTAAGCTCACCGAAGATTTCACTGTTAAGCCAAGCTGGTCGCCTGCCATATTTGCTATTCTTTCTGCACTTTGAGATTGTTTGTTCCTGCACCCTCAATAAGGCTTCTTTAAAATACAGCCAGCTCTCCTGGACTCCCCTGGGAAGCTAATACAGGTCTGTCTCATCTTACGCTGGGGTTATGTTCCGCAGTCAGTGTGTAAAGCTAAAATTGCGTATAGCCAAAATTACATTGAGTGTAATGGCAGGCGGAAAGGCCTGCACTACAAAAACAGTATTTAAATTGTTATTTTCTCTTTTTTTTGTTTTTTTCTTGTTTTTGCCGACTGCATAAAGCTGAAATTGTGCATGTTAAATGCACCTAAGATGCAACAGACCTGTATTAGCTTCCCAGGGGAGTCAAAGACTGCTTTTCTGAAATCTAGGGTCCGTATTTTGCTACTCTCCTTTCTTCCTTTTGTCAGGATCCTGAACTCAACTATCTCATGGTCACTGCTGCCCAGGTTGCCACCCACTTCTACTTCCCCTACCAATTCTTCCCCGTTTGTGAGCAGCAGGTCAAGAGGAGCACGGCCCCTAGTTGGTTCCTCCAGCACTTGTACCAAGAAGTTGTCCCCAACGCTCTCCAAAAACTTCCTGGATTGTCTGTGCACTGCCTGTATTAAAGTACTTCTGGGCTCAAAACAGTCACTGTCCTCTGACCAGCTGATCAGGAAAAGCCTATGATGCTATAACTTCTAATGGTTATTTGTGATCAGGTTAGCAAGAGTGCATCAGGAGAAGAAGAAGAAAATTAACACATTTGATTGAACTGTGTAAGCAGCCAGAATCAGAATTGGAGATTGCTGATCTTATTTCCTGCCCTAGCTCTGCAGTGTATTGTTTAAACAGTTGCTGTATTTCACAACATAGATGAGTGTATATCAGTGAGAGTTAAATGAATTAACAGGTGAAGATTCTGCAAGAATGCATGACAGACAGAAAAGTTTAAGGAGCCTTTTCTACCCATTCTACGCAGAATGCATTACACAGGAATATCTAGAGGCATCCTCCACTGGGTGTGGCACTGACAGTGCCATATGCTCACTATCTCCTAATACTTAACAGGGCTTGGGTATGGTGGGGAGAAAAAGAGGGCACGGAGCACATACAGTATGTACTCTGAGGCATTACAAAAGCTATCCATCTTCCCACTCCGCTTAGTGCTCTACTACAGTGGTTCTCAAACTGTGGGCCACAGCTCAAATTTGGTCCGCGACACAGTCCCAGGTGGTCCACCCTGGATGGAGTTGGGGGCCGCCCAGCCAGCAGCTGCCATTTTCCAGCCGCTGTGGTCAAGAGGTAAGGAACGGGGCAGATCTAGGATGCAAGGACATGAAAGGGAGCTCAGGACAAAGGGGGTGGGGGGAAGAACAATGGGGGGCAAAGCACAGGGAGGCAGCAGGGTCCAGAGGTGCCAAAATACAAGTTCGCCCATGGCACCATTTTCTCTAAGGCCAGCCCTGGGCGCCTGTGAGGCATGCTAGGGTGCTGGGTGGATGACTGGGGCAGGGCTGTCAGCTGACGAGCTCAAGGCACTCAGCGGGCAGCTGAGGTGGAGGGTGCCAGCGAGAGCTGGCTGTAGCACCTGCCTGGCCCCTCCCTGGTCCCTGCTGAGGTGAGGGGCCCACGCACGCCTCACAGGACCCCTCTCCCTGACAGCTGCATGTTAATAGTGGGCTGTTGTGCCTATTTCAGCTGCACAGATGAGCCTCAGGAAAAAAAGTTTGGGAACCCCTGCTCTAGAGAAGTGTGTGCAAAATACAAACATTGTCTAATTCCTTCAACTTACACTGCTTTCAAACACTACTGCAAAAAAAGGCCTGCATTCTCCCCTTCAAATGCTCTTCAGTTACAGCAAGGGCAAAGTATCAGCCAGTGAGAACAAGACAACACATCTGCTTTTCACATTCCCTATGCAGAGGCAATGGTCTTGGATGATACAGCTCTAAAGCATCTTTAGACTCCTGTCAGATCATAAGCTTTTCTATTATGGCAGGCCTTTTCAACCTTTTACTTCCTACACCTCTACAAACAATTCGACTACTTAGTCTATCTCCCATCCATTAAGGCTTTCACAACCAGTTTTCCTCAAATATGCCCAGAATCCTTTGCATCAGTTCCTTTGTCACTACACAGGTTTTTCTGGCATCTCAAGAAGCCAATGTGCAAGTGGCTGAGCAAGAAAGCATTTGCACAGACAGGGAAGAAGAACAGATCTGTGACCACCTGCAAGATCCTGACTCACAGTTTGAGAGCCCTTGAACTAGCAAAGCTCAATGGACGGGGTGAATTAACACAAAAGTATGAATCCTGCAATATCCCATAAAATCCAAGTCTGTGAAAGTGATCTCCAATGGAGGACTCGCCTCATTTCCATGTGCCAACGCTGCTCTTCCTCTCTGCGCCTCTTTATCATATCCTTCTGTTTCTGCTTTTTCATCTTCTCCTCGTGCATTTTCCGAGCTCGGTTACTGGGCTTGATCTCAACTGGTAGATCTGGGTTTACTTTTTTCTACAAGGAAGTTGCAACACATTTTAGACAATCTTAAAAGCATTATCGCAAAGTTGGTAGAATATCAATATTAAAAAAAAGTCTACTACTGTAGTCCCATAATTAAAGTGTTACTAACAAACCTGACATTACATTTGGGTTTTTAGACACTGTTTGATGGCATGTTGTATAAGGATAATTTGTACCATTTCTTAATTAAGAGAAATAGCCATGGGCAGGTATACCACACACTTAAACCCCTACTACCAGAACAAGGAAGCATCTTTCTGAACTATTCTAGTTCCCAGCATCAATTGCTAAAAAGACCTATCCAAAACAGATTTAGGACAGAGGGTAAAACCCAAGAGCAACTTTTAAAAATTTTGATGTTTAAAATTGAACACCTAAATAAAAGTGGCCTGATTTTCAGAGATGAGCATCCGTAGCTCCCAATGAAGTAAACTGGAGTTTATGGACACTCAGCACCTCTGAAATCAGGCCCAAGGTGTCTTAAAATAGGGAGCCCAAAATGGAAATACCCAGATTCAAAAATCTGGGATCAAGTCTCCAGCTTCACATAAACCCAAGCTTTGAACCTGAGATGTTTCAAAAGCGATATTCAACAGCCTAACCCAGGGATAATATTAAGTACATTTCAACGTTCTGAGACTAGTTCTTCTAATCTGACTTTATATTAATGTGACCTCATTGAAATTAGAATATCTGCTTGAATATGGGACATAAGTTCTCTATTTTCTGCTGTTTTTTTCTCATCTTAAATCAATGCTGTTTGCAACATTTCCACAGCAACCAAATGTTTGTGATGTTGCATTCGCTGGCAGTGGAAGAGTAGACGAAAGTGACAGGTTTCAGAATAGTAGCTGTGTTAGTCTGTATCAGCAAAAAGAACAGGAGTACTTGTGGCACCTTAGAGCAGCAGTCTCCAAAGTGGGGTGCACAAGAGGATGCTTCGGGGTCTGCGGCAGCAGGAGAACCACCGGAGCAGCACCACTTTGGCAGTTCGGGCAGCTTTTTTTTTTTGCTTTGGCAGTTCGGGTGGGAGTCCGAGTGGCTTTTTTTTTTTGCTTGGGGCGGAAAAATGGCAGAGCTGGCCCTGCGGAGCGGCAGTGGGTGCATGCTCAAAATTTTTTTACTGATGGCGTGCACGATCAAAAAAGTTTGGAGACCATTGCCTTAGAGATAAACAAATTGATTTGAGCATAAGCTTTTGTGGGCTAAAACCCACTTCATAGGATGCATGCATGCTTATGCACAAACAAAAGTGGTAATTTCAGTCGAAGAACAAGTGGCAGGAAAAGATGAACACTTAGCAAACAAAACTCATGTTCTCATCTAAAGGGCCTTGACTGATTAAAGCATGAGCAACTGAAAATAGGAAAAAAAAAATGTGGACAGGGAACCAGAACGATTTTTCGTCTCAGAGCTTTTTAAAGTCTTGCTAATAGTCAATGTAAATGACCAATCTGCTCGTTACTTTTGAATGAAAAGACAAAATATTTTTACTCTGTAGGCTTCAAAATGTTGGTAAGATAAGGATTAGCCAGTGCTGGACTTGACAATGGCATGACTTCCAAACAATTTCTGTTTGTTGGAATGGACAATTTGGGGTGGTAATGATCTAAAGAGTCTAAACTTGTTTCCAAGAAATGTTACTTCAACAGGAGTTGGAACAGGCCTGGATGACAAAATATACTCCATTCAAAGAGACCAAGTGAAGACGGCCTAAGGAGGTTTTAATATAAGAATTTTAAAATATGCTTTTTAGGTCCCTCTGTGCTGGATTTAAGTGGTGTTTACCACCCCCAACATATTGTAACATATAGCGCTTGCAAAGCTTGTAAAATGCTTTGTGTTCACTAAAACACTCCTAAAACAGAGCTTTGCCAATCAGTGCTTAAATGCAATGTTAAGGTCAACCAATGCAAGAAAGAAGTTAAAATGGTGAAGATGAATCCTTCTGATATACGGAACTCAGACCCACCAAATGACTTAAGCCTATACACAGTGACTGTATTTACTGACACTTGAATTGCCAAAGTCAAATGGAGTTTGATGGATTCAATTCTTTGTGGTCTGTGCAACAACCACGGCTTCACATTAATAATTCCAATAACTGATTTATCATTAAACACAATAAATCCATTCTAGGCATGTCCACTGTTTCATGGTTAATTTGTACTATAACATCACTCCCTGGATAACAGTGCAGGACAGTTAAGTACAGGCGGGATAGTCTTCTACAGTGCCTCCATTTCATGACTCCATTTCATGAAATACCAATCAATCAAGGTCACCATCTACTGGCCACTTATTTACAACTTCAAGAACTTTAGTATAGCAATCCACTGTCATCTTTGGGACAGAAGGCACCGATTGTTAGGAAGTCAGCCTTACCAAAGGCTAATTCTTTTGTGACAACGGGTTTGGGCAGAGCTGCTACCAACAATGGACGAGCATGCAGAAACCTGACTCGATGCCATAATATTAATAATGGGACAAAAAAAATCACCAAACAACATGCATTTGCTTTTGACACTTTCCTTTTGACATTAAATGGCTGTTTCTGAATAAAATTTGCTCCTTCCATGGAAACCAGATTCTCCTGGGTTTGTTTTAAGGAATCAGAATAACGGGTGACTGTGGCCGTGGCAGTAATATAGAGCTTGCAAAGTGACTGCCATTCACTAAAGGAGGAGGGAACAGTTGGGAGCAACAGCGCATTCGCAATAGCTCCTGCTGGGATGAGCAAGCATGGTGAGTAAGTATCCTTGTCATTTAATATCATGGGAGTAAATGGCTGAGATGGAAATTCAGCAGTTAAGTCTCTGAATAAGTATCTAACTACTGATCTTAAATTTGCTTCCAGTGATCACAAGATCTTTCCCTCTCCTCCCTGGAAGAGGGAATCACTAAGCACCTTCATATATGTCCAAATAGCCATGCAAAACTAATTTTGCTATTGACCAATCCATTTTGAATTAGTGCTGGGAAGCCGCAAACTGTTGGCCACACTGTTTCAGGTGCCTGAGCTGCAATATTCCTTGTAAAAGGATGTCTAATTGGTTTACTGCCCCACTTAAAGGCAGAAAGAGGAGACACTCATTCCAGACACTTGCTCTGGGGGAGAGAGATAGTATGGCTACTCTCTTCAATAAACTATTAGCAACAGGGAAGGGAGAGGGATCAGGAATTAGTTCTATTGCATAATTCTCAGAAATTTTTGTATAATTATTTACTAATTGGAAAAAAAAAAGCATGAGGAATTGTCTTTTCTAGAGTTAACATATTCCATCAGGATGTCTGAGAACAGGCTGAATTGGTAATTTAACCTGACTTCATACAATATTATTTTATTCTTTTAGAAAGCAAGAATTTCCACAGATGAAATACAAAACAAATGGTCAAAGTTGTGTTTTGAAAATCTCCATTCAGACATGCAAGATCTGGTTTCATTTTACACTAGTTTTGAAACTTAGACTTACTATTTGTCAAGTGCAAACAAGATGCTGGAAAACATTTATTTCCTACAACAAAATCTACTCAAATCAGTTACCACCTTCATTAAGTTATCTGCACTGAACATTCATATATGGTAGTTTCCTTTATATTTTTATGAAAAGAAGATTGAAGTTTTCAGTCAGAGATGCTAAATATAGTAAGAGCTGAGAATCTGAAAGTGGACAATTCTTGATGGAAAAATGTTTGCAAGAAATTTTTCTAGACTCATTCCATTTGCTTTTACAGCTGATAGAATCCTCCTTGTATTTAGAAAAAGCTTTTTATAAAATAAGCTACTGATTTCTCCCCTTCTTCTATTTCATGAGTCGAGAGCGAAGCCACTACCATCCAAGTCCCTTTGTTCAGCCCCATGACAGGACGTCCCCATTCACACCTTGTACTGGAGCCGATGCCGACGCCCCTTCAGGTGCATATCCTTGGCATTAGGATCATTGAAACTGCACTCACAGAGCTTGCAGTGAAAGCGGATCATTTTCCCTTCATCATTGCGTACCTGAGATAAAACACGTAATTTAATATTTATATTCCTTGTCTGTGGCAACAACAAAATTATCTTGCATTTAAACAGAGCCTTACATCCCAGTGGAGCCTAAGGCCCTTCACAAACTTAAAAGTATATGCATTTATCCATTACTAAAATTCAGTCAGCTCTTGGGTGAGACACAGCATCTATTTAATAGCTCACAGTGACACTGCATAGCTGTTTAGGACTGGAAGAGAAGATACAATCTCCAATTTAAACTGTAGAAGAAATGTAGGGAGGCCCAGATTAAGCACATGTATAAAGAAATGTAACCTGAACATTAGGATTAACACTTATGAAAAGCACCATGACAACTTTCCTGACCATGTGTGTTCAGGATCTCGGTTTTATGGCTCATCTGCAATATGGGCTCTTCAGCTGCACAACACACCTTAGCACCATGTTAGGATTTTACTGCAGTAATGACTCAAAGGAAAGAGCATCATCTACTGACGCAGGACTACCACCACCACTTCTTGCAGCACCAAGATGTTCCCAACCTTTGTTAGCTCGTGATTCTCAACCATGTAACAGCTCATGGTGGCACGGCTCCAGGCATAAATGATTCTTAAACTTTAAAAACTGTTTGCTGTTCATCCCCTATTTGTTTATAATGGGAAACAGGACAACACTGAAGTAAACAAAATTTCGCTGGAAGTGATACAGATGAAATTTAATCTTGATTTCCAAACTAATTCTACAGAACTGGGGATTCAAGAGCAAGGGAACATTTTAAAGACTAATTAAAACATTAGCAGTTTAACATAACCAAATAATTTTGATATTTGGCACAGCCTCATGAACTGTACATAGGCAGGGCAGAGACAAAGTTCTCAAACAAGGGCTCCTTAAGTAAGCTGTCTAAATCCTGCATTTGGGTGCTCAAATGTAGGTGTGAAAATTGGGTGACAGTAATTCAACAGCAGATGAAATGGAGGGCACAGAAGGAAGCCAGCAGCTAGATCCTCTGGCATGCTTCCCATCAGGGTAATCCGTTGGCAGGCCTTGAGACATTTTGTTTATGTCGAACAGGCCACAGGCACAGCCTCCTGCAGCTCCCAGTGGCCGCAGGGAACAGCAAACCATGGCCACTGGGAGATGCGGGGGGCCGTGCCTGTGGATGATCAACGTAAACAAAATGCCTCACGGCCCACCAGCAGATTATCCTGATGGGTCGTGTGCCAAAGGCTGCCGACCACTGAGCTAGATGATTTTTCTCAGGGTGCTCAGTGTTGAAAATACGCAAATATGGACCTAACAAATTCATGACCCATTTTGGACAATTTCACAGTCATAGGGTTTTAAAAATCATAAATTTCATGATATCAGCTATTCAAATCTGAAATGTCAGCGTTGTAATTGTAGGGAGTCCTGACCCCAAAAGGAGGTGTTTTGGTTTTTTGTGTTTTTTTTTTTCGGGGGGGGGGGGGGAGTAGGTGTGTGTATGGGGTGGTCACAAGGCTACTGTAGAAGGGAGTCGCGGTACTGCTACTCTTACCACTGCAGAGCTGAGCCCTCAGCCGGCACTGTCTGACCACCCAGTTCTGAAGGCAGGAGCATAGAAGTAAGGGTGGCAATACCACACCATGCCATCCTTACTTCTGCACTGCTGCTGGTGGCAACTCTGCTTTCAGGGCTGGCTCCTGGTCTGCAGCCACTGCTCTCCGGCTGCCCAGCTCTGGAGTCAGCATACAAGTGAAGGTGGCAACACCGCAACCCCCCTAAAGTAAGCTTAAAAAGCAACAGTGAGTCCTGTGGCACCTTAAAGACTAAGAGATGTACTGGAGCATAAGCTTTCGTGGGTGAATACCCACTTCGTCAGATGCATGGGACTCGTTGCTTTTTACAGATCCAGACTAACATGGCTACCCATCTGATAAAATAACCGTGTGATCCCCCTGCAACTCCCTTTTGGGTCAGGACCCCAATTTAAAAACGCAGGTCTCCCCTGTGAAATCTAGTAGTAGGGCAGCATTTCTCAAACTGGGGTCCGCATGGGCACTCCAGAGGGTCTGCGGGCCCCAATGATCAACTCCTCCCACTCCCAGCGCCTCCTGCATGCCACAGAATGGTTGTTTCCTGGTTTGCAGGCAGCACGGGGGTGGGGGTGGGAGGGGGAAGGAGCATGCATGGGCATATTTGGGGGAAGGGTGGAAAGAAGCAGGGAAGAGATGAGGCAGGGGTGGAGCGGGGTGGGAAAAGGTGAGACAGAAGTGAGACCCTGGAGGAAAGGGTGGAGTGGGGGCGGGAGCCTGGGGTTGAGCAGCAGGCTTGGGGGTCCGCGAAAAATTTTAAATCAAAATGGGGACCCTTGGGTCGCTAAAGTTTGAGAACTGCTGGTATAGGGCAAAAGCACACAAGACCAGATTGCACTGGGGGTGGGAGGTGAAGGAGGAGGAGACCAGATAGCATGGTCCGTGATGCATTTTTCATGGCCATGAATTTGGTAGGGCCTTTGTACATGCTTTAAGTATATTTGAACTTCAAAACCTGACATTATACAGCTGTAATTGTGAGTGATTTGTGAAAAAAAGTGATCAAGCATTACCTCTTCCACATAGTCATGTCCCACAGGTTGTACGTCAAGTAAACCCCCTGGGCCATCCCCAGAGCCATCATGCGTGGACTGTTCATTTTGTAGCTCTGATTTTGATTGCATCACCTTCACTTCCTCCAATTTGACGCTTGTTGCCTGAAGTTTATTAGTCCCTGAACAGAGAGAGCTGGATTAATAACCGAGCTGGTTTCTTACAATCTGTGAAAGTATCCTTATCCTCACTATCAGCACCTGTATTACAAATTCATCATGTCATTGTTAATTTCTGTTTATAATGCCAAATGACAATATCCCTTGGCTAGTCCAGTAGGGGTTTTTTGTCATTATGGCCACTGCCAAAGATACAGCTGGATAAGATTTATGGCTCCACTATACAATTTCTATGACACCAAAAAAAACACATCTATAGTAATAATGAAAAGTTAGACATTGATAGTTAAGTGGAAGTTTTTCTTATCAGCTTTCCATTCAGACTACAAGTCCTCACTCTCTTATGATGTATACTTAAGTTTAAAACAAACATCTACTATGAATGAGCAGACTAGACTACTATAAAGACAAGGAAGTTCTTAAAGGTTAAGTTAAATATATAAAAACTTAAAGAGGCAAAGCTCAATGGTGAGATAAAAAAAATCAGTTTAATGTCAAGATTCAAAAGTATTTCTACAGATTTCAACATATAATTGCCAGTGTTTGATATTCTGCTAAAATACTACAGCCACTTTCAGACAGAAGCCCTCCCTCTATTTCCTCACAGCAGGGTTCAAAATTAAAAAATAAGCAAATATGGAAGCCATCAGATTTGTACAGAAACACACAAAAATCTCTGTTCTGAGTCTGGAACACTTTTGGAGGCAGAGGGAGAAGATGAAAGCAGTTTTAGATTTTAGAAGTCAAGGAGTTGAAAAATAAAAAATCTTTTTCAGAGTCATTTAAGGAGCTTGATGTACAATTACTTTTCTTTAGTTGGTTTTCCTGGACAATGATGGGAAGGTGAAAAGGCCCCACCTGCAAACATTTGGAAGAATCATACATTTTAAACAAATTGTCATTCCTATATGAGGTGATGGATTTTAGACAATACATCAAAAACAAGACAGTTAAAAATGGATTTAAAGGAGACATACCTGAAAATGTTATCTTGGATGCAACAGGTTTCTTCACTGGCACTGGCTTGCTTATGTTGCTTGCACTGTTAGTTGCTAAAACTGCTGGTTTTGTTGGTGTAACAGATGCAGCTGTAGGGGCATGGGCAGCTGGCTTACTTGCTGCAGCGATGGTAGGACCTGGACCAGAGTTCACTACTACAGGCTCTACTGAAGGGATGGGCTTCCCCAATTTAGTATGCAATTTAACAACCTGAAATACATGGAGTGGTCATACAAAAGGGCAGGAGTAACAGGGGATAAAAGTTAACAGCAATACTATCAAACTTTTCATGGTAAAGTGTATAAATTTACAGAAAGACGGGGTAATCTCCACGCCCAATACAAATATATAATAAAACAAAGTGATACTACAAAACACACTTTAGATGAATTGCTCCCTTGTAATATATTTATAACAGATCTACAATTTTGTAGGAGGTCCTGAAAGTTAGAGCAGTACTCCATAGCAAAATATTTAAAAACTATTTTCCCACCAGGTGGCATGCACTCCTATAGAATGGCAGAGCATAACAGATATTAGTGCCTCAACTGCCAGGTCTTTTCTGAACAGATTATAGAACTTGCAATTGATCAGCGAGAACTGTTGTTGGGAAATGTCTCAACGGAGAGACTTTAACAAGAAACTTTCAAAGAATGAAAAACAATCTCGCCCCCTCTTCCCAGCGGAATTAGAACGAGAAAACATATCGTCAAAAGAGATCATTTCACTGAGAGGAAAAACAAACTGCATTAAGCGTGAGTTGCACCAAAAAGCCTGTCACCATTCCTATGGAGTGGAGAGAAAGAAGAAAGAGAGGATGGTGTCTCTAGCCTCTGTTTGCCAAAGGCTGGGAAAGAGTGACGGAGAATGGATCACTTGGTCATTTGTTCTGTTCATTCCCTCTGGGGCAGCTGGCATTAGCCACTGCCAGAAGAGAGGATACGGGGCTAGATGGACCTTTGGTCTGAACCAATATGGCCGTTCTTAAGGACAACACAGGGAATTATGGACCAGTCAGTTTAACTTCAATACCCAGGAAAGATAATGGAGCAAATAATTAAGCAATCAATTTCCAAACACCTAGAAAATAAGGTGATAAATAACAATCAACATGGATGTGGTATATCTTGATTTTAGTAAGGCTTTTGATACAGTCTTGCACAAGTTTCTCTCAAACAAACTAGGGAAAAACAACCTATGTAGAGCTACGATAAGGTGGGTGCATAACTGGTTGGATAACCGTTCCCAGAGAGTAGTTATCAGTGGTTCTCAGGCAGCTGGAAGGGCATATCAAGTGGGATCCTGCAGGGATCAGTTCTGGTCCGGTTCTGTTCAATATCTTCATCAATGATTTAGATAACAGCATAGAGAGTACACTTATAAAGTTTGCGGACAATACAAATCTGGAAGGGGTTGCAAATGCTTTTTAGGATAAGATTAAAATTCAAAATAATCTGGACAAACTGGAGAAATGGTCTAAGAAAAGATGATGAAATTCAATAAGGACAAATGCAAAGTGCTCCACTTAGGAAGGAACAATCAGTTGCACACATACAAAAATGGGAAATGACTGTCTAGGAAGGAGTACAGCAGAAACAGATCTGGTTGTCATAGTGGACCACAAGCTAACTAGGAGTCAACATGGAACACTGTTGCAAAAAAAGCAAACATCATTTTGAGATATATTAGCAGGAGCATTGTAAGCAAGACAATGAGAAGTAATTTTTCCACTCTACTCCACGCTGATTAGGCCTCAACTAGAGTAGTGTGTCCAATTCTAGCCACCACATTTCACAAAAGATGTGGACAAATTGGAGAAAGTTCAGAGAAGAGCAACTAAAATGATTAAAGGTCTAGAAAACATGACCTATGAGGGAAGACTGAAAAAACTGGGTTTCTTCAGTCTGTGGAAGAGAAGACAGAGGGGACATGATAACAGTTTTCAAGTACAGAAAAGGCTGTCACAAGGAGGAGGGCGAAAAATTATTCTCCTTAACCTCTCAGGATGGGACAAGAAGCAATTAGCTTAAACTGCATGCAGCAAGGGTGGTTTAGAATGATAGAAGATTAGGGTTGGAAGAGACCTCAGGAGGTCATCTAGTTCAACCCCCTGTTTAGGTTGGACATTAGGAAAAACTTCTTGTCAGGGTGGTTAAGCACTGGAAAAAATTGCCAAGGAAGGTTGTGAAATCTCCAAACACCTGTCAGCGATGGTCTAGATAATACTTAGTCCTGTCATGAGTGCAGGGGACTGGACTAGATGATCTTGCAAGGTCCCTTCCAGTCCCCTGGTTCTATGATAGCTGAGTTTCTGGTATTACGGTACCAAGTACACGTCTTAGTGTTGAAGCAATCTGGTGCTGTAGTCTTTTGTGATCAAGCAGTCATCTACTGCAATCAAATCTTGAAGTGTTGGATATATTTCTACTTCAACTTTATCAGAAATGTTCCCTGGATATCCGTAAGCTACTGTGAACATTTTTAGAAAACCAATATCCTCTGTAATCAGATATTTCACTCTATATATCTGCATGAAATGTCCATGGTCCCGTTGA
This sequence comes from Gopherus evgoodei, assembly GCF_007399415.2. Taxonomy (NCBI): domain Eukaryota; kingdom Metazoa; phylum Chordata; order Testudines; family Testudinidae; genus Gopherus; species Gopherus evgoodei. Next base: position 13,586,955 of record NC_044343.1, read on the forward strand.
GCTCTCATACCTTCTGATGCTTCGCTCCCCGGATATGTGCTGCATATGCATCTGCTCCTGTGCAGGAGACATCACAGAGCTCGCATCGAAGCTGAGTCTGCACCCCACGAGGGCCACAGTTTGCCAGGTTACCTGTCTTCTGAGCTGCCTCCTTCTTTTTGTGTTTTTGTCCTTCCAAGTGTTCCCGGTAAGTCTGCAGTAAAACAGGGAAATACATTCTAAGCAGCAATATGGAACACTGATATAATCCCAGCATTTCCTTGGAACAATTCATCTGCCAAGACAGGTCATAATCTGTCTGGTTTTAAGGGTACAAATGTGTGCAACTCAAAGCCTTTTTGTGGAGTGTCCCATTCATTAATACCACTCATAGCGGCAATATCTAGAAGCATTCCCAGGCAGGTGAAGCAAACAGATTTTTTATATATATAGTGCTTTACTTCGTCCAGAAGACAATGTCCAACTACAAAACCCATTTAGGCTTAGATAACCACAATAGGAAGAATGGTTGAAGTATTTTTAATACCAGTTTTCAGAAGTGTCTGGCACATTTCATTATCACTATACAATGGGTAAACTGGTCTCTCAAAGAGGGAATTATTTTATTGATATTTGATTGGTCTTGGTAGGAAGCAGACAGAGAATTAAGAGACAACAGAGCTTATCATAATTATTATAAAAGTAACTAATATATATAATTATGAGTTTAACAATGGCATTCCTACAAGATGGTCATGAAATGTTACCAGGCCAGGAACAAATCTACTCACCTGCCATTTATCATCATCATGATAATGGGAGGTACGGAAGTGGAACCCCAATATTTTACTTACCCACTAAAAAAAGAATTATAGTTTGACCCAGGTGAATGGACAAACAGAATTTTGCAATGCTAGCTTTAAAGCAGTACTAAATACTATATTAGCCAATCTAAAAGAATTAGTTTCCTATACAAAACTCTAAAGAGATCAGATTTTCTCATTCATCCCAATGGCAAGATGTAATCAAGCCATGAGAAATGCAATTATTGATGATGATAATAATAATTATAAATAATATAATTTGTTAAAATGGCAGCTCCTTTTACTGGATTTAAGATGCTTTTAGACTAAGCATTTTGGAGCAGGGACAACTTCCTTTGTATTTATACAGCACCTAAAACATTGGGGCCCAATCCTGATTAGGCAATGCTATGATAGAAATATTTAATAGTTAGCTTCAGTTTTATTCAATTAGAAGCAGTGGACAGAATATTACTATTACACCGCAAAGTCTCTGAGCTGTGTAAGAAACTCCCATGCTTTCAGAGCTGGACAATCTGACTGTTGATATGCTACATTTTACTGTCACCATAACAGAAGGACACCACCACAGAAGTCTATATGGTATTTCTTAGGATTGCTCTTGTTGAAACCTTGTAGGATAGCTTATAAGAGACAATTTCTCTCCCAAATGACCCTGGCTGCTTCTTTAGTTAAATGCTACATGCTCTAGCTAAGCAGAGGATTCCAAGAACAAAGGCAGATATACACCACTTCAGATTTATATTCAAGCCTATTTTTTTTTTAAAATAGCATTCCAAGAATGAACTAGATGTCTGACAGTAAACACACAAAAATAAGGTCCCTACCTCAAGTAGTTAAATGTAAATTTGAGACAAGACACAATGAGTGAGAACAACAAACAGTGCAGAGGGACGTTATGGCTTTAAAAAAAGTCAGGCATTTACACAGGAATATCTAATAAACACATGTCTAATAAAATCTGTGTTTATAAAAACTTGAAACACTTTCTTGGTCAATAGCTTTTTCCAAATTTACTTTCCACTATATAGGGTTAAGTCTTAGGGAACCTGCTGGCTCATTATTAATTATCTTTCCTCACACCTTGACTGAGCTGTGGGGAAAGGAGCTAACCAACGGAGGGCAATATGTTATCCAGTCCAGCATTCAGCCACTAGAAAGCTCCATAATGCCAAACTGAAAAAGTACAAACTAAGGTCAGGGAGACTAGGCCGGCTGCCTATAAGCAGAGCTGCAGCAGGCAGGAGGCAGCAGCAGCCTGGGAAATGGCTGTGGAAAGGCGGCCAGGCAGCCCAGGGGACAGGGTTTAAGGACTGTTTTGATCTTTATTGGAACTGTTAATAGTAGTTGGGCCTAGGATATTTTTACTGTTTATTTCTGGCAGTTGTAGCAAAATAATCCTGATTAACTACTTACAATGTGAGGGTTAATGAAAATCCACAGAAAAGTAGAGTCTGTACAGTCTAGTGCTTAGTGAGCCTACAGCGCTTGCCTCCAAACTCACAGTACATCGAGCAAACAACCAGACACTTAGATAAAGCTTGTGAACCACAACATTACATCCTGCAATAGTGGGGGGAATGGTTACATCTATTTTCTGAGATGTTTCCATTAAGTCACTGAAGAGGACATACTGCAGATCAATAGGACATCATCTGCTGAACTATATGACTGGGGAGGAAGTGCAGGTTAAATAGAGTGGACACATGGGTATAGGGGATTGCTAACCTGTGGACCAGCACAGCTGATCTTGCAGATATCACAGTAGTGAAGCTGAGGCTGTTTAGGGGGCCCTTTGGGTTTCAGCTGTTTGTTTTGAAAAGGTGGTTTTTTGTTGAAGCTGTTGCTAGAGTTGGTGGTGGTGCTGTTCCCTGTGCTGCTCCATGAAGAAGAGCTCGTAGATTTCGGCTGCTGTGGGAGGGGTGGTGGCTGCTGATGCTGGGCCTGGGGCTGCTGAGGCGGTTGATAGTAAGTGCTAGGTGCTGTGTATGCTGTGGCATCATAACTGGAGTAATTTGACCCTAGCAGGCAGAAAGAAAAGGAAGCAATTTTATGAGGGTTATAGTCTAAACAAAGAATTACAGTGCAACACCTGCATGACAGCTACCTCCTTACCAGAGTATGATGCAGAAGTGGAGTTGTATGAAGAGGAGGGGGTGTACGAGGTGATGGAGGAGGCAGATGCATTCTGCTGAACAGTTGTTACTGTTGGGTAGGCATTGTAGCTTGAAGATGTGGCGCTCACTGTTTGAACTGGCTTAATTGTAGTCACCTGTCTCTGTGGCTGGCTCTGACTATAAATACCACTAGATTGACTGTAGCCACCTTTGGAGCCTAGAAAGCAAACACACAAGCTCATCCTCTTGCAAAACTGAAGACAGATACATGTGCTTCTAAACTATTACAGTCATCTCTCTTTACTAATAATAGATATTTGCTAAACAAGACTCTGGAGATGTTTAGCAATTGGGTACCACTTGTATGATAAGAGACTGCAAAACATATTAGCCTGGAAAGAAGTGAAAGATACAGATGAATAATCGATCAGTCCTTCCCTTTTCCATTCTTTCATAATAAAAAAGCATGAGGTCACTCAGATTAATAGCAGGCAATTTTAACAACTACAATAAATAAGGGGAGATTTTTTTTTTTTCTTACCTGTAAATTTGTTTTCTCAGGAGTGGAACTCACAGCTGGGTAGGTTCCACCCACTCATCCCTGGAGATAGCTGGCTCTGATTTCAGGTGTAAAAGGGAGACTCCAATAACCAGTTGCAGGACAGGAGACACCCCTGAAGATCTATTCTCAAGCTTTCATACAAATTGGTTAAAACTGGAAAGAGATATTTTTAATGCACCAAATAAGACACACGCTCTTCTTAAAACAGTAGAGGATTATAAAAAGAATTCATACTTTAAAAACTAGACCTAGGAAGGGTTCCTCTGGATTGGTGGATGTCCCCACTATGAGAAACCAAAATTCTTCTTCTCTCATTCATAAGGACAATCCAGCTATCCAGAAGACTCACTGCTGGGATCTAGCAGGCAGTAAGGTAATGAATGTTGCCAGAAACAAGATAATGGCCAAAAGGAAGGCAGGGAACACCACATGCACTAGAATTCTTGTATTAAGCTCTTAAAATATCAAATGCAACTTGTTGAACCTATGGCTGAAGGCTGTATCCACGGACGTGAAACTTTGCAGTGTTGTTCGGAAAAACACACAGACCATGTAGTTGCCTTGCAAGTTTCCTGCTTCAAAGCACCATTGCTATCTGTCCAGGAAGAGGAGCTCAGCCTTGTCGTGTGCATCAAGAATCCTTTGAAAGAATCTTTACTAGGTGTGAGGTACCTTGCTTCATTGCCAGTCTGATCCATATGGAAATTGTAGCCTTTGAGGTTTTCTTGCCTATCTTGTAGGTGCCTTATATGACAAACAATACATCTGATCTCTATGATTTGGCTCTACCCAAGTAATATTTTAGAGTGCTCCAAACATGTAAGGTATGCAGTAATTTCAACTGCAGCATGAATTTGTCTGGGACAAAAAAAATGAATGAAAGGCCGGTAGTCTCTGAGCTAGAAAGACAAATTACCTATGGGCACAACATTTGTAGCAGGTCTGAAGACCATTTTGTTTGGAAAAATATGCAGATACTACTCAGACAAATAATGCTCCCAAACAGTGAAATTTGATCTGCTGAGACAGGATACATAAATAAAGCTGTTTTGAGGAATTGTATATAAAAACACCATTTGGATAAGGGTTTAGAGATGGCTTTGTTGTAGCTTGTAGAACTAAGATTAAATTCCAGACGTAAAATATATGACATTCAGGAATATGTCACGTAACAATGGGGAGCATTACTGTTAACTTCCTTCCTGAAGACAGACATCTTAGTGCTAAAAGTGGAATGGACAGGAAAACAGGGCTTAAGCCTTACTTCAATCTGGCCATAAGGAACTCTGATATGGCTGAACTGGAAGGTGCCAGAGGCTGTCTGTTTAACCCACACACCTTTAGCATGGTGCTCTGTCCCCCTCTAGTGGTGGCTAGGTTACATAGAGGTGGATAACCCTACTACAGCATTGGACATTAGCAGAATCTTTTTAGCTCAAGCAGTAAAGTCTCGCACAACAAGACCCAGATGTCCAGGTTCGATCCCTGCTTCCAATAACCCACACAGGACAGCGGTGTTACATCTATAGTGCACAGTCTACACTAAATGAGAAAATATGTTCAATATACCTTGATAAGAGCAGAAGGTAAAGTTCTTCCTAGATAAATAATCTCAGATTCTAAACATTCCAGACTCAAAAGATCTGGACAGAGGAGAGAGGTTGGAAAGCTGGGGTGGTTCTCTGCATCCAGTAAAGAAACCAAAACCTTCAGGGCCAAAAATGACTTTAAGAACCATTATTGCTTTGACTTTTCCTAGCACCTTTGGTTAGGAGGTATACAGGAGTTGGCCACTCCATGAGATGAAGGTGGTGTCCATGTGGCAAGAGCCTCTCTGGTGCTTTGAGAAGATCTTAGTGGTCTTATCTGTCTGAGACACATAGATCCAAGTGTGGAGCATCCCTGGCTGATACAAATTTCAGAACATGGTCTGGTCCATCTTCCAGTACTCTAGGGACAATTAATGGGTTAGCCAGGAGGCTTGATGGTTTAACTTTTTTGATGGAAGTTGTTTCGATTGCTAGCTGTGATAAGTTTCATTGTTTGTGTCCTTTATTAACAACTTTTGGTACCTCCCTGTTGATGCATATACCCATGGCTCTCCCTATTATCATCATCACTCTACTAGAACTCGGCATTATTTTCAAGTAACTGAAACTGCTTTGAGTTTGAGACAGTTATGTTTAGGGTAGTCTCTCTTTTTGAACATTTGCAGTACGAGGGTTCACATCTCTCCTGGCCACCCCAACTTGACAGGCATCTTCATCATCTTGAGCTGGTGTGGCTTTGAATGAGGTTTGCCTGCCAGGAACATTCCCAGCACCAGAACTAACATTTTCATGGGAGCGTCAACACATGATCCAGTTATGTAGCTGGAAGTTCCAGTTCTGCCAGAGGAGCGCTTACAGAGGTCAGAGGTAAATAATTTCCCATTAAGCAGTTTCTACAAAGGGACTAAGATTCCAGTCAGTTATGGTCTGTACCATCATTTTTCATAATCTGTCATAAAGCTATACTGAAATTTGTCCATGAGTAAGACAACAGTGCTGAAGGAAGAGAGATACCTTCTTCTGTGAGAGAATTCCATGAGTTTTTGGGATAGATAGTAAAACCATACTGCCATAGAAGTTGTAAGACTCACCAAGTTCAATACAAGCCTTTCTGCATTTTGAACTGTTTTGTTTATTGAGAGATTGTCAAGTTAATGGTAAATCTGTATTTCATAATTTGGACATTACAAATACCATGAAATTTGAGAAAATTCTTTGGATGGGAAAATGGAGATAGGCAACAATTGGCATCTTGTTTCTGGATTTAAAAAAGTTCCATTCAGAGTCCTGTTTTCCTAATTCAGAGGAGAGAGAGAGATCCAGCAAAAGCCTCTAGTTTGTTTTGACATCACAACTCTGGAACAGTTTCCTGAACGTTGTTCTTGGAGAAGAACTGGAGCTACTGCTTTTAGTTTTCTAAGTTCTGAATGCATTGTTGCACTGCTAATTTTTTAGTTCAATTTGCAGTGAAGAAAAGGAGAAAAAAAGGAGGAATTTGCTGAAACTCTATCAGATATCCTTCACTTATCACCTCTAGTCCCTATTTGTCTTGAGCTGTATCAACCTAGCCACCAAAACATCTTTAGGAATCCTCCAAAACAGTGAAAGCTGGCATAGATTAAAGAGACCGTGAGAAGCCCTGTTCTGGAAAGGATCCCAGGACATCCTCATTGAGGAACTGCATATGTATTTCCCATGTCTGAAGGCATGAAGAAAATTAAGAGCTGGTTATAAATACTGTAATGTCCACCCAGGTCAGTGGTCAGAGTTCATGCAAGAGGTCCAATATCCAGGAGAGCCAATCCAAGGGAAATGTACAGTGTAGTAGCAGGTGGAGTCAGACAAGGCAACAACACAGGATGAGACGGGAGCAACAAGACAGAATCAAACAGGGTCCAAGTAGCAACTAATGGGCAATGGCTTGATGCTCCAAAAAGGGCAGAAAGGAAGCAGGAAGTTCATATATATAGTCACCAACCAGAGTCAAGATCATGTGGCCAGTCAGGAAGCAGAACCCTGGAAGCTGGCCCACCCAAGTCTGTGAATTCCCTGTTAATTGGATGAGTTGGATTTGATGTGATGGCCAAGGCTGCTTTCCAAGAACCTACTGGACCTGGCTTCAAGACCAGGACTTGAGACCAGGCGCTAAAAAATAGAGAGGTTGATATCAGGATTGACATCAGTATTTTAAAAAATGACTCCCAATGATCTTGCTGTTATGAAGAGACCACTCAATTTTGAAGAGTTGTTAAAGCTTTTTCTCAGAAACCTCCAAATAAAGATCAAATGAGGCTGGGTGAGATTTGAGCTAGCAGTCAAATCAATGGCCAGCATTCTAACCTACAAATTTCTTCTCGCTATAGCATTGCAGAGAAGTGATCTGTCAGAAAAAAACCTGTCACAGCAAGCATCATAACTCAACAAAAGCTCTTGGTTATTTTGGACAGATCTCTCAAAACGAAGATAGCCTTTTATCCATGACAGAGAATTCTTGAACAATAAGTCATTGAAGCTCGAGGCAACTCTTACTCTTCACTTTAGCTTTTTTTTTTTATTTTAATTTAGAAGCCTTAATACCAGCAGTATGGATGGAGTCTCTTTCTAAAATTATGTGCCAGGGCCAAGAAGCTGTAATCTGATAATGTGTCTTCCCAGAGCTTGTAGAGTTTAAGATAAGTCTTGCTGATGCACCTCTTGGCAGGTGAAGTCCTGAATCAAGATTTTCTGAAGACACTAGTGAATACTGCATTATCCTTTGATTTCCTCATCTAGAGCGCATTTTTGAGACACAAGAATGCTTGGCCAGCATTACCTGCACAGTGCAAGTTGTCTTCTTAAATGCAGTTCTATCCTGAAAAATGGCTAAAAATTTCACCATGCAGTTCCATGTTTATTGTGTCTCCATATCAAATTTATGCAGTTTAGAAATAATATTATGTAACAGCCCTTCCTGCAAATTTCACATAGGCTAATAAAGTTGCACACGTCTGAGAGCAGAATATGGCCTAATATATATATTACTGTCAATGATGCACAAAATGAAAAAATAACCCATCTAGACATGCCAAGAGCCCAGGCTGAGTTTGCAGAGCTGACGGTCAATCGCACAGTATTTTTTCCTTTGTAAACTGAGAAAATATGATAATCAATGACACAAACGTGGAATCCAACAGAGTGTACATAACACAGACACTCAATTTCAGAGTAGAATTGCACTTTAGAAGTTGTCTAAATCATCCTGGTCAAGAGTCATCTGGCATCCAAGTCAAGGAGCTCACGTTTGCTTAAAAAAGAAGCAATTCTAAACTACTAAGATTTTCTGGATTTTGCCTTCAATTCCATCTTTCCTCTTTGGCAATGGTGGTGAAGAGGAAAGATGGCTATTCCTTTTTGGATGAAAGGGATTAAGAGCTCTCATCTTTTCATCTTCATTTAACTCTTAACCCAAGAATGGGGAAAACAACAACATTTGGTGACTGCTTCTTTCTGAACTGAGAATGGTCCCTAATGACCAGAAAAGGGGTATGGAAAATCTAACTCCTCGCTATAGGTTCAGGAGAGATTATAGCTTTCAAATAATTGGATGTTGACTTTTTTTCCCTCCAGAATGAAAAAACAATTTAAAAAAAATTATTCCTATGCCATCAAGTCCTGGTCGTAACAAGTTGTTTTTGATGGAATTAAAATGTGGCCTTGAAGGAAAAATTTTAGTGTACTAGGATGGCAAAAGGATGGAAGTAGATGGCCAGACACTGCTGAGTTGACTTGCTAGCATATTTACTCCTTTTGGCAGTAATACTTTTAACAGATAGTTTGCTGTGTCATTTGGAGAGGCCCTTGTCATCAAAGCCCCACACACTCACTCCCAGAAAGCTGGAAATGGCTGAATTCTACTAGATTGCATTTTTGCTACCGGATCTGCCCTTCTCCTAACCATGAAGTTGAGGGAAAAGAAATCACAAAATGGAGGACTTGCCCAGTGGTGCTGATGCAAAGGTAGAGGAAGACCATTGCTAGGAATCTTCCCTGAAGCAAGGTAGAGGAGAAAAACAAGCAATAAAGAGAAATTGCTACAGCCAAAATGTTTCTTTGGCGCAGAAGCATGGCCAGCTCAGCCAAGAAGCTCCTCTGAAGTACCACATCGGAGGCCCAACCACCACTTCGGCAAAGCAAAGGAAAAACAGAATGCAGGAGACAGAAGTGTTCAAGAGATGAGGATGGCTTCCCAGCAAAGGGAGTAAATCTGGAAGAGCCAGCCAAGAAGGTAAGAAGAGCAAAGTGTTTCAGAATACAGCTAGCACTGAGTACAGTGGCAGCTCAATTGCATTTGGTAATCACAATCTCCTCTTGCCACCAAAAAGTTGAGCCAGCTGTCTCTGTGGACGAGTGGGAGAGACCTACCCAGCAGTGAGTCTTCTGGATTGACCGACGGACCCACATATGAGAAACACTTCTTCATGTAGTTAACCTGTAAAATTCATTACTCCAAGAAGCCAGAGAACTGAATATTGCAGCTGGATTTAAACAGGATATGGAAAAATTTATAACCAATAATAATTTGTAGTTACATACGCTAAGATGTGGACAATCAAATTTCATCCTTCAAGGATCACTGCAAAGGCCAAGAATAAATCCTCCCTTCATGACCATGAATATAAGCAATTGGTTGGATGTTTTATAATTTTTTTGCCTTCTTCTAAAGCTTCAAATAGTCATTGCTACAAGCAGAATACCAGACTTGAGGGACAAAGGTTCTCATACATTATGACTAATCCTATGTTCTTAAAATACCGGATTTAACCATCATCCTACATGTATTCATTTTCACTCCACTTTGGGGCCTTAAGGATTCCAGAATAATGAGGCAAAATTCTCATCAACTTCAACAGAAATTTTTTCTGAGAAAGGACTTCAGGACTTAATGTGAATAGTTTCTTATGTCCATTTACCTATAGCAATTGGTTCCAAAACCTTAAGTGTTTTATGGATTTCTAAAAACCTTGAAAAGCCTCTAGCCAAAAAGTACCCTCGAGCAAAACTTCATGACAAAATGCTTATTATGGTGTGTTTGATTTGCTTTTTAAATAGAATTGTTTAACTAGCTTACTTAAATATGAAAAAATTCTGAATTAGAAAGATAATCTAGTGCTGAAAATATAGTGACTCAATTTGATCCTGAAGGGAAAAGCAGCAAGAAAACAATTTTTTAATATTAAATATGCTCTCAACATGAGATGAACTCAATACTTTTGAACGATATTAACAAAAAATGAGCAGAATCATGCAGATTTATTCCAGTGGGCTAAAGAGACTTCAGTTATCCATGGGAATTTAAAGCTATTATTTTGGCCACTAGAGGGAACTTATACAGTCACAAAAATGAAACAAACATTTAGAATTCACAGGTTTTTAAGTGAATCCTAATTCCTAGTAAGTTACCAGGATCAGATAGTATTCACTCAAGAGTTCTGAAGAAACTCAAATGTGAAATTGCAGAACTACTAACTGTGGTATGTTTCAGAGTGGTAGCAGTGTTAGTCTGTATCAGCAAAAACAATGAGGTGTCCTTGTGGCACCTTGGAGACTAACAAATGTATTTGGGCATAAGCTTTCGTATGCTAAAACCAGTGATGAGCTGCCAAAATATTAACAACCGGTTCCCTCCTCCTCACCCCACGAGGGGGTCATACCCCCCCAGGACTCCTGCCTCATCAACCCCCCACGTTCCTTGATAGCCGCCTCCCCCCCCCCCCGGGACCCCTGTCCCATCCACCCCCCTTCCCTCTCCCCTGAATGCCCCCCCCCCGGGACCTCTGCCCCATCCAACCACTCCTCCTCTCTGTCCCCTGACTGCTGCTGGAATCCCTGCCCCTGACTGCTCCTCCGCCACCCCATCCAACCCCTGCTCCTTCCTGACTACCCCCCCCGGGACCCATGCCCCCATTCAATCCCCCAATCCCTGCCCCAACCCTAATCCATCCCTCAATTCCCCTACCCTCTATCCAACACCCCCTCCTTGCCCCCTGCCCCCTTAATGCATTGCCTGGAGGTGGGGGCCAGGTTGGGGCCGTTTGGCTGGGGGTCACTCAAGAGGAGCCGGAGCCATGCCGCCCAGCTGGCCGGGGTTGGGGCCTGGGCCGGAGCCATGCTGCCCGGGATCCGGATCCGGGCCCGGGCCGGAGCCGTGCGGCGCCTGGAGACCTCCTCGCATCCTCGCCCCCCTGCCCTAGTTCACCTGAGGGAAGCCACTGCTTCCTTCTCAGTCCTCCCAGGCTTCCCGCGCAAACAGCTGATTTACTTCGTCAGATGCATGGAGTGAAAAATAAAGTAAGCACTACATATATGAAAAGATGGGAGATGCCTTATCAAGTGGGGGGTAGGGGGAGGCGGGTGTCAGTACTAACAAGACCAATTCAATTAAGGTGGAAATGGAAGTGGTATGTAACTTTGTCATAAACAGATAGCTAAGGGTTAATGTCTTTTTCACCTGAAACACCTGACCAGAGAACCAATCAGGAAACCGGATTTTTTTCAACTTTGGGTGGAGGGAAGTGTGTCTCTGAGTCTTTTGTCTGTCTGCCTGCTCCTCTGAGCTTTGGAGAAGTAGTTCTATTTTCTAGTCTTCTGTTTCTAAGTGTAAGGACAAAGAGATCAGATAGTAAGTTCTATGGTTTTTTTTCTTTGGTATTTGCATGAATATCAGTGCTGGAATGCTTTGATTTGTATTCTTTTTGAATAAGGCTGTTTATTCAATATTCTTTTAAGCAATTGACCCTGTGTTGTATCATCTTAATACAGAGAGAACATTTTGTATTTTTTCTTTCTTTTTTATATAAAGTTTTCTTTTAAGACCTGTTGGAGTTTTCCTTTACTTCAGGGAAATTAAGTCTGTACTCACCAGGGAATTGGTGGGAGGAAGAAATCAAGGGGAGAGCTGTGTGTTGGATTGCTAGCCTGATTTGGCATTTCCTCTGGGTGAAGAGGAAAGTGCTTTTGTTCCAGGATTGGGAACGGAGAGGGGGAATCACTCTGCGTAGTTTCACAGAGCTTGTGTCTGGGTATCTCTCCAGGAGCATCTGGAGGGGGGAAGGGAAAAAGGATTATTTCCCTTTGTTGTGAGACTCAAGGGATTTGGGTCTTGGGTCCCCAGGGAAGGTTTTTCAGTGGGACCAGAGTGCCCCAAAACACTCTAATTTTTTGGGTGGTGGCAGCAGTACCAGGTCCAAGCTGGTAACTAAGCTTGGAGGTTTTCATGCTAACCCCCATATTTTGGACGCTAAGGTCCAGAATCTGGGAATAAGGTTATGTCATGGTGGCAGTGGCGGGAGATAGACAGAATCCAGAAGCCAGTAGGAATATTATATTTTTCTTTTCTCTGCTAAGGGTTTTTTAGCAGAGAGAAACAGTTTGGTTTTAAAAGGGAACCAGAGAGAATTTTTTTTTTCTCTGCTCTCTCTAGCAGTTTGTGGCTTGCATAGTAAGCAAGAAGCCATTAGCAGACTATTGACAGTCTATTGTCACACAATAGCACTCCCATTGAGAGTCATACCAGCACTCTATATGCATGCAAATAAAGTGGTTTTTCTGGTTTCCCTTCATTGAACATTAGCTAGAGAGAAAAGGAAAAAGCACTGTTGCTAGGCAGACTTCAGGAGGCAACAGAGAGCCTGCAGTTCAGAAAATAAACACCGGAGGGCACCCCAACACAAGAAAACAGGAACCATGACTTCTAAGGCAAAGATTGACGCCGAAGAACAAATCAAAGACGCTGAGCACAGGCGACAGATGGAGATGAAAGAAAAGGAAGAAAGCCTCAAACTGGCAGCCTTCCAAAGAGAACAGGCAGCCCAAGAGGCAGCACACAAAAGAAAACTAGAAGAAGAAGAGGTGGCCCACCGAAGGAAGCAAGAAGAAGAAGAGGTGGCCCACCGCCGAGAAATGGAAAAAACAACAAAAAGAAAATGAAGAGAAGGAAAAACAGAGAAAACATGAACTGGAGATGGCAAAAGCTGGGCTGCATGTGCCAGCCAACCCTAACAACCCGGCGCCAATTATTGCTCCACAGCACAGGAAATTTCCCACCTACAAGGCAGGTGATGACACCGAGGCCTTCTTGGAAAATTTTGAAAGAGCCTGTCTTGGGTACAGCATCCCCGAAGACCAGTACATGGTAGAATTAAGGCCACACCTCAGTGGACCTTTAGCAGAGGTGGCAGCTGAAATGCCCAAGCCGCAAATGAATGACTATAAACTTTTTCAAACCAAGGCCAGATACAGGATGGGGATAACCCCAGATCATGCCCGTCGGCGCTTCAGAACCCAAAAATGGAAACCAGAGGTGTCATTTCCCAAACACGCCTACTACATTGCAAAAAACTATGAGGCCTGGTTAACAGGAAACAACATTCAAACCTTGGAAGAAGTGAACCTCCTCATACAAATGGAGCAGTTCTTGGATGGTGTTCCTGAAGACATCACACGGTACATACAAGATAGAAATCCCAAAACTATCGCTGAGGCGGGGGAGATTGGAGCCAAATGGATGGAACTGGCAGAAAGCAAAAAGCTACTGTCAAGGGGAACGATTACCCCAGGGGGCACACAGACCATAAACCCTACAACCGAGGACAGCCAAAGACCCTCCATACCACCCAAGTAAAGCCACAGATACCCTACTCTTCAACCTCACCAGTCTCCAGTAACTCCCCTCGGCCCAGTGAACCATCAGATGGAAGATGCTTTAAGTGTAATGAACCGGGACATATCAAGGCCAACTGTCCCAAGAACACCATGCGAGTGCAATTCATTACACCACCATCACACCAAAGATCCCCAGGCCCGGATGCCTCTCAAATACCCTTGGAGCGAAGGGAAAATTTGAGAGTGGGCGGAAAGAAGGTTACTGCGTGGAGAGACACGGGGGCACAAGTGTCAGCTATCCACCAATCCTTCGTTGACCCCAAATTCATCAACCCAAAGGCCAAAGTTACCATTTACCCCTTCATGTCACAAGCTGTAGACTTGCCTACAGCTGAACTGCCTGTCCAGTACAAAGGCTGGTCAGGAATGTGGACTTTTGCAGTCTATGACAATTATCCTATCCCCATGCTACTGGGGGAAGACTTGGCCAACCAAGTGAAGCGGGCCAAGAGAGTGGGAATGGTTACCCGTAGCCAAACCAGGCAAGCTTCCAGACCCATTACTGTTCCTGAGCCGTCCACAGAGGCCCCGTCTGTGTTACCAGAGACCCAGACAGAGGTAGTGGACCCGGATTCCATGCCTACCACTGAAACAGCCACAGCATCTCCAGTCCCAGGCCCGGAACTGGAACAGCAACCAGCACCAGCAAGTGCAACCACATCTTCAAACTCAACGCCAGAGGGCGCCAGCGAGCCAGAACTGGCAGAAGCACACGACAGCCATACCCAAAAGGCTCAGCCAGAGCCTGAAATACCCTCAGGTGCACCAGCGGAGAGCGGTTCACCAGCAACGGAACCAACCCCATCACCTACATCGCTTCCAGAGGGACCAAGCCCAAGTCCACAGTCTGAGGAAGAACTGGTGACCCCAGCCTCAAGGGAACAGTTCCAGGCTGAGCAGGAAGCAGATGACAGCCTTCAGAAAGCGTGGGCGGCGGCACGAAGCACCCCACCGCCTCTCAGCTCTTCTAATCGATCCCGGTTTGTTATAGACCAAGGACTTTTATACAAGGAAATTCTTTCTGGTGGACACCGGGAAGAATGGCAGCCGCAAAAACAGTTGGTGGTCCCAACTAAGTACCGGGAGAAGCTCTTAAGCTTAGCCCATGATCATCCCAGTGGCCATGCTGGGGTGAACAGAACCAAGGACCGGTTGGGGAAGTCCTTCCACTGGGAGGGGATGGGCAAGGATGTTGCCAAGTATGTCCGGTCTTGTGAGGTATGCCAAAGAGTGGGTAAGCCTCAAGACCAGGTCAAGGCCCCTCTCCAGCCACTCCCCATAATTGAGGTCCCATTTCAGCGAGTAGCTGTGGATATTCTGGGCCCTTTCCCAAAAAAGACGCCCAGAGGAAAGCAGTATGTACTGACTTTAGTGGACTTTGCTACCCGATGGCCAGAAGCAGTAGCTCTAGGCAACACCAGGGCTAACACTGTATGCCTGGCCCTAACAGACATCTTTGCCAGGGTAGGTTGGCCCTCCGACATCCTTACAGATTCAGGGTCTAATTTCCTGGCAGGGACCATGAAAAAACTGTGGGAAACTCATGGGGTGAATCACTTGGTTGCCACCCCGTACCACCATCAAACCAATGGCCTGGTGGAAAGGTTCAATGGAACTTTGGGGGCCATGATAAGAAAATTCATCAACGAATTCTCCAATAATTGGGACCTAGTGTTGCAGCAGTTGCTGTTTGCCTACAGGGCTGTACCACATCCCAGTTCAGGGTTTTCACCATTTGAACTTGTGTATGGTCACGAGGTTAAGGGGCCATTACAGTTGGTAAAGCAGCAATGGGAGGGGTTTACGCCTTCTCCAGGAACTAACATTCTGGACTTTGTAAGCAACCTACAAAGCACCCTCCGACACTCTTTAGCCCTTGCTAAAGAGAACCTAAAGGATGCTCAAGAAGAGCAAAAGGCCTGGTATGACAGACATGCCAGAGAACGTTCCTTCAAGGTAGGAGACCAGGTTATGGTCTTGAAGGCGCAACAGGCCCATAAGATGGAAGCATCATGGGAAGGGCCATTCACGGTCCAAGAGCGCCTGGGAGCTGTAAACTACCTCATAGCATTTCCCAATTCCTCACTAAAGCCTAAAGTGTACCATGTTAATTCTCTCAAGCCTTTCTATTCCAGAGACTTACAGGTTTGTCAGTTTACAGTCCAGGGAGATGATGCTGAGTGGCCTGACGGTGTCTACTACGACGGGAAAAAAGACGGTGGCGTGGAAGAGGTGAACCTCTCAACCACCCTGGAACGTCTGCAGCGGCAACAAATCAAGGAGCTGTGCACTAGCTTCGCCCCATTGTTCTCAGCCACCCCAGGACGGACTGAACGGGCATACCACTCCATTGATACAGGTAATGCTCACCCAATCAGAACCCCACCCTACCGGGTGTCTCCTCATGCCCAAGCTGCTATAGAACGGGAGATCCAGAACATGCTACAGATGGGTATAATCCGCCCATCTACCAGTGCATGGGCATCTCCAGTGGTTCTGGTACCCAAACCAGATGGGGAAATACGCTTTTGCGTGGACTACCGTAAGCTAAATGCTGTAACTCGTCCGGACAACTATCCAATGCCACGTACCGATGAGCTATTGGAAAAGTTGGGACGTGCCCAGTTCATCTCTACAATAGACTTAACCAAGGGGTACTGGCAAGTACCGCTAGATGAACCTGCCAAGGAGAGGTCAGCATTCGTCACCCATGCGGGGGTGTATGAATTCAATGTCCTTCCTTTCGGCCTTCGAAATGCACCCGCCACCTTCCAGAGGCTGGTAGATGGTCTACTAGCTGGACTGGGAGAATTCGCAGTTGCCTACCTCGATGATGTGGCCATTTTTTCAGACTCCTGGCCCGAACACCTACTACACCTGGAAAAGGTCTTTGAGCGCATCAGGCAGGCAGGACTAACTGTTAAGGCCAAAAAGTGTCAAATAGGCCAAAACAGAGTGACTTACCTGGGGCACCAGGTGGGTCGAGGAACCATAAACCCCCTACAGGCCAAAGTGGATGCTATCCAAAAGTGGCCTGTCCCACGGTCCAAAAAGCAAGTCCAATCCTTCTTAGGCTTGGCCGGATACTACAGGCGATTTGTACCACACTACAGCCAAATCGCTGCCCCATTGACCGACCTGACCAAAAAGACCCAGCCAAATGCTGTTAAGTGGACTGATAAGTGTCAAAAAGCCTTTACCCAGCTTAAGGCAACGCTCATGTCGGACCCTGTGCTCAGGGCCCCGGACTTTGACAAGCCATTCCTAGTAACCACGGATGCATCTGAGCGTGGTATAGGAGCAGTACTCATGCAGGAAGCAACAGATCACAACTTCCATCCTGTCGTGTTTCTCAGCAAGAAACTGTCTGAGAGGGAAAGTCACTGGTCAGTCAGTGAAAAGAAATGCTATGCCATTGTGTACGCCCTGGAAAAGCTACGCCCATATGTTTGGGGATGGCGGTTCCAACTACAAACTGACTATGCTGCACTAAAGTGGCTTCATACTGCCAAGGGGAACAACAAGAAACTTCTTCGGTGGAGTTTAGCTCTCCAAGATTTTGATTTTGAAATTCAACACATCACAGGAGCTTCTAACAAAGTTGCTGATGCACTCTCCCGTGAGAGTTTCCCAGAATCCAGTAGTTAAAAAGTGTTCTTAAAATGTAAAAGTCTGTTAGTTATATACTTAGTAGTATATGTAAAGGTGCATGTGTTGTATTAATCTGTTTATTTTCAAGTTCTAGAAGGAAATTGCCGCCAGTGAGCTTCCCCACTGTCTGCAATTTGGGGGGCGTGTCATAAACAGATAGCTAAGGGTTAATGTCTCTTTCACCTGAAACACCTGACCAGAGAACCAATCAGGAAACCGGATTTTTTTCAACTTTGGGTGGAGGGAAGTGTGTCTCTGAGTCTTTTGTCTGTCTGCCTGCTCCTCTGAGCTTTGGAGAAGTAGTTCTATTTTCTAGTCTTCTGTTTCTAAGTGTAAGGACAAAGAGATCAGATAGTAAGTTCTATGGTTTCTTTTCTTTGGTATTTGCATGAATATCAGTGCTGGAATGCTTTGATTTGTATTCTTTTTGAATAAGGCTGTTTATTCAATATTCTTTTAAGCAATTGACCCTGTGTTGTATCATCTTAATACAGAGAGAACATTTTGTATTTTTTCTTTCTTTTTTATATAAAGTTTTCTTTTAAGACCTGTTGGAGTTTTCCTTTACTTCAGGGAAATTAAGTCTGTACTCACCAGGGAATTGGTGGGAGGAAGAAATCAAGGGGAGAGCTGTGTGTTGGATTGCTAGCCTGATTTGGCATTTCCTCTGGGTGAAGAGGAAAGTGCTTTTGTTCCAGGATTGGGAACGGAGAGGGGGAATCACTCTGCGTAGTTTCACAGAGCTTGTGTCTGGGTATCTCTCCAGGAGCATCTGGAGGGGGGAAGGGAAAAAGGATTATTTCCCTTTGTTGTGAGACTCAAGGGATTTGGGTCTTGGGTCCCCAGGGAAGGTTTTTCAGTGGGACCAGAGTGCCCCAAAACACTCTAATTTTTTGGGTGGTGGCAGCAGTACCAGGTCCAAGCTGGTAACTAAGCTTGGAGGTTTTCATGCTAACCCCCATATTTTGGACGCTAAGGTCCAGAATCTGGGAATAAGGTTATGTCAAACTTATTATTTAAATCAGCTTCTGTACCAGATGACTACTCCTGAGGGCATTCCATGCCAAAAAATTAAAAATTCTGCTCCCAAAAAACAAATTCTGCGCAGAATATTTTAAAATTCTGCAAATTTAATTTGTCAAATAAATGTGGAGGCTCCAGCGTGTCACTGGGGAGCACAGGCCACTGGCTGCACGGGGTGGGAGATTCACTGTGCAGCTCCACCCAGCTCTGACACAGTGCAAGGACTGGGCCGGCCCCAGAAACACCCCAGGGCCCTGTCCCTCCATGCCAGATGTACCAGGCATGGGTGGGAAGGCTCAGCAAGGCAGGATCCAAGTATGGGGGGGCTGAGCACAGGGGGATACAGGTGTTGGTTGAGAGGACTGTGTGTGACGCAATCTGGTTGCAGGTGGCTCAGCGAGGGATCTGGATGCACAGGGGCCTGTTGGGGGGGTTCTGGGCGCAATGGTAATGTGACTTTGCAAGGGGGTCCAGGTGAAGGTGATTGGGACTCAGCGGGAGAGGGGGTGGTCTGGGAGGGATAGAGCTCAGCAGAGGGGTCTTGGTGTGAGGGGCTCAGCGGGGGGGGGGTAGATGTTGGAGGAATGTGGCTCAGTGGGGTGGGGATTCAGGTGCAGCTGGTTGGAGCTTGGTAGGGTGGAGATCCAGGTGTGGGTGGCTCGTCAGAGTCGTCCAGGTGCGGGGGAGAGGGTTTTGAAGCTTGGCAAGAGAGTCTGTGCGTGAGGGGGTCTGGATGCATGGGGGAGCAGTGCCCTGTACAGTGATCCTTCCCCCTGCAGATGATGCGCGATGGATGCAGGAAGCGTGGGAGGAAAAGTTTGCAGAGATTCCTACAGACAGGGGATAAATCTGGGGGTGAGTCTGATCCGATCTCGGATGCCATGCAGGAGAAGAGGAAGTCCCGTCCTCCCCAGTCCAGCTGACTAGTAGCTGAGCCCAGCACAGGGTAGGTGCCACCAGCTGGGTCTTCCCCAGTCCCGCCCCCTGCCCCACAGTGATTTACCTCTTTGCTGGCTGCCCTGGGCACCCAAAACATACTGCTGGGGAGGGTCTCATGACCGCTCTTGTTGCTTCCCTTTGCTTCCCCATCAAAGTCATTTTTCTACAGGGAAACAAAAAAATCTGGGGGGGGACAAATTCTGTGCATATGCAGTGGCACAGAATTCGCCCAGGAGTAAGATGACTGGAGGACAACTAATGTGATGCCAATTTTTCAAAAAGGCTCTACAGGCAACCCTGTCAATTATAGACCAGTAAGCCTAACTTCAGTACCAGGCAAATTGGTTGAGACTATAGTAAAGAACAGAATTATCGGAACATAGATGAACACAGTTTGTTGGGGAAGAGTCAACATGGCTTTTGTAAACGGAAATCATCTCACCAATCCACAGAATTCTCTGAGGGGGTCAAACAAACATGTGGACAAGGCTGATCCAATGGATATGGTGTACTTAGATTTTCAGAAAGCCTTTGACAAGATCACTCACCAAAGGTTCTTAAGCGAAGTAAATTGTCATGGGATAAGATGGAACGTTCTCGCATGGATCAGTAACTGCTTAACTGATAGGAAAAGAAAGGGTAGGAATAAAAGGTCAGTTTTCAGAATAGGGAGAGGTAGAAGTGGTGTCCAGTACTGTTCAATATATTCATAAATGACCTGGAAAAAGTAGTAAAGAGTAAGATGGCAAAATTTGCAGATGATACAAAGCTATTCAAGATAGGTAAGTCCATAGCTGATTGCAAAGAGTTACAGAAGAATCTCACAAAACTGGGTGACAGGGCAACAAAATGGCAGATGAAATTCAATGTTGATAAATGCAAATTTAATGTACATTGGAAAACATAATCCCAACTATACATATAAAATGATGGGGTCTAAATTAGCTATTACCATGCAAGAAAGATCTTGGAGTCACTGTGGCTAGTTCTCTGAAAATATCCACTCAATGTGCAGCAGCAGTCAAAATAGCTAACAACGTTAGAAACCACTCAGAAAGGGATAGATAAGAGATAATATCTTATATTACCTCTATATAAATCCATGGTACACCTACATCTTGAATAGTATGTACAGATGTGGTTGCCCCATCTCAAAAAATATAAATTGGAATTGGAAAGGGACAACAAAAGTGATTAGGGGTATGGACTAGCTTCCATATGAGGAGAGATTAATGAGACTGGGACTTTTCAGCTTGGAAAAGAGATGACTAAGGGGGGGATATGATTGAGGTCTATAAAATCATGACCAATGTGGAGAAAGTAAATAAAAAAGTGTTATTTACTCCTTCTCATAGCACAAGAACAAGGGGTCACCAAATGAAATTAATAGGCAGCAGGTTTAAAACAAATAAAATGAAGTATTTCTTCACCCAACACACAGTCAACCTGTGGAACTCTTTGCCAGATGATGTTGTGAAGGCCAAGACTATACAAGGGTTCAAAAAAGAACTAGACAAATTCATGGAGGATAAGTCCATCAGTCAGGATGGGCAGGGATCAAAACCATGCTCTGAAGCGTCCCTAGCCTTTGTTTGCCAGATGCTGGGAATAGGCCACAGGGGATGGATCACTTGATGATTACCTGGCCTGTTCATTCCCTCTGAAGCACCTGGCATTGTCCACTGTCAGACGACAGGATACTGAGATAGAACGACCATTGGTCTGACCCAGTATGGACATTATGTTCATAGCAAAGTCTGTGCAAGGAAAGATGCATGGGAGTCAGTTTTGTGCTTTTTGCATCCTCAACAAAAACGTGACACTATCCCTACATTTTCTACTATAATTTTCTCTACAAATAGGGCATGCTGTATATTTTTTATATTTAATTATATTTCTATATGTAAACACACTCAGAGTCTTGAGGAATGGGCTTGATTTTTTCAAACTACTCATGGGCTCTGAGTAAATTATTTTTCACCTGAAATTTGAGTAGATGTATTTAACCCATAAAAGGAATGATCTTCCAAAGTTTAATATTATAGGTTATTTTTCACATTCTTATCAAATCCAATCCTCTATAAGAACCAGTATTTCCAGCTTGGTTTCAAGTCACCACTGTGATTTGTATTTATACTCCATCAGTTCATGTCATATGTAGACAGCTCTCTTTCTTATATGTATGAAAATATTTGTGCATTCAGATTCTTACAAATCTTTTTTTTTTAAACATTAGTATGAAGTAATGTTTGTGTTCAAGTTATGACATTTGATTAACTGGAAAAAATGAAAATGTCACACCCTTAAGAGAAGATTTAAGGAATTTTTGCTACTTTTGACACTTTACCTGCAACTGATACCCTGCTGCCAATAAACCTTTAACATTTTGAACCTCCCAGTACTGTACATACTTTGAAATAACACACTAAAGTTGTGAACACTGGGTTCCTGTAGCACTCACTTGACTGGTAGTAAGAGTCTGTGGCAGTGTGTTGAGGCTGAGTAGCAACTGGCGGGTAGTACTGTTTGCTCTCATAGCTGCTTGCTAATGTAGATCGTCCATAACTGTAACCATCCTGTATATGAAATTCCAACAGAACAAAAAAGAAGCCAAATTATGAACACACAGCCCAGTGCTACAAAAATTAATAGATAAATTAAGCATTCTTTAGCAAATTGATAGCCATTTTGGTAGAGTCCAATTAATTGCTACATTTTTTTATGCATTCGTTCATGTCAACTGGGGAGAACAAGTTAGTTTACAATAGAAAAAAAAATCAAAAAGCCTCCCAGATTTCATTCTCCAGCTCTTGTTTCAAAGTTGATAGTCCTTAGACTTCAGGAAATTAAAGCCATGTTTGTTCTTAGATTTGTACCTGCTTTGGCTTTCTAGCAACTTGGTTTGATCCTCAGCATTTGCTGATACATATATAAATGTAGTGCTTTTATGTATAGTCAAAAAGGTATCAAATATACTAGAGCCCGCAAGTCCAACATCTTGAAGGATTTATCAGAAATTAATCCCTTAATACCAATATATTCATTTTATAATTAAAATCTGTATTATCTTGGTGCCTGGAAACCCCAATTAAGGATTGAAATCCATTGAGCCTGTACAAATGTATCCTAAATCACAGTCCTTGTCCCCTTTTCAATTATAGATTGGAAACATATGGAGTAAA
This sequence comes from Gopherus evgoodei, assembly GCF_007399415.2. Lineage (NCBI taxonomy): Eukaryota > Metazoa > Chordata > Testudines > Testudinidae > Gopherus > Gopherus evgoodei. The sequence goes on from NC_044343.1 coordinate 13,609,482, forward strand.
AACAACCAAAATCACATATATTACCAGCCTTCTTCTGCTTCCCAGGCAAAAATTTTATACGAGGCAATTAACGTGGACAAATGCTGCTCAGATAAGTTAACAATTAAAGCTTCACCAACAGGTTTAGTGGATTGATACCTGGTAGTTTGGTGTTGTGGTAGGCTGGGGGGTAGGTTCTTGCTGCCGAGTTCCATAACCATAGTCCTGTCCTGAATGTGATTGGTATGCTCCATAGGCAGCAGTTGCAAGCGGCCTGCCAGCCTGCACTGTGGGAGCATAAGATGGCGTCACAGTATGCGCCACCCCAGGAGCTTGCTGGACAGTGTAGCTTGCCACAGTGGTTGGGTGGGAATAAGCTGTAGCAGGTTGAGTGCTGAAAAACAAGACAAACAATTTAAAGTCTACAGCATCTCAAGGTTTTTAAACTGGGCATAAGTTTCATACACAAAATCTGACACATTCTCATCTCATCAGTCAAGATAGTACACATGTATGTAAGTATCGTTTGATTAATACTAAAATAAAAAGTCAATGTGGAAACTCAATCAATACTATGATCAAAACTGGAATTCAGATAAAGAAAGGAAGGCTGCAAAGAGGCAGGGTACTAACAATATATTTGTGTACAATCTGACACCATCATTTATCAACTAGCAGCTTTATTGGGGTAAGGTGGAGAGTTCTAACTTCCCTGATTTTAGAATACTAATTCCCATGGTTTGATCCAGGAACAAGCTATTTTGAACCCTTTCTTCCAAGTCCTCCAATTCAACATATATCTTGCTCTGTGGCCAATTACATATCCATACCACAACCGTCATACTAGAGTACAAGGGTAAATAACATGGGGAAAAAAATGTCTTGCCTCTAACACACTTAGGGTGTACACAGAACTTCATCCAACTGTAAGGCTAAGAACAAAAGGCCATATCCTTAATTAATGTAAACCAGCTGATCATCTGGCCCAAGGATGACAGGATTTGGATTCCTTCAGTTTACCTTTCATCGTTGATTATTTCTCCAATGAATCTCACTTTTCTGCACATATTAAATACTGTCATTTTATATCCTGCTATACAATTGTTTAAATATACATGCTCTCATGAAAATGTTACCACCACCACATCATACAGATTTAGAACAGATAATGCTAACCAATCTCTAAAGACCAAGACAGTGCAGCCAACAGCATTTAAGCCAGGAGACCCCAATAATTTAAGTTTAGTGTCCATTAAGACAGATAACAACAGAACCAGCAATTCTTTGAAGCACTCAATTCCAAGTGTAATTTATTTAAAATTCCCCCACCTAATTTAAATCAGTGCTACTTGTTCCTAATCTAGTCATTGATAAACCGCATATTCAGGCAACCCTTTTTTCCCATGACACTCGCTTTCTGTTTTTGGAGAAGGATTCTCCATTTGCAACATCACCACACTTTTCTCTCTGACAAAAGTGAACTAGACTAGACATAGCTCTTTCTGGAGCAGCCACTCCAAGCTTCTGCCACAGAAAGGTGCTCAAGATAAATACTATAGAGGCATATGCGAATATGCTCTCTTACATACTTTCATGGCCTCACAATCTTTAACGTGCTTTTATCCTCACAACACCCTTAAAGGGATGGAAGTTCTATTACACCCATTTTACAAATAGGAAATTGAGGCACCAGAAGACCAAGTGATTTGCCCAGGGTCACATAGGATGTCTGAGGTGAAAGAATTGAAACTGGTTATTCCATAGCACAGGCTAGCACTTCAGCCATTGGCCCATCTTTCCTCACACTGCACTTCCAGTCCAAGGAAGTCTGGGTACTATAATGCCTCAAGATCACACTTGTCCATTAAAACTAAAACTAACGGGAGCTACATATGTATATTCAGAATATTCTTCACACTGAATTTAGAATTCAATATTACAGTTTTATTTTAAATAGCCTGGATGGCCTTCTTCTTCCCCATACACACTCCAAACTGTGCATACTATACGACTGTCTGTTTGGTACATCTGAAAGTGTTCTATAGTGTGAGAAATAAGATGTATTTTGCGGCTACACTAATCCTTCTTCACTAAAAGCTCCAAATATGACAAAAATTGTATCACTGGTGATAGTTAATTTTTTAAACTTTTATATTTGTGTGGGTATGTGAAAGAAAGATAACGTAAACGGAAACCAAGATAAAGCATGCCTGTGATCAAACACCTTCTCAATGGTTGGTGATTTATCAAGCATCCATAGACACACACATAAATAAGGGGTGCTTTTCAACAAAATGAGAGCAAAGTAAAATACAATTAAAACTATAATTAAAAGCCATCCTCCCAAAATTCAAACAGCTAATGTAAATGAATTGTTCCAGTACAAACAAGGAAAGGTCATCAATATGCAACCAAGATTGGTCATTGTAAAATCTATCTTTGTGATGAAGTTTAAAATGTTTATTAAAATAGGAGAGCGCTACATAATATAGTTTTTGGAAGTATGTATTTCTTTGCTGTATAGCCCCTTGGTAAAGACAAATAAGCAGAGACAGTTTATTTGCAGCTTCTATTAGTAATAGTGTAAAATTCATTGGAGCAATGATGTGGGGCAATCTCATTTTCGACGCTAGCACATCAAAGAAGTAGGGTCTCCCAAAGAGTATGTTGACTAATCGCAAACATTAGAGCAGGACATTTCTGATGAAACTAGGTATGACTAGGAGGAAGGCCATGAAGAAAAACAGGTTCTAGCATCCTGAAAGTCAACAGTGAAGGAGAATGCTATCTATTATAGTGTAAATACCTGAGATTTCAATATTTTTTTTTTTTGGAACAAAAGCATGAATGGATCAGGGCGTTTGCAAAACAGGATTCGTATTTACTCCAGAGTAGTAACATCCATCACTATACAAACAAGTAGATTCCTTCCACTCACCAGTAAACTGTGAAGAGATGAACTAGAAACAACTTGAACACTAAAACGGTTATTTTAAAACCATCTTCAACGCAAGAACTCAAAAGGCAATGTAAATTATATAAAATTAGAACAGAACCATAGCCAAATAAAAGTTGTTTTCCCAGTTAAAAGAATTTTTCCCCTTAAGCAAAAATATATCTGCACCAGTTATGAAAGTGGCAGCAATACCGTAAGTCCAACAATACGAACATTGTTATGCTAATATGTGGATTACCTAGGATTCTGAATTCCTGCCAGCTCCTAAAAGAATTTTTGCATAAGCTACTCCACAAATTAGTCCCTTAAAACACACAGTTATCCTATCCCAATTTCAACTCAGCTCATTGTACTCTACTTAGCAAAATTCTCCTCGCAATTTCAGTTAAACATTGTTTTCTTCAGGCAGTGTTGCCATATCCAGGCACACAAACCAAGATATTGGTGCACTTTTTTCTGGAAATGGACTGTATACTCATTTGGTAAAGTGCTTTGGAATCCCTTCCAGATGGAAAGTTCCACACTGTATAAATGCAAGTTATTGACACACATCAAGAACTCAAAATGGACTTCTACAACCAGCAACACTATAACTGATTTATGACAATATACATGCAAGCATATTAAGCCCTTCATTCCTATCACTATTCTGGTCAACTGTGATGAAAAACTCAAGGAATTTTTATCACCAGTCCTAGAGCAGAGGAAGAAATTCTTCCTCATAAACTGAGTATGTCCTTTCTGGAAGTGAGAGAATGAGAGACTAGTGAACTGGGGACTGATCAGGGAGAGAGGAGAAAAAGGGAGAAAGGCTGGACAAGGGGTTCTACCAGAAACTTTGGTGGGAGAAGGGATCTCAAACTCACTCTCTAACCTTCCTTGACAGGACAACATCAACAGGGATTGCTGTTTTTCCTTAATATCAGTCTCCGGCATGAGAAAGTATCATGTACGACCTATGATTATTTGTCAAAATGCTAAATGGTCACTTGGTTATATGTATATTTTAAAATGTTTTAACCAACATTAAACAAGGAAATGAAGCTAGTATGACTAGTCGCACTAAATCACATGACGACATGCCACATTCAACTGCAATAAAAATTAGGAAAGTTTTATAGTAAGCTTAATTATCCATTTACAATTAACACAAGTAGGAAGGAGGTGTGGGTGTTTGCAAGTATTGGGCCCCCTTTTTAAAAAAACATAAGCTCTTTGCCAGGAAAGTTTACACATTATAAATAGGGATTTTCTTACAATGAACTACCACCAGAGGGACTTCTTTTGGCATTCTGGGATATTAAGCTCAAAGGTATAATTCTATAACTATATTCAGTCCCACTGAAGTCAGTGGGACTGCTTTTATGTATAAAGGTTGTGTCACAGTCGACTCTGAAGCAGGAACTGTGGAGCCTGGCTATCGTAACCTGGGATACAGGTTTTGTAAACCTCTTTGCATGAAAGAGGTTTGCTCTATGAAAGACTGTATTAAGTACACTGAATTTTTCTCCCAAAAGGATACAAACTGCAGAGGGGAAATATCCCTCTTGGATGATTATTATGGAAATATACCTATCTCATAGAACTGGAAGGGACCTTGAAGGTCACTGAGATTAGAACAGGTCTTCAGCTATTAAGGGGTGGGGTATTTTTTGTTTTGTTTTTGTGGATGCAGAAATTGCACAGGTGAAAGACTGATTTCCAATTCAATATAATCTATTGAGCCACAGATCAGTAACTATTTCACTAAGAATATATTTATATGTATTCTACTTCCTGAATATCAAGCAGTAAATGCACAGAACTGGAGTAGCAGATCTAGGTTCTAAATCACAGCTCAGACACTGACACACAACTCTTCATATCACTTCATATCTGATTCCCTTCCCCTCAATCTACAAACTGAAGTTAGTATTTCTTACCTATTTTACAAGAGAGTGTTGTAAAGCTTAATTCATTGCTTAAAAGGCCATTCAGAATCCTCAAATCAAAGGCACTACTATACAGCTCCAAACTATTACACCACCCGTAGGTAATTTTAAAATGACCAGAGCAGGTGGACAAGAATGTGATCTAAAGCAGCAAAGGGGAATTCTCAACTAACTCTTCACCAGGGATGTGAGAAACTCATATCAGAAGCTGTACTTTATGAGATTAATTCTACAATTTAGCCATTTGCAGCAATCAAACCTCCACCCCTTTAAAACAAAAACAATTTCAGAAAAAAACAGCTTAATACACAAGAAAAAAGTGGACAGACAACATAGGACAGATTTTAAGATAAACAATTGGGAAGAGATAGATTCACTGAATTCACTTCAATATTAACTGGAACAGTATTCCTCTTCAGTTCTATTTTTTCTGTACTACAGGTCAGCCTGGTGAACCTAAATTATGTATAACCACTTAATATCATGATTAGCAGCTTGTCACTGATGGGCTTTCTTCTGAAAGAAAAGAGATTTTTTTACTATAATGAAATACTTTCCCCTCTTGCTTATTTCAGAAGGACAATTAAATACAAAACTATACTTTAGGCATTCTTCTACATTTCTCAGCTACTGATAGAACATTCTTTCAATGTAAAAGGAAGAGTCCACCTCCCTCCACTTCCAACAGAACTGAGCCAACTGGCAGACTACTGGCCTTGCACAAGGCAGAAAAACTCCGCTGACAGAGGGGACAGAAATTAATCTAATCTAGCACTGCCACAGGAACATATTTCAAGAACAGCACACTTTCTTTCTCCTTTTGTTGTTTGTTACTGTAGGGTCTTCAAACAGTCAATATTCCTATGCTCAGAGAGTAGATCTGTGGCTGGAGTGTTGACTGGTAGTTTAATGAATCCGTATAAAATTATTTTTTTTTCTAGTCATGCACAGATTTTATGTTATGTAGTAGTATGTGTTAGTGTAAGTTAAGGTCACAGGCAGCGAGTTATATGGACTAGTGGGTCCCATGCTCCACCAATATTTAGGAACGCAGGCCCAGCTCCACCAACGTTTGGGTTTACCGTGCTTTGGGGAGGCCCCACGTTACAGGGGGATGCTGGGTCCAAGGTGGCCTAGTGCTGGCAGCAGCGAGTGAACCAGCTCCAGCCCTCCCTGCTCTGCCCCATGGGCTCCCAACATCGCTTGGGGGAGGGGGCAAAGCTGGAAAGAGACAGCGTGGAACTTGGGGGAAGGGATGGAATAGGGGCGGGGAGGGGGCAGAGCAGGGGTGGGTTGGGACCAGATTGCTCACTTCTGTCAGTGCCAAACCCCCCACTAAGTCCCCAGGTACTCCTCTGGGGTCAAGGGGTCCTGGCACAATCAGCAGCAGTGACCCGTCCCCAGCCCACACCTTCCCCACCTCTTTCTGGCTTCCACCCTCTCTCCTGAATGACATGGGGAGCCGTCAGGGCGGAGTGGAGCAGGCTGGGCTGGGGCCACTCACTGCTGCCAGTGCCAGGCCGCCCTGGACCCCCTGTCCTGCTGAAGCGTGGGGCCCCCCAAAGTGCAGGGCCCAGGACAATTGCCCCGGTCAGTCCTATGGACAGGACGGCTCTGTTTGGACCCGTTCTGGCAGCATCAAAAATTAACCATGGGCACCAGGTTTGTACAAAGTTCCAATAGAAACTCACCTCTTGGTTTCTTAATGTTCAACTTCTTGAAAAATAGCTTGTGGCTGAAACATAAATTGCTTGCTTATTAATGAAGTTTGATTAAAACGCTTTCTTCCATTTTTGAACTAAGAAAATCTTTTTCCTGCTGTAAACAACTCAATGCTCTCTTCACTGAGGGCTGATTTCCAGGACAATTTAAAAAATAAAATAAAATAACTGTAGAATAAGTGAGGAAAAAATAGATTTTGTCCATGAACAGTATGAAGTTTCCATTAAAATTCGGAATTACAGGATTTTAAAATATAGCAATGTTAATTACATCCATGTGGTTTTCAACTACCTTTCCCATTTGGAATTCCATAATTGCATGAGTTTCTAATTATTCAACTGCACAAGTACTTAGTGAAGTCTGACATTAGTGTTTTCATTCTTGTTAAAAGCCAAGAAAATTAAATATAAAGACTTGTGAAAATATGAATCTATGCCCTAGTATTCAGTTGGCACTCTCCTATAAGCACACCTAAAATCTAACAATTTTTGTGAGAATTACAAGGACGTATCCAAGGGTAAAGCAGAGGGTTTCTTTGTGAATCATAGACAACTGGAAATCCAGTCAATTTTAAAAAGTTACAAATAGTTTCATGTACTACCCTAACTGCAAAATACCTCCAACCAGTTTGTGGATGTTCATTCATTTCTCTAATTTAAAAATCTCTCTCTCTTCCCAAGGTTACTCAAAAAAACTGAACAGAGGAAACTGACAATACACAACACTGTCAAATGCACAAGAACAAAAAATATTTCAGTATACTTCGGTATGAATACACATCTTGAATACTGGGTGCAGATGTGGTCGCCCCATCTCAAAAATAGATATACTGAAATTGGAAAAGGTTCAGAAAAGGGCAACAAACATTATCAGGAACAGCTTCCGTATGAGGAGAGATTAATAAGACTAAGGGGGGATATGACTGAGGTCTATAAAATCATGACTGGTCTGGAGAAAGTAAATAAGGAAGTGTTATTTACTCCTCATAACGAAAGAACTTGGGGTCACCAAATTAAATTAACAGGCAGCAGTTTAAAACAAACAAAAGGAAGTAAATGGAGAGTCAATCTGCTGAACTCTTTGCCAGAGGATGCTGTGAAGGCCAAGATTATAACAGGGCTCAAAAAGAACAAGGTAAATTCATGGAAGATAGATCCATCAATGGCTATTAGCCAGGATGGGCAGGGATGCTGTCCTTAGCCTCTGTTTGCCAGAAGCTGGGAATGGGTGACAGGCAATGGATCACTTGATGATCACCTGTTCCGTTCATTCCCTCTGGGGCACCTGGCATTGGCTACTGTCGGAAGACAGGATACTGGTCTAGATGGACCTTTGTTCTGACCCAGTATGGCCATTCTTATGTCAAATCACAGTAGTAGATAAAATTTCAGAAGTGTTATTTTTAAATTCATGGTGCCTTTTTATCTTTTGCATTCCTGATCGAAGTGCATTTTTAAATGTAGCTTTAACATTACAAATCAGAATGTTAATAGCTTTTAAGTTTTATATATATTGTATTACTGATAAAGGGGCTTGGATTTTGTATCAAAGTTTAAAAGATATGAAGAACCATAACCACCATTATACTTATACCACTGGCAGCTGATACACTTCTCCACTCATTGCATAGAATGGTGGGCACAAGTCCAGAGCATGCCAAAGTCTCTCCCTCCTTCCAAATTTACCTTCCAGGGAGCCGTTCAGGTAGGCGGCAACATCTTGGTTGGAGAGGGTCCTGGTGATTCGCTTCTTGATGACATCCTGCATAGCACTTCCTGCGATTTTCGTCACCATGGCATCCAGGTATGTCAGAAGGCATGAATGATCACCGCAACGTTGCTCAGATCACCCATTCGAGGGATACTGGAATTACCCTGTCTGTGCAAGATATACACCAGTTCATTGCTGGACCTCTCGCATTGCTGCTTGATGGAGTACCTTCGCCATGGAAGATCACCTCAGGTCAAATGAGATACGGGAGGTCAGGAAGGTGTTTAAGACGTTGATCTTCTGCCATAGTGTCAGTAGGGAGAAGTCGATCCTGGCCACATCTCATAGGATCTCCTTGATGGTGTCCTCAGGTGTCTACTGGACACAGAAACCCAAAGGTGTGCTAGGTTGTTGGTAAGCTTGCCGTTCTTGAGGAACATCATGGAATCACCCTGGATCTGAAATGGTGTCGCCTGGACTGAGTCCCTTCTACTGTCATCGATATGCCAGGATGCGCACTTCCCAGCATTGAAGCTGAGTCCCATCCAGTTGGCAGCCTGGCTGATGACATTAAGCATTTGTTGGAGACTGTCAGGGTTGTCTGTGATCTGGACCAGATCGTCTGCAGAGACCAGGATATTCAGTCTATTGCTGTACACATCAAAACAGCCTAAACTGCTGGAGATGGCTCAAATGAGCAGCTCCATGGCTAGGTTGAAAACAATGGAGCTGAGGGGACAGCCTTGCTTCACACTGCTATGGATAGGAATTTCAGGCATCTCTTCTTCCATGGAGCAGATGGTGGTGGTGAAGCCTTCATAAAGCTCACAGACCAGTTGGAGAAAGTTTTAAGGCATTCCAAATTCTCGATCTAAATCCTGTTTCTGATGGAAGGAAGATGGAGTTCTCTCTCCTCTACTCGCTGCTGTTAAGAGTTAACAATATACCATGGGTTTCCATTACTCCATTTCTTACACAAGACTCCCATTTTGTGAGCCCTTTTCTCCTGTGGGTAGCTCAAGTGTCTGCTACTAATATCTTTCCAATCAGCAGCATGATCATCACAGTTTCACTGCTACTGAAAGGTTTTTGAATCAACACCTAAGAAACTGACAAGAATCTTGTTAATTTCACTCTGCTGCAGCTATGAATATCCATTGAAAAAAATCTATTCCTCCGTTAACGCCAGGACAGTGTCTGAAACTTGAGGGTATCTTAACAGGATACATTTCTGTAGAATTTAAGCTTTCATTTTAAAAAAAATAAGGATTCACTTACCACGGGCAAATGAATTTTTCAAAAAACACATGTTCTATTGCAAAATCATGCATCTTTTTACTCACACTCAAGAATTTAGGGCAAAAGATAAAAACTGTTGTGACAATCCTCCTAGATGCACCCGTGATACTTATGCATGCAGGTTTGAAGCCACATGTTTTAACATCAAAACCAATGGACAAGTAATCTGTTTTTAAAACATCAACATTAGAGAGTCATTGAATAATCTATGGCTTCAAATCAACTTTTTCAGGTTCAGATGCGACTCTGCACTATCTTAACTTTATCCTATGATGAGATATTTGGACCATCAGAAACCAACAAAAAATAAAAACAGATCAAAGATGTTAATTTGGAGACATTCTAATACTCAATCTTAATTTTGTTTCTATACTTTGATGACAAGAATTAGCCCCAAAATGCACTAATCCATGAATGATCTAGAGTTCAAAGAGAAGCAAGAATCTTGAGAACAAATACCAAGAGCCACTGTTTGTGAAGAGACTTCAAAACAGGCTTCTTAGATTAAAGAAAAAGAGAAGAAAATCAATACACTTAACGCAGAAGCATTATCATCAAAAGTAAAGTCTCAAAAACCTCATGATTTCTCCACCCTCATGTTACTGCAACAAGGTTTAAAATTCTTTTATATTTGACATTTCATTTTGGAACAAACTTCTTGGCACTATAACAAAGTCAAGATGTAGATTCTGAGTTACATGTAATATTTTTAATTCTTTAAAATGTTTACCAGCTCTTTAAAAAGAATTTATCTACTATATTCAGTAACTTTTATCAAGGACAAATTACTCAACTACTCTGATATCTGATTGTAACAGTCACCCTACAATATTCTCTTATAATAAACTATTTGTGCCTTCATTATTCAAGATTGCTCAGTCAATTCCCTTTAAAATATCCTGTAAAAAATAGGCGAAAGACACCTGATTACCATTTACTAGAGTACTAATGTAATTTGAGATATCCTAAAAACTCCAAATAAGGAACACTTTTTTCTAGAAACTGTGTTCCACATCCAAGTCAAATTATAATGGATTGTGCCCTAGGATCTTATAGTCAGATAAGATAACACACCTGTTTGAAGTTCTTAATTAAAATGTTTTAAATCACAGTTGCAATACCATCTTCTGTAGTATTATTGTTTGGTGCAGCAGACACAGCAATTAGGTAAAGAGATAACTTTTCCTAAAATACACACCAAGCTAGCCCTGGTCAACATAGATTGTAAGTGATCTCACCAGGAGAGGCCTTTCATTACTGATGATATGGGATCTGCAGCATTTGCTACTGTGGAACACTATGTTACTGCATCACCTGAAGGCCAGGCTGGGTATGACCAGGACCGTTTTGAACTGGTTTTAGTCATACCTGACAGAGTGCTCCCAGTCGGTGGCGATGGGTGATCTTCCGTCTGCCTGTACTGGGATTGCATGTGAAGTTCCCCATGGGTCGGTTTTGACTCCGGTGCTTTTCAATGTCTATATATTGCCTTTGGGAGAGATTTTTGAAAGATAGGGCTTGGGTTATCATTACTATGCTGATGATACCCCACTATATCTCTCTCTTATCTCTTGACTATGGTGGTATCTGACATGTTTGGGACTGAATGACAATAAACTGGCCAAGACGGAACCCTTGCAAGACTTAAATTATGCAGATTGGTTCAAACAGATGATGTGTACAGAGAAGTATTTCCCTATGCCTCCCACTTTCACACAGGGAGGTGCTTCAGTAGGATGGTGGATCTAGATTAAAGCCTTGACACAGACTAACAGCAGAAGATCAGATGTCAGGCACACTTAGGGCGGGGGAGGGGGGTGGGATTTCCCATCTCAGTAACATTGCTAGAATGCAACTCTTCTGCTTGGGGACAGTCTTGGGGACTGTGGGACAGTCTTTTGGGGACAGTCTTGGGGACTGTGGGACAGTCTTTTTAACTTCACGATAGAACTGGTGTAATGTGCTACATTTATAGGGCTAAGAAGCTGATCTGTCATTTATGGACTGCAACAGAACAACTGGTTGTGATAAGAGTGGAGCAAGTCTACCTGTTGGCTCAGTACACACTGGCTGCCTGTTGGTAGATATATAGCCATTTCAGTTTTTAAGGCCCTAATAATGGGCCAAGCATCCTGAAAAGTTTCTCATACCCTACATTTCACTTCACTCCGAAACTGGATTCAACAGGTCTTTGAACTTCTACAGACTTACACTAGTAGAAATAGTTACAGGTCATATCTTTACCTCTAAAGCCTTGGATCTTTACAGTATCCTCACTTTAGAAAGTTAAGAGCCACAGTTTGTTGCAAGTGTGAAACCCTGTTATTTCAAAGTATTAGAGTGCAGACATTTTAATTGTGAGAGTTTATCTTTCACAGTATTGTTAGAGATTTGTTAGATGGTAGATAGGTGCCATAACTTATTAGATGACTTAACCTTTATCTTCATGATGTTCATACCGCCACATTCTTTATACTTAAGATAATGAGAAATACATACACCTCTACCCCGATATAACACTGTCCTCGTGAGCCAAAAAATCTTACAGTGTTATAGAATACCAGGGACCTCTGGAGGTCATCTAGTCCAACCCCTTGCTCCAAGCAGGACCAATCCCTGGACAGATTTTTGCCCCAGATCACTAAACGGCCCCCTCAAGGATTGAACTCACAATCCTGGGTTTAGCAAGCCAATGCTCAAACCACTGAGCTATCCCTCCTCCAGATGAAACTGTTATTATCGAACTTGCTTTGATTCGCCAGAGTGCGCAGCCAAGCCCCCTCCCAGAGCACTGATTTATCGTGTTATATCCAAATTTGTGTTATATCAGGTCATGTTATGTCGGGGTAGAGATGTACTTGGAAGTCCAGTACCTATGTAAACTAAGCAACCAAGCAGAAATATATAATATGGAAACATCTGAATTATTTAAATGTCACATAACATCCATTTCCTATATGATTCTACTTATTGAGGCTGTGTTATTGTGATACACAAGAATTTATTAATATTCAATCCTTCCGAGACTGACAAGCTGCTATCTCAAACTGCTCTTAAAGCAGCTAATAAGCTGTTCAGAACTGCATACTAAAGGTGGTGTCACACATGCAGCTGTAGCACATTTTACCAACCAAACCAGAATACTGAGAAGGCAGCCACATTCAAGTTTTTACAAGTGAATGAATTCAGACAAATGTTTGCTTTTCATGTTTTTTACTGCTCATTATAGTATCTTCAAATGTTTTAAATAATTTAGTTTCTATCACTGGAGAAGTGACAAGAAACAGTTTGAATTTTCTCACTGACAAATTGGCAAATTCACAGTATTTTCCCCATCAGGTTGAAAACATAGGTGCAATCCTTAAATGTGTTTCTATAGAAAGAGCAGACTACGCCAGGTTAACAGCATGTAACTAGGCCTCTTTGTATAGCCAAGCTAGAACTGGCAAGCAACATCCCAAGAATGGTATTGAGAATGCAAATATAAATGAAAAAGTTAAACACTCTGCTACAAACACCAGTGGCACGTGCATTTTCCAGTACTGAAAATGTGCTGCTAGCAGTAGTAGCAAAATATTACTCTTCAGGAAGGCATCCAAAGTACTGCAACTGTCAAGCTGATGTGTTTCTCACAATCCTGCATGCTTAACACCCACCCATCCCCACTTCTATACCAACTCTGGAACATATCTTAAAATTCCAGGACCAAGAAAGTGGCCACCAACTCTGCTGGAAAAGTTAAGAGAAATGTACAGGATTTTAATTGCACTGGTGAAAAACTACACGTCAGTCTCACAGTAAGTGCAATAACTACATGAACACCTGTCAAAAATGCATTAGAAACCAATATTTAGCCAGACATTTATTGATGGTGAGCTGGACTGGGAAAGGGACAAGTGGAAACCTCCTTGGAAATATTCGGATGGAGAGGCGTTTCCAACTGTATGGTTTGCTTCCTCTATACAGCTCCAGTTGGGAGCTGTTTTGGCGCAGAGAGAGAGAGAGCATAAAATGTTCTCAAAATGCAAGGACAAACAAACAACAATAGTTGCACAGCAACTGGGAGGGGGAATTCTGGGAAGAGAAAACAAGGAAATCCCTGGAAAAAGCAGAGATCACTAAGGTTTGTCTTAACTGCAAAGTTACTGTAAGTGTTGCCCTTAAACTTGAGATCATCCACACACAAATCCCCTACCTTCATGGGGTACTGCTTTAGAGTTGGCTGGCAGAGTTGGAAGATGACAAGTTGTGCTAACACAACCATTCTACACTGTGAATGCAGGCTAGCTCCACTTGGGTGCCACTAGTACTCCAATGCCTTCTCACAATTCCCCATGTGTGCAAAAAACAGAACTGACAAACTCTCCCACACTTCACTGGGAAAGAATTCCTGGAGCAGCTCAGCTTACTGCATGCAAAAACACATGGGATATGCCTCAAGAGGTCTTAGTGCCACATACAAGTGAGCACAGCATCAGTGTGGACAAGCAGCTTGAGTGTCATTCAGTAGTGTGGCAATTCTCAACTGAGACAGGCTAAAAGTAACTTGAATTAACTCTGCAGCAAAAACATACCCTATGGACAAGAAACCCTGAGGCAATGCAACCCCACCCCAGCCATGAGACAAAGCACCCAGAGGAAAGGGAGATGGTCAGAATAGCTCTCTGGAGAGGGAAGAGTCATCCAGGAGGGGGATGAAATGATAGAAGGGGATCCATGGGATACAGAGAACATGAGGGAAAGAAGAATTGTTGGACAAGAGCATGGGATGGGGCTTGGGAGAAATGAGAAAGGACATCATTGGACAGAGCATCTCAGGGGAGAATAGCTACAGAGGGTTATTGGAGGCAGCAAGACCCAAGGAGAGACATTGGGAAATTAGACAGGCAGAATCTTGGAGCATGCCAGGGGAGCTGGCAGGAAATAATGTAAAAAGTGGGTGGGCAAAGGGAGCCTTTGAGGAGGCAGAGAAACCTATGAGGGTGGGAGTGAGGGGTAAATAAAGGGGATCCTCTGAGTAGACTGAGTGCCCAAGCTGGAAGAGGAAAGCAGGGAGGATCCTTGGAGAGAATTAGCACAAGGGAGTGAGGTGGATATGGGGTGAGGGAGAGCATTCCTGGGAGGAGAAAGAGGAAAGGAGCCCTGGAGGAAGAAGGGTGCTGGGGAGGACAGACAGGGAAGCAGAGACATTTTGGGAAGGCAGTATACTGAACAAAGTGAGGACAAAAACATGGAGAATGGAGATTTCTGGAGGAGGTACACCCTGCGACATGAAGGAACAGAGGAATCCCTGAAGGCAGAGCAGCCCCTAAAAATGAGGAGAGATAGGATGCATTCTAAGGACTGGCTGGAGAACAGAAAGGATTCTTGGAAGCATCAGTTAACATAAGGGGATCCTGCGGAAGGACTAAGCACTTGGGGGAAGATTATACAGGAGCGAAGCAAGCAAAGCCCTGGGGATGCAACAGACTGAACACCTTGGAGCATGATGGATTAGTAAAGAAATCCCTGGAAAAGGCAGAGTCCTCTGAAGATAACAAGGAATTGGGGGACTCCTGTGTAGTCAGAGCCCCCATGTGAAGAATGAAGAGTGGACAACGGTCAGCAGACAAGCCCTACTGGATGTGAGAACAGAGGGATGAATACTGTGGTAGGGATTAATGAGAGGAGAAGGCTGATCACATGGGACTCTTCAGCTTGGAAAAGAGGAGACTAAGAGGGGATATGATAGAGGTATATAAAATCATGAGTGATGTGGAGAAAGTGGATAAGGAAAAGTTATTTACTTATTCCCATAATACAAGAATTAGGGGTCACCAAATGAAATTAATAGGCAGCAGGTTTAAAACAAATACAGGGACGTTCTTCTTCACCCAGCACACAGTCAACTTGTGGAACTCCTTACCTGAGGAGGTTGTGAAGGCTAGGACTATAACAGCGTTTAAGAGAGAACTGGATAAATTCATGGTGGTGAAGTCCATTAATGGCTATTAGCCAGGATGGGTAAGGAATGGTGTCCCTAGCCTCTGTTTGTCAGAGAATGGAGATGGATGGCAGGAGAGTGATCACTTGATCATTGCCTGTTAGGTTCACTCCCTGTTGGGGCACCTGGCGTTGGCCACTGTCGGTAGACAGATACTGGGCTAGATGGACCTTTGGTCTGACCCGGTACGGCTGTTCTTATGGGAGAGCCCCACTGCTGGTGGACATGGGAAGGGAGCAAGGCAGGTGGATCTGAAGAAAGGGCAAAGCTGGTGGGTGGGTGCACAAATGGTGGGATCCTTCGAAGGCAGGGAAAGGGAAGCAAAGGAAGGGTTGAGAGCGTGTAGCCACCACAATGTGTCTGAAGAGAGGAGCTAGGGAATGAGCCTCCAGTGTGTGAAAGCACTGAGTTAGATGACAGATGGGGATGGATCAGCCAGGGTAATTATACTGGATAGGGGTACAGTTCCCAGTGATGTAAGGAACAAGGATGGGGGGGGGGATGAGGGAGCAAGGTAAGAACTAAGGAAGGAGGCGCAGACCCCTGTGTGTGGGGTCAGAAGATGACAACAGAGAAAAGGGGAGACAGGTGAGTGCAGATCCAGGGGCAGACCTCCATCTGTGTAAGGCAGAGGATGAGGCATGATGTGAAGGGCAGATACCCCTGTGTACAGAGTGAGGGATTAGGAGGGTGGCGATGGAGGAAGGGGAACAGACCCCCATGGCCGGGGCAGGAAGAGCAGGAGGGTGGCAATGGAGAAACAGTAGGACAAGGAGAGTGGCAATGGAGAAATGGGGGCCAGAAGTGTGGGAGGGGCAGGGAGAGCAGGAGGGTGGCATTGGAGGAATGGGTGGCAGAGGGATGAGGAGGGTGGCGATGGAGGAGGGGGTGCAGACCCTTGGGGGGGCAGGAAGAGCAGGAAGGTAGCTATGGAGAAATGGGGGGACAGGGGGATGAGGAGGCTGGCGATGGAGAAGAGGAGGCAGCGGGAGGAGGAGGCTGGCGATGGAGGAGGGGGACAGATCCTCGGGTGGGAGAGCAGGAGGGTGGCAATGGAGAAGGAGGCAGCAGCAAGATGAGGAGGCTGGTGATGGAGGAGGAGGCAGACCCCTGGAGGGGGGCAGGGAGAGCAGGAGGGTGGCAACAGAGAAAGGGAGGGCAGGGGGATGAAGAGGGTAGTGATGGAGGAAGGAGGAGCAGAGGGATAAGGGAGGAGACTAAGATAGACAAGGGGGCAGATCCCTGGGGGGGGTAGAGGGATGAGGAGGGTGGCGATGGAGATGGGGGGCTGGGGGATGAGGATGGAGGCAATGGAGATGGGGGGCAGACCCCCATGGGAGGGCGAGGGGATGAGGAGGGTGCTGATGGAGGAAGGAGGCAGGGAAATGAGGATGGAGATGGGGGGCAGACCCCCATGGGGTCGGGGGGACGAGGAAGGTGGTGATGGAGGAAGGGGGCAGGGAAATGAGGATGGAGGAGGGAGCAGACCCCCATGGGAGGGTGAGGGGATGAGGAGGGTGGTGATGGAGGAAGGGGGCAGGGAAATGAGGATGTAGAGGGTGGGCAGACCCCCATGGGAGGGCGAGGAGATGAGGAGGGTGGTGATGGAGGAAGGGGGCAGGGAAATGAGGATGGAGAGGGGGGGCAGACCCCCATGGGAGGGCGAGGAGATGAGAAGGGTGGCGATGGAGGAAGGGGGCAGGGAAATGAGGATGGAGATGGGGGGCAGACCCCCATGGGAGGGCGAGGGGATGAGGAGGGTGGTGATGGAGGAAGGGGGCAGGGAAATGAGGATGGAGGGGGGGGCAGACCCCCATGGGGTCGGGGGGATGAGGAGGGTGGTGCTGGAGGAAGGGGGCAGGGAAATGAGGATGGAGATGGGGGGCAGACCCCCATGAGAGGGCGAGGGGATGAGGAGGGTGGTGATGGAGGAAGGGGGCAGGGAAATGAGGATGGAGAGGGGGGGCAGACCCCCATGAGAGGGCGAGGGGATGAGGAGGGAGGCGATGGAGGAAGGGGGCAGGGAAATGAGGATGGAGAGGGGGGCAGACCCCCATGAGAGGGCGAGGGGATGAGGAGGGTGGTGCTGGAGGAAGGGGGCAGGGAAATGAGGATGATGGGGGGGGCAGACCCCCATGGGGTCGGGGGGACGAGGAGGGTGGTGATGGAGGAAGGGGGCAGGGAAATGAGGATGGAGAGGGGGCAGACCCCCATGGGAGGGCGAGGGGATGAGGAGGGTGGTGCTGGAGGAAGGGGGCAGGGAAATGAGGATTGGGGGGGCAGACCCCCATGGGGTCAGGGGGACGAGGAGGGTGGTGATGGAGGAAGGGGGCAGGGAAATGAGGATGGAGGGGGGCAGACCCCCATGGGAGGGCGAGGGGATGAGGAGGGTGGTGCTGGAGGAAGGGGGCAGGGAAATGAGGATGGAGGGGGGCAGACCCCCATGGGAGGGCGAGGGGATGAGGAGGGTGGTGCTGGAGGAAGGGGGCAGGGAAATGAGGATGGAGATTGGGGGGCAGACCCCCATGAGAGGGCGAGGGGATGAGGAGGGTGGTGCTGGAGGAAGGGGGCAGGGAAATGAGGATGTAGAGGGGGGGCAGACCCCCATGGGGTCGGGGGGATGAGGAGGGTGGTGCTGGAGGAAGGGGGCAGGGAAATGAGGATGTAGAGGGGGGGCAGACCCCCATGGGGTCGGGGGGATGAGGAGGGAGGTGATGGAGGAAGGGGGCAGGGAAATGAGGATGGAGGGGGGCAGACCCCCATGGGAGGGCGAGGGGATGAGGAGGGTGGTGCTGGAGGAAGGGGGCAGGGAAATGAGGATGGAGGGGGGGGCAGAACCCCATGGGAGGGCGAGGGGATGAGGAGGGTGGTGATGGAGGAAGGGGGCAGGGAAATGAGGATGTAGAGGGTGGGCAGACCCCCATGGGAGGGTGAGGGGATGAGGAGGGTGGTGCTGGAGGAAGGGGGCAGGGAAATGAGGATGTAGAGGGGGGGCAGACCCCCATGGGGTCGGGGGAATGAGGAGGGTGGTGCTGGAGGAAGGGGGCAGGGAAATGAGGATGTAGAGGGGGGGCAGACCCCCATGGGGTCGGGGGGATGAGGAGGGAGGTGATGGAGGAAGGGGGCAGGGAAATGAGGATGTAGAGGGGGGGCAGACCCCCATGGGGTCGGGGGGATGAGGAGGGAGGTGATGGAGGAAGGGGGCAGGGAAATGAGGATGATGGGGGGGCAGACCCCCATGGGAGGGCGAGGGGATGAGGAGGGTGGCGATGGAGGAAGGGGGCAGGGAAATGAGGATGATGGGGGGGCAGACCCCCATGGGAGGGCGAGGGGATGAGGAGGGTGGCGATGGAGGAAGGGGGCAGGGAAATGAGGATGGAGAGGGGGGGCAGACCCCCATGGGGTCGGGGGGACGAGGAGGGAGGCGATGGAGGAACGGGGCAGACCCCCTGGCTCCCCACGCCGCCATTTTAGCCGCCCTAATTGGAGGCAGGGGGCCGGAGGACCGGGCAGCGCCCCAAGCCTTCCCCGTGCCGGTTCCCATTCCCCGAGCGGAGGCGCTGCCTTGGCGCGGCCCCGAGCGGAGAGGCGGGGCGGCGCCTCCCAGCGCGCGCGGTGCCCGGGGCCGGCGCTCCCCCGTACCTGTACTGGGGCCCGGCGGCGGCAGCACCATGCGCGAAGCCGTAATAGTTACTGGCCGCCATCTTGCCGTCTTCACAAAGCAGCGGGCCGCGGCGGCGGTACAGGAGGCGACCGGCTGGGGGGAGGGGCGGGGAGCACGGGAACACGTGACTGCCGCGCGCGTACCAGCCCCCCCTCTCCCGGGAGTGGTCACGTGCCATCCCATCGTTCTTTAGCGGAGTGGTTCTCGCCGCCTCTGGGTGGCGCGCGTACAGAGCGACCGTTAGGGGGGAGGGGAGGAATGAGGAGCGGGGGCGGGGAGGCCGTTAGAGCCCGGCTGGTAGTTTGTGCACCAGGGGTCTGTGGGCTGCTACCAGATGGGGGTCTGGCGGAGCAGGGCACCCCATGGCGACCTTTAAGGATGGTGCCGATGGGCCATGGGAGGGTATTTCTAGGGGGCCCTCTCACAGCCCCACCACACCGTGTCGCACCCATCACCACATGGTTTCCTTGCAGTGCCATGACCCTTCAGAATGACACTGCATGGTGTGATGTCACAGTGCATGCTCAAATGTCATTGCAACGCCTCAGAAAACACCCTTGCACCGTGTCAAATACCATCACTATAGAGGCGTTATGGTGCCACTCTGTCAGCTACCATCACTACGTGTGACATCACAGACCCATGCTGAAATGTCTTTATGACATGTACAAATGCTGCTGCACTGTGTTTGAAGCCATTATTGCTGCATGTCATTGAAATGTCACCATCATAGAAGATTACGTTTGGAAGAGACCTCAGGAGGTCATCAGTCCAACCCCCTGCTCAGAGTAGGACCAACCCCAAGTAAATCATCCCAGCCACGGTTTTGTCAAGCTGGGCCTCAAAAACCTCTCAGGATGCAGATTCCACCACCTCCCTAGGGAACCCATTCCAGGCCTTCACCACTCTCCTAGGGAAATAGTTTTTCCTAATCTCCAACCTAAACCTCCCCCACTGCAGCTTGAGACCATTGCTCTTTGTTCTGACATCTGCCACCACTGAGAACAGCCGAGCTCCATCCTCTTTGGAACCCCCCTTCAGGTAGTTGAAAGCAGCTATCAAATCCCCCCTCATTCTTCTCTTCTGCAGACTAAACAAGCCCAGTTCCCTCAGCCTCTCCTCGTAAGTCATGTGCCCCAGCCGCCTAATAATTTTCACTGCCTTCTGCTGCACTCTCTCCAATTTCTCCACAACCTTTCTTTAGTGGAGGGCCTAAAACTGGACAAAATACTCCAGATATGGCCTCACCAGTGCCAAATAGAGAGGAATTATCACTTCCCTCGATCTGTGGGCAATGCTCCTACTAATCCAGCCTAATATGCCGTTAGCCTTCTTGGCAACAAGGGCACACTGTTGACTAAATCCAGCTTCTCATCAACTGTAATCCCCAGGTCCTTTTCTGCAGAACTGCTGCTTAGACAGTCGGTTCTCAGCCTTTAGCAGTGCATGGGATTCTTCTGTCCTAAGTGCAGGAGTCTGCACTTGTCCTTGTTGAACCTCATCAGATTTCTATTGGCCCAATCCTCTAATTTGTCACGGTCACTCTGGACCCTATCCCTACCCTCTAGTCTATCTAGCTCTCCCCGCTGCTTAGTGTCATCCACAAACTGACTGAGTGTGCAATCCATCTCATCATCCACATCATTAATTAGGATGTTGAACAAAAACTGTCCCAGGAGTGCCCTCTGAGGCACCCCTGTTGCTACCGTCTGGCAACTAGACATCAAGCCGTTGATCACTACCCATTAAGCCTGATGATCTAGCCAGCTTTCTGTTCACCTTATAGTCCATTCATCCAGCCCATACTTCTTTAACTTGCTGGCAAGAATACTGTGCGAGACTGTATCAAAAGCTTTGATAAAGTCAAGATGTGTCACGTCCACCACTTTACCCATATTCACAGAGCCAATTATCTCATCATAGAAGGCAATCAGGTTGGTCAGGCATGACTTGCCCTTTGTGAACCCAGGTCAACTGTTCCTGATCACCTTCCTCTCTTCCAAGTGCTTCAAAATTGATTCCTTGGGGACCTGCTCCATGATTTTTCATGATACGGCAGAGCTTCACTGTTTGTCAAATGTAATCACTACATTGTGTGACATCATGGCATGGAGCTGAAATGTCATTGTTATTTCTCAGAACATCGTCCTTTTGTAACAAACATCTCAATATATAGTGATATGTAAATATAACATCATAACATCACTGTACTGTGTTCAGAATCACAAGTTGAGGAGGTTTTGCTGAATTGTCACCAAGTTTCTTCAAATGTCCTCACATCATTATTTAATTGCATTTAAAAGTATTAATGTTGCATTGTATAGCAACATAACATCATTCAACATGTTTGAGTTGTGCCAAATGCAGGGCTGGCACATCTGGCTCTTCCGTGGCAATTCAGCGGCAGGTCCCCTAGTCCCTCTGAGGGAAGGACCTGCCGCCGAATTGCTGCCAAAGAAGCAGCGGCAGTGCAAAAGTGCCAGCGATCATGGGGGGTGGAGGGAGTGGTGGTTGTTTTTTTTGTCGCTTGTTCAAGGTCTGAGTTAACTGATTGCCATATCTGGGGTCATGAAGGAATTTTTCCCTGGGTAAGATTGTCAGAGACTCAGGGTTTTTTTTGCCTTCCTCTGCAGCATGGGGCATGGGTCACTTGCAGGTTTGAACTAGAGTAAGTGGTGGGTTCTCTGTCATTTTAAATCTTTAAATCAAGATTTGAGGACTTCAATAACTCATCTAGAGGTTAATTGCCTATTTCAGGAGGTGAGGTTCTGTGATCTGTGATGTGCATGTCAGACTAGTTGATCATGATGATCTCTTCTGGCCTTAAAGACTAGGAGTCTGTAATTGCATTGTGACAAACTAGCATTATATTTTAAAAAATGCCATATCCTAATGCAACACGAAGGCATTGCACAGATGTGTCATCATATGGCATTGGAACTTAACAACACAAAATGAAGACATTCCCTCAAAACAGTATCACACTTTCTTTAAAACATTAACACGGTGCATTGCTTCAAATCATTGTCACTCCTTTACACAACACAATGCTTTTTGCACTAAAACAGCTGGTCTACTATTTTGGGGTAGAGCAGCTCTCATGTTCACCTTAGCACAAACATTGACTTGTACTGTAACAATCTATTTCTCTTTGTGTCCTGTGTTTTGATATTGGCCTCACACACAAAGAGCTCATTTCACCCAGTCGTGTCTTTTGATATCAATGAATGCAGCTAGAGCTTTTCAATGATTCCAGCTTCTTGCTGAGCACCCTTACCACCCTAGTACTCTGAAGATTTGTAGCCAGGGAGTTTTGTTCCATCTCTGCAAGTAGAATTGGAGCCAGGCCAAATAGGTGCTTGAAAGGCAGAAAGACTCCTACTTGCCAGAACATATGAAAGAGTGCTTAAGATGCCTATTATTTTGCTTTGGCCAAAAATGCTTGGGAGCAAAGGATGAACATCAGGATCCACTGCCAGAACTGTCACTTTGAAGCCTGCTGCCCTTGTGAGCCTTTTACTCCTATATTTGTAGCCTGACCTTTCTTTACTCCTTTCATTCATTCCTTCATTTCCTCATGTCTTTAACCTGAAGATTCCAAAGGAAAATGAATGTTTAGGCTGACAATCGTATCTTTGCCTTCTGTGACTGTATTGAGATCGGTTTTGCAAGCAGACATGTCTAAGTAGATAAAGAGTTTTCTCCCCCTCCGAATCAAACCAGTGTCTCTCGCTCTCTAAAAACCACACTGAACAATTCTCTGCTCTACCAGCCCCGCTCCAGCCAGGCGGGCTGGACCCTGCCGAGGCTAACTGCTCCCTGTGCTCCCCAAGTGGTGGAAGCAGCTTTGGGCTAAATGGAGCATCCAAACAGGGGGCGAGTTCTGGTCTGGACAGGGGATGGGTCCTTCCTCCCGAGACACAGCAAGCGCCACGCGGGCCATTGGGAAGGCAGCCCAGGTGGCTCCCCGCCGTCCCCGCTCTCCTCGCTCCAGGCCCGGCGCTCCCACTCAAGCCTCCCCCTTCCCGGCCACCACTCCCGCCCGCCGGGAGAGCCCGCCCCGGAGGTCCGATTGACGGACTGAGCTTTGTTCCAATAGGGCGCCGGCCACGTGCGCAAAGTAACCAATGGGGGTCGGAGGGCGGAGCGGGGGGCGTGTGCAGGCGGCGCAGCAAGCGGCTTGTTGTGCGCGCTGCGGAGCTGTTACCCTCCCGCTGCCCAGGCCCTGCCGGAGCCGCCGCCAGGTGAGGCCAGGCCGGGCGAGGCGTGCGGGTAGGCTGGGGCCAGGCCGGACTTGCCTCCTGGCGGTGGGAAGGCGGGCTACGCTGGGCGCCAGAGCGAGGCTGTGGCCTGGGCCTGTGAGGGAGACCTGGGGCCTATGTGTGGGGGGAGGGGCAGACCTAGGCCTCTTGGAGGGGGAAACCCTGGTGGTGGTGGGAGACCCCGGGCCTGTGTGTGGGGGGGAGGGGCAGACCGTGGGGGTGTGGGGGCACATCAGACCAGAGCTGGGGCCTGTGGAGGGGGGAAGTGGAGCTGGTTGCAGTGGTATTGTGTGTGCAGGATGCAGGCCAGGGGGAGAGGCTGTGGGCTTGTCTACATCGTATTTTTTTTTCTCTTTAAATTTCCCACTATTGGTAAGACTAGAGCAACTCCACTGACTCGTGGTCGCGGTGGGTGGGAGTACTAGTGTGGACAGTATC
Organism: Gopherus evgoodei; assembly: GCF_007399415.2. Classification (NCBI taxonomy): domain Eukaryota; kingdom Metazoa; phylum Chordata; order Testudines; family Testudinidae; genus Gopherus; species Gopherus evgoodei. The sequence goes on from NC_044343.1 coordinate 13,633,426, forward strand.
AGAGGGGGAGCCGTATTAATCTGGCTCTGTAAAAGCAGCAGAGTCCTGTGGCACCTTATAGACTAACAGACGTTTTGGAGCATGAGCTTTTATGGGTGAATACCACGAAATATCCCTGTGTGAACAGGGATCCCATGTGCACTCACATTAGCACTGTAAGTTAGACCTGCTCTGAATAAGGTTACTCCACATCATGTTAAATGCCAGAGACACTGAGAACCTTGGCTGTATTAGTGCTCCACTCGTGTTACCATCAGTGAGGTTGCTCTGGTGAGAGATTTTTCAAGTAAAGCCGAGTGTATTGACCACCTGTATGTGTAGTGAGCTGGGTGATAGGAAGAATGTGTGCGTGGAGAGAGTGTGTATGTGGATCTGGCCCATGGGGAGAGCATGAGTTGTATCTGCTTCTGATACAGGGTGATTGATGATGAAGTGTATGTGTGGAGCGGAGCATGTGTATGGTGTGGGGGCAATGTGTATGTGTGGGAGGGTGTGTTTTGTGCCCTGGTAGAAACAGATGGGGGAATGTTTTGGGTCATGGGGTCTTTGATATGTTGATATTGTGGAGCATAAGGAGGAAGGCGCTTTGTCATAAAGTGTTCTCTTATTCATTTTTGCTGCCTTTGATGTGGTTGATGACTTAATCCTTTTGATTGTTGTGATATTTTTCTTTTTCTTATCTTGCACTTGGATGATGTATTGAATAGATGGGGTGTCATACAATTAGAGTTGCTGAACATTTAGTTTCCTTTAAACAGTTTTTCATACTCACCTCTTTCTGTCTGCCATTGTCCTTCAGTTCTCTGTTTTTGCTTCTTCTGTATACTTTCCTCTTTCTGACCTCATCGTCGCTTATAAATTAATTATCATCCCTACATCCCTATCTACTCATGACACTTCCGTACCCCCATCCATTCTAGCATACTTAGCTGATGCTGACATCTTGGGTGTCCAGCCACTATCTCAACTTCTGTGATGGCAGTGCTGGCCTATGCATCCTGCATTCCAGTAATGAGGATGTGTACTGACAATCTACTCAAAACTAGTTACTGGTAAGTAGACCTTCTCATCTTTTCTCCTAACTTCTCTTTTCTGTCTTCATTAATAACTACTCTTTCTTGTGTCTCAGCCTGTAATCTTGCTATGACCTTTTATTCTACTCTGCCCCATATTGTCTTTTTGCTAACACCTGTTGCTTCTTTCTTCAAAATTTGTCCTGTATTGACTGCTGAAACGCTTGTTCATATCCTGGTCACTTCTTGCCTTTATTACTGTAATCTCTTGTCTGGCCTCTCTTTCTCTTGTTTCCTCTCCTTCCAGTCTGTTTGAAATGCTGCTGCCAAAGTCATCTTTCTTTCCTATGACTTAATGTTACTGTGATCCTTCCTTGGCTTCCTGTCTCTGAATTCATAAAAGGAGCATAATCCTCATAGAAGGCTCTACATTGCCTTTAACCCCCACCTTCTCTGTCTCTTCTCTTTATTCACTCTCTGCTTCCTCATCCTTTTGCCTTCTTCAAACCTTTGTCTCCTTTCCCCATTCCTAGTTTTGTGTCTTGTGTCACTTTTACCTTCTATAGCTGCAACATCTTGTCTACATCTGCCAGAAGTCCAACCTCATTCCTTTAAAATGCACCTCTCTAAGCAGTCCCAGGAACCTTCACCCTTAGTTTCCTGAAGTGATTTTTTCCCCCTTTTCTTTGATACCTATGTTGATTGTAAGAATTTCAGGGCAGAGATGTATTATGGAAAAGTGTTAGTGGCATCATGGTTAAGGTTATATCAGACATCTAATTTTCATGGGCCCTTACTATCTGAAGCCCTGCAAGTTTGTGGAAGTAGCTATTCTGGAATAATTGCTCCGGAATAGTTACATTGGTACAAGCCCTGTGTGAGCAGTCTTACTTTGGAATAAGTGTCCACACGGGGGGTTATATTGAAACAACTATTCCAGAATAGCTATTTTGGTAAAATTCCAAGTGTAAACAAGCCCTGAAAATACAGAACACTCTGAGGCTCTCTTTAATTTTAGCGAGTCTTAGGAACATTAGTATGTGCTGCTGGACACAATATAAATTTTAAAATCCTCTTTTTCAGTAATACATCAGAGTGTCTCCAGTTTTTTTTGATCTTTGCATCTACATGACCTTGGTACCTAGAAACCCCAGGCTGCTGACCTCATACGTTCACACCCATACGAGTTCTTGTGTCATCAAATGTTGGTGATATATAACTATTTTTAAACTTATTGTTTGTAACTTACTAACTATGCTGAAAAAAAACCAGGAGTTCTTGTGGCACCTTAGAGACTAACAAATTTATTTGATACCAGTTTTTAAAAAAGATTCTAGAAGTGATCCTGGCAATTACAGGCTGATAAGCCTAACTTCAGCACCATTAGTCTGGATCTGTAAAAGCAGCAAAGAGTCCTGTGGCACCTTATAGACTTACAGACATATTGGAGCATGAGCTTTGGATGCATCCGACGAAGTGGTTATTCACCCACGAAAGCTCATGCTCCAATACGTCTGTTAGTCTATAAGGTGCCACAGGACTCTTTGCTGCTTTTATGAACCATTAGAAAAGGGATAGATAATAAGATGGAAAAATCATAGTGCCACTATATAAATCCATGGTACACTCACCCTTTGAATACTCTGTGCAGTTCTGGTTACCTTGGTTCAAAAAAAATATGTCCGAACTGGAAAAGGTACAGAGAAGGGCAGCAAAAATGATTTGGGAGATGGAACAGCTTCCATATGAGGAGAGGTTAAAAAGATTGGCACTTTTCATCTTGGAAAACAGATGACTAAAGGGGGATAGCCAGAGCAGGGGTGGCCAGCCTGTGGATCCAGAGTCATATGCGGCTCTTCAGAAGTTAATATGTGGCTCCTTGTATAGACACCGACTCTGGAGCTGGAGCTATAGGTGCCAGCTTTCCAATGTGCTTTGCCCCCACTCTACCCCTTCCTGCCCCCTCCCCTGAGCCTGCAGTGCCCTCGCTTCTCCTCCCTCCCACCCCAGAGCCTCCTGCATGCCATAAAACAGCTGATCGGGAGGGGGAGGCACTGGTGGGTGGGAGACGCAGGGAGTGGGGGAGCTCATGTGTGGGTCTGCTGATGTATTACTGTGGCTTTTTGGCAATGTACATTGGTAAATTCTGACTTCTTCTCAGGCACAGGTTGGCCACCCCTGTGCTAGAGGACTATAAAACCATGAATGGTGTGGAGAAAGTTTATAAGGAAGTGGTGTTTACTCCTTCACATAACACAAGAACTAGGGCTCACCCAGTGAAATTAATAAGTAGCAGGTTTAGAACAAACCTCAGGAAGTGCTACTTCATGCAGTGCACAGTCAACCAGTATAGGGGATGTTGTGAAGGATGTTGTAAGTTTAAAAAAGAATTAGATAAGTTCCTGGATGGCTATTACCCAAGATGGTCAGAGATGCAAGCCTATCCTCTGGGTTACCCTAGCCTCTGACTTCCAGAAGTTGGGAGTGGATGTCATGATGGATCACTCAATAATTGCCCTATTCTGTTCATTCTTTCTGAAGCAACTAGCATTGGCCACTGTCAGAAGAGAGGACACTGGGTTAGATTGATTATTGGTCTGACACAGTGATTCTCAACCTTTCCAGACTACTGTACCACTTTCAGGAGTCTTGACTTGTCATGTGTACCCCAACAACTTGCTTCCAAAGTCAGACATAAAAATACAGAAGTGTCCCAGCACACTATTACTGAAAAATTGCTTACTTTCTCATTTTTGCCACATTGATAAAATAAAATTAATTGGAATATAAATATTGTATTTACATTTCAGTGTGATACTTGAGCCTAATCTGAAGCCTGAACTCCAAGTGACAGGGCTGAAACATGTAACTTGCTTTGCTTTTCCTAGTATCTAGCCTAAATCTCTTTCTGTAGGTCAAGCCCAATACTTCTGTGGACATGGAAAACAATTGATCATTGTCCTCTTTATAACTGCCTTTAACATATTCGAAGACTATCAGGTCACCACTTTTTCAAGACTAAACATGTCCATTTTTTAAAACCCCTCTTCAGAAGTCAGGTGTTCTATATACCTTATATCATTTTCATTGCTCTCCTCTGGACTGTCTCCAATTTATCCACATTTTTCCTAATGTGTGGTGCCCAAAACTGGACTCGGTGCTGAGTAAGTGGGACGGTTGCCTCCCGTGTCTTACAACACTTGTTAATACACTCCAGAATGACACTAACCTTTTTTGCAGCTTGTTGACTCATGCAGTTTGTGATTCACTATAACCCCAGATACTTTTCAGAAGTACTACTGCCTAGGCAGTTATTTCCCCATTTTATAGTTGTGAATTTTTCTTTTCTTCCTAAGTGTAGTACTTGTCTGTACTGAATTTCATCTTGTTGATTCTGACCAATTCTCAATTCAAGGTTGTGTTGAATTCTAATTCTGTCCTCCAAAGTTCTAGCAACCTCTTCCAGCTTGGTGTCACCCACAGATTATATGTAAGCATACTCTCCTCTCTGTTATGCAAGTAATTACTGAATACTACGGGACCCAAGTCAGACTTCTGTGTAACCCACTAGATATGCCATCCCAGTCTGTCAGCAAATCATTGATAACTGCTTTTTGGGTATGATCCTTCAACCAGTTTTGCACCCACCTTTATAGAGCTTCTTCTACACCATGTTTCCTTAGTTTGCTTATGAGAATGTCATGTGGGACTGTTAGAAGCCTTTCTAAAATCCAGATATATCATGTCTACATCTTCCCTTCCCTTTCCACCCCCTACCAACAACCAGGGCAGTAATACTGTTAGAAAAAGAAATTAGGTTGGTTTGGCTTGTTGTATTTTTGACAAAATCCATGTTGTCTTTTACTTACAACCCTGTTATCCTCTAGGTGCTTACAGATTGATTGTTTAATATTTTGTCCCAGTGTCTTTTCAGGTATCCAAGCTAGGCTGACTGATCTGTAATTCCCCAGGTCCTCTTCCTTCGCCCCTCTTTTTAAAGATAGGTACTACATTTACTCTTCTTCAGTCCTCTGGGACCTCCCTGTCCTCCGTGAGTTCTTAAAGATAAATGGTAATGGTTCCAAGGTTGTTTCAGATAGTTCAAGTATCCTAGGGTACATTTCATCCAACCCTGCTGACCTGCATACATAACTTACCTAAATATTATTTAACCTGTTCTGGCTTGTGTTCCTTCCTTCCCCTTTGTTACTCTTAATTTTGTTAAATATCTCATCGCAATTTGCCTTTTTAGTGAAGACTGAAGCAAAATAATTAAACACTTCAGCCTTCTTGATGTCTTCTATTATTAGCTCTCCTTTCCTGTTAAGTAGAGAACCTACACTTTCCTTCCTCTCTCTTGTTCCTAATGTATTTTAAAAAACCTCTTCTTATGGCCTTTTATGTACCTTGCTAGGTGTAACTTCCTTTTTTGCCTTAACCTTTCTGAATTTGTCCTTACATGCTTGTATTATTTTATTAATAAAACAGTAGGACTGGAAGGGACCTTGAAAGGTCATCTAGTCCAGGGGCCTGCTTTCATGGAAGGGCTAAGTATGATCTAGACCATCCCTGACTGGTGTTTGTCCAATCTGCTCTTAAAAATCTCCTACGACGGAGATTCCACAACCTTTCTAGGCAATTTATTCCAGAGCCTAACTACCCTGACAGGAAGTTTTTCCGAATGTCCAACTTAAACCGCCCTTGCTGCAATTTAAGTCCATTGATTCTTGTCCTGTTCTCGGAGTTTAGCAAGAACAATTTGTCTCCCTCCTCCTTGTAACAACCTTTCCTGTACTTGAAAACTGTTATCATGTCCCCTCAGTCTTCTCTTCTCCAGACTAAACAATCCCAATTTTTTCAATCTTCTGTCACAGGTCATGTTTTCTAGACCTTTAATCATTTTTGTTGCTCTTCTCTGGACTTTCTCCAAATTGTCCGCATCTTTCCTGAAATGTGGCGCCCAGAACTGGACACACTACTCCAGTTGAGGCCTAATCAGTGCGGAGTAGAGTGGAAGAATTACTACTTGTGTCTTGCTTACAACATTCCTGCTAATACATCCCAGAATGATGTTTACTTTTTTTGCAACAGTGTTACACTGTTGACTCATATTTAGCTTTTGATCCATTATGACCTCCAGATCCCTTTTCCTAGTACTGCTTCCTAGGCAGTCATTTTCCATTTTGTATGTGTGCAACTGATTGTTTCTTCCTAAATGGAGTACTTTGCATTTGTCCATATTGAATTTCACCGTCTTTACTTCAGATCATTTCTCTAGTTTGTCCAGATCAGTTTGAATTTTAATCCTATCCTCCAAAGGACTTGAAACCTCTTCCAGCTTGGTATCATCCACAGACTTTATAAGTGTACTCTCTATGCCATTATCTAAATCACTGATGAAGATATTGAACAGAACCGGACCCACAACTGATCCCTGCGGGACCCCAATCAATTTGCCTTTCCAGCTTCTCTGTGAACTGCTGATTATTAATCTCTGGGGACGGTTTTCCAGCCAGTTGTGCACCCACCTTGTAGCACCTCCATCTAGGTCGTATTTTCCTGGTTTATTTATGAGAAGGTAATGTGAGACCGTATCAAAAGCCTTACTAAAATCAAGGTGTACCACATCTACCTCTTCCCCCACCCCCCATCCATGAGGCTTGTTACCCTGTCCAAGAAAGCTGGTAGATTGGTTTAACACAATTAATTCTTGACAAATCCATGTTGACTGTTACTTACCAACTTCTTATTTTCTAGATGTCTGCAAATTGATTGCTTAATTATTTGCTCCATTATATTTCTAGGTACTGAAGTTCAGATGACAGGTCTGTATTTCCCCAGGTTGTCCTTATTTCCCTTTTTATAGATTGACACTATATTTGTCTTTTACAGTCCTCTGGAATCTCACCCGTCTTCTGTGACTTTTTGAAGATAATCATTAATAGCTCAGATATCTCCTTGAGTATTCTAGGATGTATTTCATCAGGCCCTGGTGACTTGAAGACTTTTTTAAACTTGTTCTTTCCTTATTTTAGCTTCTGATCCCACCTCATTTTCACTGGCATTCACTGTGATAGATGTTGAGTCTTTTTGGTGAAAACTGAAGCAAAAAAGTCATTTAGCAGTTCTGCCGCTTCCATATTTTCTATTTGTTTTTTTTCCCCTTTCATTGACTAATGGGCCTATCCTGTCCTTGATCTTTCTCTTGCTTTCAGTGTATTTGTAAAATGTTTTCTTCTTACTCTTCTATGTTTCTAGCTAGTTTAATCTCATCTTGTGCCTTGGCCTTTCTAATTTTGTCCCTATGTACTCCTTGTTTTTTTTTTTATTTTATATATTCATCCTTTGTAATTTGACCTAGTTTCGACTTTTTGTAAGACTCTTTTTTGAGTTTTAGATCATTGAAGAGCTTGTGATTAAGCCAGGGTGGTCTCTTACTATACTTCCTATCTTTCCAGTGTAGTGGGATGGTTTTCTCTTGTGTTCTTAATAATGTCTGTTAAAAAAATGCCAACTCTCTTGAGGTTAGTTACCAGTACTCTCAGTTTGGTAAAGTCTGCTTTGTTGAAGTCCACTATCTTTATTCTGATGCTCTCACGTTTTCTTTTCCTTAGAATGCCTGGTAAGGAGACTAATAGTGCCAGGAACCAGGGGGCAGAATGAGCATTATGTGGTACAAAAATAATGAAAGAGAAGAGCTCCTATGTGGGACAGTAATCCAAGAGAGAACCCTGCCCCTACTTAGTATGGGGAAAAACAGTGGGAGAAGGGAGGGAAACTACTGCATGGTGTCTATAGGGGATGTGCACATTTCCCCTCCCCCATTGCTTTTCCCTTTTCTTGATACTCCCTCTCAAACACTCACACTTCATAAAACCCAGGGAAATTACCACCCAAAAAAACTTAAGCAGTCTAAATTTATTAAATGTAACCCCTACTGATCCACTCTTAACACCCGTGGTTCATGTTTACCTGCTCTGAGTTTTTTCCTATAAATCACAAAGTACCATGCATCTTTAACACAATATCCACACCAAGTTATCTCTGTAAATAACACTTGCATGGAATGCACAAGCTTGATTCCAACCTCATGTTTCCTTGATGTGTACGTAACGCAATAGAATAATTTAGTAAAGAGATGTCTACAAGCATATATCATGTTGCTGAAGCTGGAGCTCAGGTTTTGAGGTCCAATGAATTTGTAGTGTCGTGTGTACGAGTTAGAGGTGCACGATACTGAGTTGTGAAGTGTGAATGAGGGTGGGATGTTAAGGAATGACCCCTTAATTGGGTATTTCCTTGCTTTCTAATGGATGAGTCGATATAAAGGCTAAAGATTCTTTGCTTATAATCTTACATTATAAATGGTTTTGAGAATTAATGATACATTAGGTGAGTTCTAATGTCCGATTTGCTATCCACTTACCCGTAGGTCTTGATCAGCATTGCTGACTTCCAGGTTTCTCCTCCCTGTTGGTTGTATTTTAGATTTATTTGCATTTTTCCAAGCCATGTTTATTTTCTTCCTATGTTTCTAATATTTATAGAGTCTAATGTTAAATCCTGTGATCCTATATCAGTGATCTCACCTCCCCAATTCAGAGTTGTGCCACTTAGTAGGATGTTTTTTGTTTCCATTTCTTCAGTCAGCTTTCTGTGTGTGTGATGATTTTCAGGCCAGTTAAATAAATTATGAGTAAGATTGTGAGATGCATTGTATCAAAGATGATAGTTAAAATATACATCTCTACCCCGATATAACGCTGTCTGCGGGAGCCAAAAAATGAACCGCATTATGTTGAACTTGCTGTGATCCGCCGGAGCATGCAGCCTCCCCTCCCCCCGAGCGCTGCTTTACCGCATTATATCCAAATTTGTGTTACATCGTGTGACATTATCAGGGTAGAGGTGTATATGTCTTCTGCTTTCTCTTTGTCCATTGATCTGTAGTTTGAGTGGACATTTGGGAAAAGGAGTGGGAAGAGTTGAGTGTGGGAAGAGTTGAGTGTATCTAGGTTCTGGAGAGTAGGGGAAGAGAGAAGGAGAGGAATCCATGCCAGAGAGGATGTGCATGAGGGGGAATTCAGGCCAGGGCACCGGGGGAAGAGAAGGGATGAAGGAAAAATCAAACTGGTGGAAACTGTGCACATCGCCTCCCTGGAAAGTACTATCAGGGTTGGGAGCAGTGGAGATGGGATTATTGTGACCATTAAATGTCTTTAATTTGGGCCTGGTGTGAGTTCTGTGTCTTTTTTGGTGATGAGATAGGCTACAGAAGCAACTGTGGTTGTTTTACTTAGCTAAGATGGTATCTCTGTTTAAACTGTACTACAAACTTCTTACAGTAGTTTTAAAAATAGCAGGGAGAACTTCTGTAGGCTTTGAATAATTTGTGAAAGGAAAAATGAGCTTTTAGCTGAAGTCAATCAGTCTGGCATATCCAGATACTTCCAACATACAAAGGTGGTAGACAAGGTTCTTCATTTGGAATAAGATGAAGAATAAAATGCAGAAAAACAAAATCTCATGTATGTTGGAGACTGCCTAGTGGACATAACTGCAGCTTGGTAGAACAGCTGTTACAGCTGCAGTGTTAATTAAATGGGAATTCATATTAAAAGTAAACTGTTCAAGGAACACTAAACTTACAAAGTCAAGCACTGAATTGTGAGTAAATGCCAGAATTATGGTTGTAACTTTAATTCTGCTTCCATGTGAGTATGTTTTGATAAAATATTTAATTATGATTACATTATTTTTTCCACGGGACCACCTCTGCGTCACTTCGACCTGTTTTTATATGCGTGGGGTTTACTGTGAGTGCTTTTCCTAATTTGTCAGCACTCCAGTGCCTTAGTGTTTAGACCTTCACAGTTACTCCAGAGTGAGGTTTTTATTTCTTTAGCCATGCTTAGTTGTAACGTTGTTCTTGGCACACTAGTGTTGGAGTCTAGGCACCTCAGTGATTCAGTATCGGTCTCTCTCTAGTGGTTGTTCATTGGTCTGGCACTTCCCTTCTTGCAGTAGTGTCTCTTTTGTTTTATTTCAGGTGTGGCTTCCAAGGAAGACTGCTCAGTAGGTTCAAAACTTGTGTGGTAGAACAGTGTCCAGTACAGATGGCCAAGTTGGTTGTGTTTACCTCTGTGATTTGAATGGGTGACATGTCAGCAAGTATCACCATGGCACTGAAGAAACAGGAGGAGCTCTTTGCAGAGGACTGAAACTTTCCTTTCGGCAGCCCAGGAAGACTCCTGAGGTCAGCCAGTGTACTTGAAAGGGTAAACCCTTGGAGCTGAAACTCGAGTTGGCCATGATAGCTCACCCATCAGAACTTGGTGCCAGCGCCACCTGTATCAATGTAGGAGTCCCTTTCCCCCACCAATATTCATCGCTCAGATGGCTTTGTTATATGTCATATATGATAATGAGCTTCACTTTGCTGGTTAAGATGAAGCTTTGCATAAGAGGTGAAGGTGCAAAGAGTCAACAGCTTCTCAACATGTTTCAATTGAAACCCTGTATTCTAGGCAGCTCCTGTTTTAAGCTTTTTGGATGGCCCCTTCTGCATTTGGGGGACCATTCTGTGCTCCTCAATCTTGGCCAAACACTTCTGGGTGTTCTGTGAAGCTGCGATGAAGCCAGTACCAGTTTTAAGCGTTGCCCTCTGTTACCAGATGTCAGACCTGGGTGCAGTCAGAGTGCTTTTTGCACCAAAGCTAAGGAAAGGAAACTCTGGCCTTGATGTTGGCACAGTTGCATTGAGTGCTCTGGACAGCTAGTGTAGGTGCTCAGCAGAGCACTTGGAGTGCTACAGGATCCTCCTGCCCTCTGTTGTCTAAACAAATCCAGGTGTTCGAGTGAAGGTACACTGACTATCAGAGTGATGGGAACTGTATTTTGGATAGTGATGAGCCAGAGGACTCTGCCTGTACAAGACTGTGACTCTTCAGGCAAGAACCCTGCCTATTTCCAGTTCTTACAGTAGCTGTCTAAATCAGCCAAATTGTGATTTGTAATCTCTCCAAGATTCTGCAGTCTCTCAGCCCTGCAAATGTGAGGTACCTTATTTTAGACTAGCTGGAGAGGATGTGGTGAATCCTTCAACTACCTTCAAGATGAGGTAGCTGTACAAAGTCCATCCTCCATGAGAGTGCCACTGGCTAAGTCTCTTGATTTCCCCTCCTCCCTTGCCCCAAGCTCTTGGTGATGGAGGTGGCCATTAAAAGAACATTTTTGTTCTCTGTATTGTGCCTCAGAATCCTAAATGGTGACTCTTAGATGTATTCCAAAGTGGTTTGTCAGACCAGTAAACCTGTGTGCCATTGTCTAATAAGTTTTCATGACCAGAGATCAGGTAGAGCTTGGTAAGAGGGCCTCAACCCTCACTGATCCTCTTTTCTCCAAGAGGAGAATACCAGGAGTTTGTGAAGCTAGTTCATGAGGATGCAGACCCAGTCTACTTTTGATGGAGTTGATATAGTGGCAAGAGGTGCTGTCTCATGAATGAATGTCTGCTTGGCTGCAGGCAAAGAAGTGCTACATGACTCAAACATTCTAGAAGTTGCGACTATTGGGTTTGCACTCACCATCCTAGCACCAAGGATTTGGCGAACATTCATATAAGGGAGGAAAAGAAAAGGCTTCCCTTGGAAATTGTTCATGTTGATGGCTGGTTTCAAAAGGAAGAAGCCCAGTATCCCCTGCACTGGGTACTCTGACTCAACAGCAGAAGCCAAAGGATCCTAATACCCTTTTCTGCAGGTAGAAAAGAAAAAGGATTTTTCTAAAGGTTCTAAAGTACTTAGGGTATGTCTACACTACGGGATTATTCCGATTTAACAGAAACCGGTTTTTAAAAACAGATTGTATAAAGTCGAGTACACGCGGCCACACTAAGCACATTAATTTGGCCGGTGTGCCCATGTACCGAGGCTAGCGTCGATTTCCGGAGTGTTGCACTGTGGGTAGCTATCCCGTAGCTATCCCATAGTTCCTGCAGTCTCCCCAGCCTATTGGAATTCTGGGTTGAGATCCCAATGCATGATGGGGCAAAAAAAGTGTTGCGAGTGATTCTGGGTAAATGTCACTCAGTCCTTCCTCCGTGAAAGCAATGGCAGACAATCATTTCGCACCCTTTTTCTCCTGGATTGCCCTGGCAGATGCCATAGCATGGCAACCATGGAGCCTGTTTTGCCTTTTGTCACTGTCACAGTATGTGTACTGGATGCTGCTGACAGACACGGTACTGCAGTGCTACACAGCAGCATTCATTTGCCTTTGCAAGGTAGTAGAGATGGTTACCATCCCTATTGCACCGTCTGCCATTGTAAATTGGCGATGAGATGATGGTTATCAGTCATTTTGCACCATTTGCAATTAGAAATTGGCGATGACGGTTATCAATCCTTTTGTACTGTCTGCTGCTGTCATGGGTGCTCCCGGCTGGCCTCGCTGAGGTCGGCCGGGGGCGCATGGACAAAAATGGGAATGACTCCCCGGGTCATTCCCTTCTTTATGATTTGTCTAAAATAGTCAGTCCTGCCTACAATATGGGGCAAGTGTACTAGAGAACCAGAGAGCACTGCTGCTCCGGGTCAGAGCCCCAGAGATCCCGCAGAAATGATGAGCTGCATGCCATTCTAGAGGATGCCCCTGCAACAACCTCACCCGTTGCTTCCCTCCTCCCCCAACCGTCCTGGGGTACCGTGGCAATGTCCCCCCATTTGTGTGATGAAGTAATAAAGAATGCAGGAATAAGAAACACTGACTTTTTTAGTGAGATGAAAATGAGGGAGAGGCAGCCTCCTGCTGCTATGATAGTCCAGGGAGTACAGAATCTTCTTTAGACATGAAAGGGGGGGGGGGGGCTGATGGAGCTCAGCCTCCAGCTGCTATGATGGGGACAGTTACCAAGCCTTTTGTACAGTCTTCCAGGAATGACGGGGAGTCATTCCCATTTTTACCCAGGCGCCCCCGGCCGACCTCACCGAGGCCAGCCAGGAGCACTCACGGGCTTATGATGATGATGCCTACCAGTCATTTTGCACCATCTGCCACCGGGAAGGGGATGGTGGTGTTCAACGCTGCAGCATCCCGTCTACCAGCAGCATGCAGTAGGCATACGGTGACATTGAAAAAAGGTGAGAAACGATTTTTTCCCCTTTTCTTTCGGGGGGGCGGGAGAAGGGTGTAAATTGATGACATACACCCTGAAACACCCGGGAAAATGTTTTTGACCCTTCAGGCATTGGGAGCTCAGCCAAGAATGCAAATGCTTTTCGGAGACTGAGGGGACTGTGGGATAGCTGGAGTCCGCAGTACCCCCTCAGTCCCTCCATGGGTGTCCATTTGATTCTTTGGCTTTCCGTTACGCTTGTCACGCAGCACTGAGAGTCCCTGCTGTAGCCTCTGTCTGTCATAGCCTGAAAATTTTTTCAAATGCTTTGTCATTTCGTCTTCTGTAACGGAGCTCTGATAGAACAGATTTGTCTCCCCATACAGCGATCAGATCCAGTATCTCCTGTACGGTCCATGCTGGAGCTCTTTTTGGATTTGGGACTGCATCACAACCCATGCTGATCAGAGCTCCACGCTGGGCAAACGGGAAATGAAATTCAAAAGTTCGCAGGCTTTTCCTGTCTACCTGGCCAGTGCATCCGAGTTCAGATTGCTTTCCAGAGCGGTCACAATGGTGCACTGTGGGATACCGCCCGGAGGCCAATACTGTCAGATTGCAGCCACACTAACTCTAATCCGACATGGCAATACCAATTTCAGCGCTATTCCCCTCGTCGGGGAGGAGTACAGAAATCGGTTTAAAGAGCCTTTATATCAATATAAAGGGCTTCGTTGTATCTATGGGTGCAAGGTTAATTCGGTTTAACACTGCTAAACTCGGTTTAAATGCATAGTGTAGACCAGGCCTTAGTTTGCCTACTATCACTAGTAACCTGCCTGAACACTGTTGCCTGAGGCAGGCTTCCCCCTTCAAGAGAAGTGGTCACCTCTGTTCAAGAATCCTGAGCACTGTTTGATAAGACTACAAAATCAGATTTTTAGGAAACAGGGACAGACTGCAGTTAACTCCCCCAAACATGAGTGCTGTTGAGCTCATTAACAGGAAAGATTCTGGAGGAAATTTAACCCTTCCTGGCGAACAGTAAATGTGCTCCATCTTACTGGGAGAAGCAGAATGTAGGTGTTTGAATCAGAACCAGACACTGCGGTTCCTGTGTCCATAAACAAGTGTAGTTGAAAGGAAATGAGGTTGGAGACATGTATTTCACAAGTGTGTGAATATGCAAAGCTGGAGGACTCTACCTAACTCCTTTTGTCATATTTTTTGTAGGTAGCCTGATGAGATTTGGCTTTAGCAGAGTCTGGTCTCATATCTAGGACAAGGGATTCTCAACCTTTTTTTTTTTTTTGGTGGGGCAGGGAGGGAGGGTGGATCTGGAAACTCACGCCTCCTCCAACATGCTATAAAAACTCTGTGGCCCACCTGTGCCACAATAACTGGTTTTCTGCATATAAAAGCCAGGGCTGGCATTAAGGGGTAGCAAGCAGGGCAGTTACCTGGGACCCCATGCCACAAGGGTCCCTGCAAAGCTACATTGCTTATGCTTTAGCTTCAGCCCCAGGTGGAGGGGCTCAGGACCCTGGGCTTCAGCTCCAGGCAGTGGGCCTTCAGCTTTCTGCCCTGGGCCCCAGTGAGTGTAATACTAACCCTGCTTGGTGGACGCCCTGAAAGTTGTTTACAGTCCCCCAGGTGGCCCCGGACCCCCTGTGGAGAACCACTGATCTCGGATACCCTTGCTTTATCTCGTTATGGGATCCTTCTCACTGACAGCTTAGCTGTTGACAGGGTAGAGACACAGACATGGTATCTCTAATCAAGTGGCTTGTGTCCTGTCACCTTGGAAGAAATCTACCAGAAGAATGTACTTTTTGATGGTAAGGTTTGTATGATGCAGTCAGATCCAAATTGGTACCTGTACTTGGTTACCTTCTGTTTGAGCCTGATGACAAATTTCATCTAGATAGCTTTTTGTGGCTATTTGCCTGTCATGAATTATGAATGTCAAAATTTTACATCAATGTGTCTGCAGCCATTGGGTTAACATGGAGTGTGACCCTTTGAGATTTTAATGTGTACATGAGAAAACTGATGAAACCTTTTGAACCTCTCCGTTCTCAAGAGGTTAAGTTTCTTACAGAGATCATTTTCTTGGTGATAGTGAACCCTAGGCCCAACAACTGATCCACCATATACCAGATTTTTTTTCAAGGCTAAAGTGGTCTTAAAAACTTAGCTGAGTTTCTCTCTGTCAGAGTTCCCGTGGCCATCCTGGTGGTGTCCTCTTGTACTTTGGTTCTACTTTTAAATTCTCGAAGGGCTTTAGTCTGTTATCCAGTGCTGTTCCCAAGAAGTTCTTGACTAAGTGGATGTTGGAATGTTTTTTTGTATTCCTGTCTCTTTTGAAATGAAATGGTTGTGGCGTGACATCCACAATTCAAGGCAAGGCTGCAGTCATGGTCTGTCTCAGATGTTTACGTCACTGATGCTTGCAAAGCGACTAAAAAGATGCTCTGGCCACACATTAAAAACATTATTTCTTGGAATTTTTGCTTCCAGAAGGGATTCCTGTTTCATTCTCTATGCTCTAGAACAGTGATACTCAGACTGAGGCTCATGAGCCACAAGTGGCTCTTTAATGTGTTTCCTGCAGCTCTTTGCAGCACGTGATATTAAAACACTTCAGTTATTAACCAATGTAAGGCGGTGTCTACACTCCACAGCTTGCAGGGACACAGCTGTGCTGCTGAAGCTTGGCCACTGTAAGGCACTCAGTATAGCTGCTGTTTGCGGCAGGAGAGTTCTCCTGCTGACAAAATACAATCACCAGCAATGATGGGTGGTACCTTTGTTGGCAGGAGAGCATCTCCTGCTCACAAAGCACTGTCCATGCTTGCTCTTTTTTTCCTCAGTAAAACTTTTGTCTGTCAGGCATGGTTGTTTTTTTTTCCACACCCTTGGCTGACACAAGTGGCTATACTGCTCCCAGCCCTGCACTCTGGTGTGAAAGGGCAGAGGGTGGGGATGGGGACAGTAGGGCTGTGCCAGAGTTGCTGCTGGTGTGGGGCTGCCCAGCGGCCCCATGTTCTGCTCCTTTTCCTGCTGCCGTTCCAAAGTCTTTGGCGCAGCAGGAGGAGGACAGAGCCACCCCTTCCCCCCCCTTCTTCTCCCCAGTAACATGGGGGCCAGGAGCTGGGAGGAATCATGTGGAGGGTCACATGACCTCTTTTAGCTGGTGCCCCCCCGGTACCCATAAGAAATAGATTTTACTTGCACACTGTTCCTAGCTTGCCACCTGCTTAGCCATTATGTAAATTCTGGTAAGCAGACTTACTCAAAGTAGTTCCTTTTTAAACAGCATATTTAACAAATACAAATTCATGCCTTTCAGGTGTCATAGTAGAAGAGCAAGCCAGTGATCTAATGGAAGTGCAAAATTCAGTGGCTCTTATTCAAGTATAGCCCTAGAATCTGCCAGTTCATGCCTAAAAGATGGGGAACTACTTATGTAGGTGTACTGCTCAATTTTAAAAGATTGATTAAACATTCTTTTGACATAACTGACTGGTATGAATGCTTTATGTACCCATTTAAAATATAATATCAAAACTGGATGCCAAAAATGTGCTTCCTTCGTGGAAGCAAACTTAAGGAGTAAAATCCTCAAAAGAATGACTTTTAGAATATTTGTCTAAGTAGGAATTTTGACAACTGCCTTTCTATTAATGTAAACATGACAATTTTTTGTATCTCTGCAATTCAGTGAAGCTTTACTCATGTTTATGATAACTGAGTCGAAACTGTTATGGGTGGAAGTTTGAGTATCAAGCCGGATTCTGGTCTTACTGGTCTAAATCCATCGACTTCAATGAGCTACTCCAAGCTCTTACCAGAATGAATGAGATCAAGTGGAGATGCCCCATTTCTTTGCCTCAGCACATAATAGGAACAGTAATAATTAAATGCTTTAATTTAATTTTTTCAATATTTATGTATACATACTTTCAGGCCAGAAATAATGAAAGGGAACAAGTGTTGAATTTAAAACAACAAACAAAAAAACCTATTTGTTCTGGAGAAACTTTAGGCAGAAGATGACAAAGTTCACTTGTCCTCTGAAGATTGATGTCATATTTGGAAACAATTCTTCAAACTGTGAACCGGGAATTTAATCCTATTGAAGTGTAAAACTTGACTCATCCCTAGCTATGGAGTCTCAACAATGCTTTCATTGTTAAAACAAGAACTTCAGCTCTCTCTTTTGGTACACTTTTTTCCCTTGTGCTCCTTTTGGGACATCCTACAAACTGCAGTGTGTTACTCATGGATAATATTTTTAGAGATGGGAGAACTACAAGCCTTTAATTCTGCTTCTCTAAAGAGAACCTCTTACAAGATTCCCTCCAGGATTTTTACTTGCCTTCTATGTAGTTTTTGGAAGCACCTTTAAGGTGTCTTATTCTTATTTTCTTCCATCCCTGTCATACTTTTGATAATCTTGAATTGGCATTTCTTTATAAAGTTTTGCATCCTGCGCAAAGGAACTGGCTGAAACGTTTTGAGGAACAGCTTTTATTTTCTGCAGGAGGTTGTGTGGAACAGCTTGTAGAGGACCTGCTGTCTACCTTCCCACTACTTCTGAGAATCAAAATAAAGTTTAACAGCTAGACTTGCACTATGTTCCCTGTGACCATTCAGTGTCTCCTCTTCTCCCTTCTGCACTACTCCATGCATTCCGCCACCCACTTCTCTAGTCTTTCTACCCTCATGTCACTTCCACTCAGTTTCACTGTCCTCTCTCAGAAATACTTGCTATGCCTATGCACGCGCACACAAACCCCTCTTTTCTTTTGGAACAATGGCCTCCTGCAACATTCTTTCTTCTTCCCTCATTTTAACTGGTGAGAAGGGTTGTAGATTTTTCTCCTCTTACCAAATCAAGGTGAAGGGTTTCCTTCATCTATATTTTTTTTCCATCCCATTACTTGAAGTACTGAGGCAAAAATGTTCTCCTTTCCACCCTCCCAAGTTGGAGAGGTGGTCAGTTCTCTCTCCTGTACCTGTATTCCAGGTCAAATGGGTGAATAATCTTGAGTGGGGTAAGTGGTGGAATCTATGTTCATAGACTTTAAGGTCAGAAAGAACCATCATGATCATCTAGTCTGACTTCCTGCACATTGCAGGCCCCAGAACCTCACCCACCCATTACTGTAATAGACCCCTAACCTCTGGTTGAGTTACTGAAGTCCTCAAATCATGATTTAAAGACTTCAAGTTACAGGGAATCCACCATTTACACTAGTTTAAACCTGCAAGTGACCTCCTCACACACCAAGCAGGAGGCTCCTGGAAGTAGCTCCAAGGCAAAGGGTAGGAGAAGCACATGGCTGTGAGGGGAGGGACAGCTGAACTGCTGGCCTGCTTGGTGGTTGCTGCACAGGGAACTTAAGGGAGCAGGGAGCTGTTGGGGGGAGGTCTACCCTGGTTCCAAGCCCCCACCAGCTAGCTGCAATGGGCTGCTCTTCCTGCAAGCAGTGAACAAAGCAGGCAGCTGCCAAACAAAGTTATAAAGGAGCATTGTGCAACTTTAAATGAGCATTCTCTAATTGATCAGCAGAGTAACAATGAAATAACGTTAACCAGGATGACTAAGTGAGGAGTTACTGTACCTCTATATTTAACAAATTTTATAGCTTAATATTTTCAGATTCTTGTACATTTTTAATTTGTTTAGAAATTGGTGACTGATAGCTTTAGATTAACTTTTTGGTCATAGTTTATATCAAGCTGCATTAGGATAGTAATTAAACAGCAGCATATAATTGTTAAACAAAACATTTAATCTGTTCACATTTGCAACTAAATGACTTACTAAAGGATCAGAGTGATTAACTGTAGTCAGTGAATTAACCTGATATTTCAGGTCAGTTTAGAAAAATTTTCAAGTATGCCAAAGTGAAAGTGACTGGAACATAAGTCTCTCTTGAAAGTGAGACAGTCTTCTAGATTACTTAGGCTGTCCTTCACACTTTTAAAATGATTATCTCCTCTCTTCCCTCCTAATTTTTATTCAGAGACTAGAAGAGAAGTTTTCTGGCTTTTTCAACTCCAAGTTGATTTCTCAACTTTGAATGTATTGGCTCAACTGAAGAAAATTATTCTCTCTATCCCTGCAGAAGATGCTCTTGTGAAAAGTTGGTTTAGCATTTCAGTGAACTCTGGCTCCAGGTCCTTAGTGTCATGAGGTGCTCTGCACAATGCTAGGTGGTGTCTCTGAAATAGCCAGAAGAAGGCTAGTTCTGCCCAGTTCAGCACCCGCCTTCTCCCACTCAGAGTTGGAGTATGGTTGCTTTGTGACTTGGCCTTTGTGATTTTTTCCCCCTTGGAGGGTGGATGGGAATGGGGGTCCTTTCAAGTTCCTTTGCACAGCCAGTGTCAGGCAGTCCTTATGCCCACTGCCCTGTCAGTTAAGCGGTTACTCAAGCATTCATTTTGTTCACTGCTCCAAGCAATACTACTCTGTAGGCTCACCCTCTACACTGGGTTTCAGTCCAAGGCCATATAGTGAGCTGTTCAGGTCTGTGACTTCACCAACCATACTGTTCTCTTCTCTGGACTACCTCCTATCATGCTTCTTTAAGCTTCTCCTTCATCAGCCTTCCTAGCCAGATTCCTCTGTAAAGGCCTACTAGACAAACCCTTCCTCACGGGTTCCTATCTCCCCTTTCATCGCTCTTACCTCAGGGAGAGATGCTGCAAGCTTCTTCCTTGCTCTCCGCTGTTGCCAGCCTCCTGGCCTTATAGAAGCCCCACCTGTTCCCTCACAGGTGAGCATCCTTCTAATTAGTGCCCCCCACTCAGCCTGTATCAGTTTGCAGCTTAGTTGGCTGATTGGGCCCACCTGGCCTAATTCAACTCTTTCAGGCTGGTGTGGAGAGTATTCCCCATTACACTTAGCTAACAACTTCCACCAGTTCAGTGGTGTGTTCTTTCAGACACTATCAGCAAAAAATGTACTGCTTGAATGGTTCACCTCTAGCGCTGAAATTTATTATGGTTGATGGGTGGTGGTTAGATGTCCATAGCAGCAGCATCTTCTTATCCATCACTTAGTTATCTACCGTTTGGGTTGAGAATATTGGCAAGAAAATGAGGGGGAATAAGTGCTTGATCTGCTTGCTTCTTTACTGCATGTAATTTAACTTTGTGGTTCAGTATTTGCTTCTTCAGTGTCTCTGGATGTTCTTTCCAAATTTTGATAGCATCAGCAATAGAGCAGCAATCTGTCTGCAGTTTGTTCCAGACTGTGGAAATAGATTTCAGTATATTCAGCTATCTTCTGCATGTCTCTTTAGCCTGATATTGACTACTTTTGGCTGTGGTAGTTCCATCTATTTTGTCACAATTTTCTTCATAAATTGTGATCAGAATAGACCAGTTCTTAATATAGTTCAAAACAGTCAACCACTAAATTCCATTGTACACATTTCAGGGCAAATTAGTTGGATCCTTTTTCTCCCTTCAGTGAAGCTGAAGTGAAGTGGTTATTACGGAAATATTTTGCAATTTCAACATTTTCTTTTATTCCTGGGGTTGTACTTAAGTCTTTGGCTAAAAGATGTATCAAATGATAATTGCACCCATATGTTAGAAGTTTCAGGTTCATTTAATTGTCTTCTAGGTTTCTTCTCATCTTTGCTACATTTGGAGCATTGTCTGTGATAAAGCTACTCACTTGACACTTTGAGTTTTTGTTCAGTCTATTATAGCTTTTACTGCTGCTACTTTTAAGTATTATGTTGTTCAGGCATTTCTGATATATAAATAGTTTCTATAAGTTAGACAACCCCATATTCTGTTGTCACAGTCACATATTTCTGGATCATTGTGTACGTTGCTCCATCCATCAAGACTCATATTAATGAACTTTCTGTTAGTTTTTTGCACACTCTTCAATTTCCTTCTCGTAGGCTGTATCCAGCAACGTTTGCTTTGCTGGGTAGTTTATAGCCTAGTTGTAATGATTGAACCATGCCTGTGAAGTGTTTGTTCTCAACGAGATAAAAGGGAGAACTTGTTGCATAAATGAACTGAGCAATCTTTTTCTTTATGGAGTCTTGCTGGAATTTACTGGTCCTGATTATGAACTCATCTGTGGTTTTACTGGATGAAGAAGTAGTCTCTCTTTTTGATACAAGTAATTTACTTTTGGATGTGTGTTTTAGTTGCGGCGCTACTGGTGGTATCAGCAGATGGCTCTGAATTTGTAGATCTTGCAGGTGATGGACATTCATAACTTGTTATGCCTAGCTGGACTCTGAAACAAAATGGTGTTATTGTTTTTTTTTTTTTAAAAAGTCACTCTCTTATTGAGTTATTACTCGGTGTCCTGCTTTAAGAAAATGAGCTTGTAAATGAAAGATTCCTCCTACTCAAGCTCTTTGTACCATTGTTTAAATGAGAAGTTAAGCCCAGTTTTATCATAAGGATTATCTAAATCTGTTAAACTCTTATCTCTTGCACTTATCACATAACTTGGAAATTTATTTTTAAATGTTAAAATTCATAAATCCTAATAAAACTTTACTTTTTGTAAAGACAAATTCATGTCTACACTGATGAATGTCACTGAAAAGCCTGTGAAGAAAGTAAGCTCTGTATTCAGAGCAGAGTTTGGTTTGTCTGTAGTAAAGAATCTGTGAGACCAACTGAAAAGATGATAAAGAAATATTGAATTTTGAGCTTTTGAGTTTTGTCCATTCTGTGCACTGAATGAGACTGGGTTTCAGGGATGTGGGGAATAGGATCTAAAGCAATAATACTCAGATCTCTGTGATTTAAGAGCCAAATTAGTGATCAACATTATGCAAAGAGCCACAGCAGTATGAATTCATTGTTTTGTTGACTATAGTGCTATATATTTAAACAGTATGAGAGGGGAAATGTTTAGTTTTTTTTTTTGTTTTTTTTTTTGGTGTGTGTGTGTTTGTGTGTGTAATATATATACTCACAACAAAATGACTACCCAAATATTATTATTTTTTATCAACTACAATTAGTTAATAACATAGTAAAAGCATCCTGATTGGTTAATAACTTGGAATGGTTAATAATTAAATCAGTGTTTTGATATCACATGCTTCAAAGAGCCACAGGAGACACATTAAAGAGCCACTTGCAAGCCTCAGTCTGAATATCATTGATCTAAAGACTGTGACATGCATACACACAAGCCTACTACGAAAGTGAAAAATATTTATTTGTGTTCAGTGTTTTAAGGAATGTAGTTGATGGTGTACTATTTGTGCATGGTTTTTAGTCATAGCTTGTTGATTAGCTTTCTAATAATAGATTTTATCAAGTGTAGCATACTGTATTTCTTCTGCTTTATAACTTCTTGGCTTTATTCCACTTTTCATTACATGATGTATTTCTTCCTGCACGGTTTTATTTACCACCAGAGGTACTTTACCTCTGCCCACTAGTACTTCTATCTATCTTTCCTTATTATTCTTTATCTCTTCATCTATTTTTCTCTCTCATTTTATTCAGTTCCCTGCTTTCTAATTTATCTCTTAAATGTCTTCAGTCTGTCCATTTATCCCCTCACCTGCACATGTCCACCGCTCCTCAGGAGAAGTGAACTGCAGCATCTTCTAGCCATTCTGCTTCCTGCCTCTCCACTCCACTCAGCACTGAAATATGGAAACAGTCCATCAGGGTAATGTTGAAAAAATTCATTTATTGTCTAAAAAATACAGTCACATGAAACGTAATGTTAGACAGCCAATTAAAAGTTTAACTATAGCCCCCAAAACATAGCTTTCAACAAATACGTTTCTTTTCAAGTTATAAAAAGTTCAGTAATTTGAAACAACTTGTTTGTTTCCATACAAACTTAACTCCCAAGCATCAATTTATGTAAATATCTTAGGTGTGTTTAACTGTGGAATACAAAATAATTTTGTGTAATAACTTAAAAGTGAAAATATTAGTATCTGATATTCATATGCAATTAAATTCTTCAAAAAAAATATTGTGAAAGAAAATAGCGGCTTAGCAAAAAGCTTGTAGAATCCAATTGTGTATATTGACCCTTATGACTCCATAATCTTATTGTTTCTCCCATTTCCTCCTATTGTTTGTTACTTTCACTCGTTTCTTGTCTTAATCTAGCTGTAAACTCTTAAAGGAAGGGATCAAGTCTTCCTTTATGGTTATAGCGCAATGAGTGCACCAGTTCTCCAGTTTCTATGTGGTGTTCCTTACAGGCAATTACTCCAGTACAAACAGATATGTATAACAATACACATTATGTAAAATTCAGTGTATAACAACTTATGCTCTGAAGGTTTCCCTTTTCCAGTCTTCTGGCATTCAACATTCTCTAGGGCCAAACTGTTAAGGTTAAGACCAACTTTCTGTTTAAGGCTTAGCTCTTGTGAATGCTTTAAAATCTACTTGGTTACTCAAATTGCCTTGAAGTTGGTGTGCCTCATGGCAGTGGGGATTCTGTTAGTGAGCCAGTTTGGGGCTATTTGACCTGAGAGATATCCGTCTTTCCTCCTCCAACTCCTTCTCCATCCCCCCACACTTGAAAAAAAGTTGAGAGATTCTGGAAATTTTTTTGCTCATGGATAGAGATAAAACCAAGGCTCAGATTATCATACCAGAGCTGCTACTGCTCAAAAGTTGCCACAACAGAGTGCACGGCACCCACCAGCCCTCTAGGGAAAATCAAATTAAAATGTTGTTTGGAAAAGATTTTCCTTCCCCTGTGAGGCTTGTTGCCTGCCTCGGTCTCGCTCCTCATAGATTGCGCTGAACATGCACAAAGACGTTAACAGGATTGTAAGTCTTTAAAATTTCCCAAATTTTAGGGGTTCCCAAACTCTTTGCCAGCACAACCCCATTTTAATTATTTTCTCCCAGGATCCCAGACAGCATGGATGATACCATTTTCCACTACAAAACCTCGTCATCTGCAGTGTATGACCTCGTACGTATGGTGTGTGTGTGTGTGAGGCCAAGTTGTGACCACAAGACTGCTGTGTTCGGAGCAAAATGTGACCGACCCCCAGTTTGGGAACTGCTGGCTCTCAACCTTTTCAGACTACTGTACCTTTTCAGGAGTCTGATTTATCTTGCGTACCCCATTTCATCTGACTTAAAAACTACTTGCTTACAAAATCAGTTCTAAAAATACAGAAGTGTCACAGCACACTATTACTGAAAAATTGCTTACTTTCTCATTTTTACCATACAGTTATAAAATAAATTAATTGGAATATAAATATTGTACATAAATTTCTGTGGATAGAATATAGAGCAGTATAAACAAGTCGTTGTATGAAATTTTAGTTTGTGAGCTTTGTTGGTGGACCTGTTCTACTTTGTCCAAATACAGACTTCAAAGCATCATGTAATTGACTATTCATAGTTACTCATCATGTCAATACATACATTTTTAATTCTATTAATAACCAATGTTATTAGTTTTCAAATGATACCTCACAAGGCATAGTTTGTACAGATATCATTGCAGTATCATGTAGGGGGTGAATACAGGGTGCTTAGGGTCACAGGGCTGAGAGCCCTTTTGTATGTATGCTGGGATTTGGAGCTCTACATTTCTTTGGGGGACTGAGTCCCTCCCCCTGCCTGCTGTGTATTCTAGGATCTGGAGGACCTTGCTCCTCTTGGGGTGTCTGAGCTTCTTTTTGTGCCCCTCCATGTTACTAGGATCTGGGGTGGGAGGTGTGATGATGCTACCCGGGCTGGAGGTAATGTGGGGGGCAGAGAAGCTGGCTAGAGTGTGCGGGAGAGGCCCTTTTGGGAGGAGGGGCAGACTGGGTGGATCTGAGGTATTGCTGAGGAAGCCTTGCTGCAGCAGGAGCAGGAGTCTCAGCTGAAGGTAAGTGGAAGTGAGGAATGCAGCTTAGACTACATAACCAAGGTAACATGAAGCCTTCCACTATGCTGCTGCCTATATGTGTATGCAGCCGCTTCGGGCAGGAGACAGTAAGAAGCAACTTCTTACATATTCATGGATTTTAGTGTCAACTACTGACTTAATATGATGTGGATGGGGAGCTGAAAGTGTTGGCATGAGGGGGGCTACATACTGTGGGGAGTGGTGAGGCAGGGGGTGAAGGAGAGACACACCAGTCTTCTTGCACATGCTGAAAGTTACTGTAACAGTCATCTAAGGTTTTGGGACATAGACCATGGATGACATTTCTCTCCCCAGCCCTGTTAGCAGCTACACATTGCAAACGTTTCAAAGCATGGACCATTGTCTTCATTCCACTGCAACAATATGTACAAAAACGGGGAGGAGAATCGAGGAATCACATAGTAACCATGTGGCATAGAGGAAAGGGTCCTGGACTGGGACTATTTCTAGCTCTGCCACTGGCCTGCTTGGTGACCTTGGGCAAGTCACTTTATCTCTGTGCCTCAGTTTCCCCATCTGTAAAATGGGAATAATGATGTAAAGATGTTTTGAGATGTAGTGATGAAAAGTACTATATAAAAGCTAGGTCTTTTGATTATTACTCACAGTAGCATATCGACTGCAAACCTAGGTGAGAACTTCAGCTGTCTAAAAATGACCGCTAGTTCCTACCAACAAACTTTTTTTCTGTTTAATAATACTAGGAAATTAAATGGGAAAAGCCTTTATTAATGCAGAGTTAAGATTGTAAAACTCAAAGCTCTGAAAGCCAGGAAAAAGAATTAAGGTAAATGCCCACACAACCTGAATTCTGTCCTCTTTGGGTGATGCCCCAATACACCTACAACATGCACACTCCCATGCTGCCTTTTCACTGTAATGATAGTAGCTACCTGTGCTTGCTGTATGCTCAAACACCAAGCCTACTTTCCCAACGGAATACTACACTTGTAAAATTTAACAACCACTTCATATCCTTTCATCATCTCTTTGCATTTGTACATAAGAGAGAGCCTAAACCTATACTTTCCCCAGTCCATCAATAAATCCACAGCTGGTTCTCATATCCCACCTCACTACTGACAGTACTCATGGTAAGGGTGCCCTGCTATTGACACAACATACACAATCCTATATTGACATAAGACAGACTGGCACCTCAAGGTACTCATGCACTTCCTCAGATCTCATATCACAATCACAGCTCTTTCAAGCTGCTCCAACTTACTGTCCCCCTGCCCCATTCAGTGCAGCTACACCTGGCACAGTGAATGCATTTGGAGTGCATCTAGATAATTCCCAGTAGCTATTATTGTCAGCTTCAGGGGGAAAACTAAAATGAGTGTGGGCTTTTTTCTGTACTTCCTGGTTTTCAGAAGTTTGAGTTTTTCTAAACTCAACGTTCTGCAAGGGCATGAGGCATCACCAGACAACTGTAACTCTGTTTTTAACAAAGAGTTTTGCCACTTACTACAAAGCGTTTTCCTGTCAAAAGGGTTGAGAAGGTTTTTCCTTATTGGCTTTTGCTACTGATGGATGAAAGTTCTCTCGGTGCTTTGGTGATGGACACTTGATCATTAATATCAAACAGTGCTAATTTTTCCTATTTAAATTTAATCATTTGAATTCCTCACTATAATTTTGTTGTGTCCCTATAACTTACTAAATCAACATAGGTATACTGTACCTGTTATTCCGATGCCTGAGCACCTTACAGATTTGTTTATCATTGTAACAATGTTGATATGTATCAATGTTGATTGTAGCACTGAAGATATGTCTGCAGGTTGCATGTGGTGTTCTAAGGTCTGGTGCTCCTTTGAGTTGGTGTATCCTTGTCTATGGGGAGCTTCCTTCTGATGATGAGGAGCTTGGAGAGGTTTGAGGGTTGTTTGAAGATGAGAAGAGGGAGTTCAGGACAGTTCTTTGTTTTTGTTTTTTTAGGTTGGGGTCCCCATTAAGTATAGGTTATAATTGTTTGTTACCCCATATGGATTTCAGTATGGGGTAGTAAGTGACAACTAGGGGTATGCAGTTGGAGTGGGTTTTATTTCCATATTGAAGCAGATTCTCTTGGGTTATTTGGGTGGCCTGTTCCATGATTCAATCTACTCCCTGGTGGAGTGTCCTTTGTCTGTTAAAATATGTATCCAGTGTGACGTTGCACTCCATATGTTTATGGAAATATCCTTTTGAGTGTAAATATAATGTAACTGGGATATGCTTTATACAAGAGGTTTCTTGTAAGGTATTACAAAGCTTATAATCTACTGAATGTGTTCATCCTATTTGTATGAATGTATCATTCTTTTATCTGAAGCAAGAAATATGAAGTGTTACTTTGAAGTCCTATTGTAACTGTGCAAAGTGCGGGCCATTAATGGTGGTTTGGAATCTTGATGGCTCCGGTTAGCTAGGACAATTGGTTGTAAATAGCTCTGTTTACTTGTAAGCCTTCCTGTATACTTTGTGTCAGCCAGTGGGTAATGAAGTCTCACAGGACATGTGAACATGTCACATGATACTGGAATCCATCTTAAACTGGGTGCTTTTCCATTTAGAAGGAAGAATGGGAACCCAGAGAGAGACAAAGGATTCCCGCCTTCTGCCAAAGATATAAAAGGGGGTGAAACAGAACAAAGGTGGCTGCCAGTCTTGAGAAATCCCCTAGTTACCAGCTGAACTGGAGCTAACAAGAAAAGGATTGGGCCCAGACTAAGAAGGAATTGAGTCTGTGAAAGAAGCTTATTGGAACATCTCTGAGGATGAGATTTACCTGTATTCAGTTTCTTAAATGTATTAGGCTTAGACTTGCATGTTTTTGTTTTATTTTGCTTGGTAACTTACTTTGTTCTGTCTGTTATTACTTGAAACCACTTAAATCCTACTTTTTATACTTGATGAAATCACTTTTATGTATTAACAAACCCAGAGTAAGTGATTAATATCAGTGTTACAGAGGGCGGACAGTTCATGAGTTTACCCTGTATAAGCATTATACAGAGTAAAATGGATTTATTTGGGGTTTGGATCCCATTGGGATCTGAGTGCTGAAGAGAGAGGTTATCTGCTGAGTGGTTTTCAGTTAAAGTCTGCAGCTTGGGGTGTGGTTCAGACCTGAGTCTGTGTTGCAGCAGGCTGACGTGTCTGGCTTAACAAGGCAGGGTTCTGGAGTCGCAAGCTGGCAGGGAAAATGGGCTCAGAGGTAATTACGTCAGGTGACAGTTGCAAGGGGATCTCTGTGACCAAACTTGTCACATCCAGGACTTCATCCTCTGAGCATAATCTGGGGTATCGGAGTGCCTTTCTGTAGAGAACAGATTTCTTGGTGTGTTTGGGTAGTTACTGGATATATGAATGGTAGGTGTGGTGATCCGTGAGTTTCTAGTACATAGTTTTCTGTAGGATTCCATTGTTGAAGCTGATTGTGGTGTCCAGAAAGTTGATGATCATGTGGGAGTGTCCCAGGGAGGGATTGATGGATGGGTGGTGGTGGTTGAAGTTTTGGCAAAAAATCTATGAAGGAGTTCATTGTCTGTCCAGAGGACGAAAATGTTGATGTGCATCAGGTATATCGTTGGTTTTGTGATGCATTTGTCCAGAAATTATTCTTAAAGGTTGGCCATGAAGAGGATGGCATATTGTGGAGTCATCCTAGTACCCAGAACTGTTCCCATGCTTTGGACAAATTGTTTATTGTTGAATATTGTGACGAACTGGGAAAGTTCTTAATGTTTTCTCTGAGTACTGTGTTGGTGCCTCAGTGTCCCCATGGCAGTTCTTAAGTATCTGGCAGAGCAAAGGGCCAGTGCACCTAAATGCCTGACACTCTGTCTCCTAGCAACTGATGGCCTGGGCCCCTCCTCTGCAAAGGTGCCAGTTGGAGACAAAAGGATCAGGTGACCTCCTGGCCCGGGAAAGGAGCTGAGCAGAGAGGAGGGGCTGGGAGGGGTTGTTAGTCTGGAGCTGGCTGGGGTCAAGGGTGGAGGGCAGACCTGGGGGCCTGGCTCACTGCCCCCCAGAATGGACCCTAGCCGAGGGGTCCGGTTCGCTGTATCTACAAGCTCTGTTTTAGACCCTGTTCCTGTCATCGAATAAACCTCTGTTTTACTGGCTGGCTGAGAGTCACGTCTGACTGCAAAGTAGGGGTGCAGAACCCAGTGGCTTCCCCAGGACCCCGCTGGGGTGGACTCGCTGTGGGAAGCACACGGAGGGGCAGAGGATGCTGAATGCTCCAAGGAGAGACCCAGGAGGTGAAGTTGTGTGAGCTTCTTGCCCTGAACAAGTCTGCTCCAAGGGAGAGGAGGCTCCCCAGAGTCTTGACTGGCTTGGTGGGGAGCAGTTCCAGAGCATCGCCCGGGGACTCCGTGACAAATGTAAAAGTGTTATTGATGAGGATGAAATAGATGAGTTTGGCAATGTGTTTGGGGTGGATAGCTGTGTGTTGTCCATTGTCTTGGAAATATTTGGGGCAGGCAGGTATGCTGTCGTGAGGTGTGTTGGTGTATAGAAAAGTGACATCCCTGATGGCAGGGATGGTGTTCTAAGGGAAGTAGTTAATGTTGTGGAGATTGTGGAGGAAGTCAGTTGTGTCCCAGAGAAAGCTGGCCCTTTTTGTGATGAGTGGTTTGAGGATGGTTTCTGAGTCCTGATTTTCCTTTGGTAAGAGTACTGTGGCCAGATATGATGGTCTGCCTGGGTTCTCTTGTTTATGTATCTTGGGAAGCATGTAGAGGGTCCCTGAGTTTGTCTTGAAGTTGTTCAGGAAGGATTTGATGTCCTTAAATTCCTGGGTGAATTACAGCATGGACTCTGCTTTGAGTTCTTTATAGTATGGGGGTTTCAGAGAGCTCGTTGACTTCATTAACACAGTCACCGTTGTTGGGGACTGTGATGGCATTTCATTTGTCAGATTGTTTGATTGCTGTGTGGTTAGATAATCTAATCACCAGATTAGACTTCAGGGACTGTATTGCTGTCCTCTCAAAGTTGGAGAGATGTTGTTTTTTTAAGGATTTCACAGTCAATTTCTCTCATGGTGCAATCAATGTAATGATCAAGGGTATGGTTTCATCTGCTCTGTGGTGTCCAGTCAAATTTTTTTTTCCTCCTTATGCGTGTCAATGGGGACGTGGTAATATGAGTGGTGTCCTCATTGTGAATGAATTAATTGAATTCATAACTCTTCTAGATACCAAAAATCACAGGCTGAATAGAGACACTGGTTTTATGGCTTATTACAACAATCTGTAACCTGCTGACAACCCTTCCCTAGCTGCCTTCTTTCCCCTCGCCACCCTTCCTTTCCCTCCTGTGACTAGAGGGGTGTTCACAGGCCACTTCACCTTGAATGATCATACGAACATAAGAATGACCATACTGGGTCAGACCGAACGTCCATCTAGTCCAGTATCTTGTCTTCCGACAGTGGCCAGTGCCAGGTGCGCCAGAGGGAATGAACGGAACAGGTAATCATCTCATCCCCCTGTCTCCCATTCCCAGATTCTGGCAAACAGCCATTGGCTAATAGCCATTGATGGACCTATCCTCCATGAATTTACCTAGTTCTTTTTTGAACCCTATTATAGCCTTCGTCTTCACAACATCCTATGGCAAGGATTTTCACAGGTTGACTGCGTTGTATGAAAAAATACTTCCTTTTTTTATGTTTTAAACCTGTTGCCTATTAATTTCGTTTGGTGATCCCTAGTTCTTGTGTTATGAGAAGGAATAAATAACACTTGCTTATATACTTTCTCCGCACCACTCATGATTTTATAGACCTCAATCATATCCCTCCTTAGTCATCTCTTTTCCAAGCTGAAAAGTGCCAGTCTTATTAATCTCTCTTCATAGGGCAGCTGTTACATACCCCTAATCATTTTTGTTGCATTTTGTTCCTTTGAAATACGTGTAACTTCTTATGCTAAACAATCTGTTGCATCTTATATTTAGCTGTGACATTGTGTACGTTTCTCAGACTAAGGAAGAACTCTGTGTAAGCTCGAAAGCTTGTCTCTCTCTCCAACAGAAGTTGGTCCAGTGAAAGATACTGCCTCTGCCCACCTTGTTTCTTGTAGAAATTTTAGACAAAATGTGATCTCACTGTTGTGTGGTTTTTAAACCATAACACGTGAACTTTTTTCAAAGTTAGTGAAAATTTTTGTTCACCCTGAGAATTGACCGTCAGTGTTTTGGTGACACAGATTTGAATCTGAACTACAAGGGTAAGTGAAACATTGGCTTATTGTGGAACTTTTTCAGTGGGTTCCAAGGCCAGAAGGCACCATTGTATCTAGTCTGACCTGTATAACAGAGGCTATAGAACGTCCTCAAAATAATTCCTAGAAGAGATCTTGTAATGAACATCTAAGTTTGATATAAAAATGATCACTGATTGAGAATCCACCATGATCTTTCATAAATTATTCCAGTGTTTAATTGCTCTCACTGTTAAATGTGCACTTTATTTTGCAGTCTGAATTTGTCCAGCTTCAACTTCTAGCCATTGGATCATGGTATACCTTTCTCTTCATCTGAAGAATGCAAAGCCGACTGGTAGTCAGACCAGGAGAGTGTGTGGAGTTTAGTATTTCTGAAGTTAAAAGGAATAAGATCACTGTGGCTAAAAGGTTAAAATAGCTTCAACACTTTCAGTGGCTATGATGAGGGTGTTACACTGGGAAGGAAGGATGGTATTAGAAAAATCTAGTGTGAAGTGCATATCAGTTGAGGGGTGGGTGTTTGCATACCTTTATTTATATATCAGTATATTGAATCAAGGTACTCGGATACCATGGTGACAAGTGTAACACGAATTTAAACATTTTTAATGTTAAAAGTGTATAGGTCTAGTAGTTTCGTAAGTCTGTATGGTGCATGGCAAGACTACAGGGGTGGAAAATTTTGCATCTGTATACTGTCCAAAGTGTAAGGTTTTTTTACATTTTACTTTTAACTCAGAATTTTTTGGTATTTCAATGTTTTTAACACTTGCAAATCTGAAAATTGGTAGTGGTACATATTTCCATCTAGGACTCCAGTTTAACATAGTGCTGCACTCTGGGTTAAATTTTAATCTTGTATGCTGAAAGGTTCCTTGTGTAATAAGGAACTTTTTTTTTAATGTAACTTATTACAAAATCTGTGTGTAGGGTGCTGTAAAAAAGAATGCTAATTTATAGTGACCAAAAGGGACTGGGTCTGCTTTATATAACTGATGATGGGAGTGATTTGGTAAGTTGAAGTTGGAATTAATTTCTACAGGGAAAATTTAATAACTATGAGTGTGCTCATGGACATAGATTTATTTTGAAAATGTTGTAATTGGCCAGACATAAGGTCATGCCAGTGCAGCAATTCCTAGTTGTGTACAGTAGGGGCCTCCATCACTTAAGAATATTCTTTATGCCTATTGTTTTTAAATAACCATCCGCTTAGGCATCCTTCTGCTTAGTAGGAGCTGTTGCAGCCCTTTTGGCATAGGGAAGGAGTGCTAGGCTGAGAGCTGGGATTCTGAGTTTTAGTCCCGATTCTGTGCACTTCACAGCCTTTGTATGTAGCCTTGTAACTCAGTAACTCCTAGTTTAGGAGGCAGGGAAGTATAATTCCCCCCACCCCACCCCACCCCCCACTGAGAGTTGCACAAGATAATGTCAAACAGCTGGGAAAATAACCTAGTCCTAATTTCAGAGGGATGGCTGCGTTAGTCAGTATCAGTAAAAACAACAGAGTGGGTTTTAGCCCATGAAAGCTTATGCCCAAATAAATTTGTTAGTCTCTAAGGTGCCACAGGGACTCTAGTCTCTAATGTTGCAGACCAAGTCTCAGCCATCTAGCTACTTTGTTTTTGAGAATGCATGTGCCAGACCTGTGTGTTTTGTCTGGGCTTTCTATAAACACTAGGCCCCATTTCCCTCCTGAGCCAGGTATAGAACCCGGCAATTCTGATTCTCAACATTCCCAGATAGTTGTGTAAGTCACTGCCCTTCAGGTGGCTGGCCCACATAGTGGGTAACAGCGTGATACTGTGACCAGTTATGCATTTAGCTCAAGTAGTACATCTCTGTTGTGGATTAAAAAGTTCTCGATTCAAGTCCTGGTGATGACTTAAGTTGGGTAGGGAGGTCAGTATGACTTCCAATGAAACTTCTGGGTTTTTTTTTCTTTTTTCTAAACTTAAATTGTAATAAAAAAACCCCACCCCTGTTAAAAGCATGCTTGAGTTTCAAAGTCAAGCCCTAAATTAGGAAATGCCAGAATTAAGATTCTTATGCAATCTTAATTTGCGTTTTCTGCATGTATTATGAATGATTAAAGTCTTGATGTGGTCACATGCTGTCAGTTCTACAACACCCAGGCCTCATTCTGTATAAAGGCTGGACAGTGTTAAAGGCAGAAGTTTGTAAGAAAATAACTTGTAGTTAAAGCACTGGACTGGAACCCAAGAGAACTAGCTTCTATTTCAGTCTCTGCCATTGATTTCTGATGTTACGTTGGGTGAAGCTGTTGCCCCTGCAATCTGAGTTTAGCCCCTTGCTCATATGTATTATAGTAGCAACTCTTTTAACAGTTTTGTGTATGTGGTTTGTTATACATTGAAATGTACCTAAAATCTATTTGCACTCTTGGTTTTTTTTTCTTTTCTTTTCTTTTCTTTTTTTCCAGTTTATTGAAATGAACATCTGGGGGGCTTTTCAGTGGTTCATGTTTGTTAGCTTGAGAGAATGAAAGTCTGGAATTTTTTTGAAAAACACTGGACTTTTCCTTTAGGAAATTAAGATAATATATAGTTTTTGAAATAGCTACTTGTTTTCATCTTCCTAAAGTAAAAAGCCTTCAATTGAATACAGGCAGAGTAAGTTCAATTAATTTTAAAATGAAGTTGTAGACCTCATTTGTGATTTTTCTCTTTGCAGATATTTTATAGAATGTCTAATGGTTATGAAGATCACATGGCTGAAGATTGCAGGGATGATATTGGTAGAACAAATTTAATCGTGAACTACCTCCCTCAAAACATGACACAGGATGAGTTACGGAGTCTGTTTAGCAGTATTGGCGAAGTTGAATCTGCTAAACTTATTCGGGACAAAGTTGCAGGTATAATCTAGTCTGTAAGAGTTTTTGCTTTGTGGTAGACTGCTTGCTCAAACCCTTGACTAAATGCAATTCAAGTAGATATTTTGGATATCTTGTGTATATTGTCTGCAGCGAACAGGAATGAACACAACTAGATTTAATGCAATGTTAAGATTAAGAAATAAAGTATTATAAAGTCAAGGTATTTCATAAATGAAGGAGCTAAATTCATCTCTTGGATTAGGTGGTGCAACTCATTAATTTAAATCAGACCCTGGTGTGAACAGGTCTCTTCAACCCGTAAATTCTTGACCTTACTGAATAAGATGAGACATAGACTGTGCAAACATTCAGAGTCTTCAAAACAGGAAAATACTACATGTTCAACGTGCCTTATGTATTGTTGCAGGATAACCTCACTTTAAGGAATTTTCTTATTTGAGTGCTTTATTTTGTGACCTTAACATTACTCTAATGCTAATTCCATTTTAACTTCCCAAGCTCTTTAAGGAAGAAGGCAGGATGGGACTCAGGGAAAAGTAATAAACACAGAGCTGCTTAGACTTGTGGAACTTGATGGATCTTTGAAATTCAGCAAATGAAATCAGAGCCATAACTTTCTTGATGCACCTGTTTAGTTTATTAGCTAACAAGGTTCACTAGCAGAGCTTTTATCAGCTTCTTGGTGTGGAAATGAGGTGGTTAGAGTATAAAGGCACTGTAATTTTTGACATGCTAAGCAGTTTCCTATATTTACAAGTTCTGCTCATCCTTGTTCAGAATCTTTTGAGTTTACAGTTTCCTGCTTCCATAGGTGAGGTTGTAAATTCCTATAACTAAGTAGCTGTGCAGCTAACTGACTGTGGATACGTGTTTGCCTACACTCATGTCTAAGCATGCAGTTAACAGCCTAGTGGAATTTTGTACAGCACTTCGTGAATCCTGCATTTCAAAGATTCTTACTTGCTTCTTCAAAATTAGCAAAGCCTATATTGTTCTTTAAGGCCTATTTATATACCAAGTCTGAAGCTTCAAAATTCAGTGGCTAAGTTATCTTCATAAATAAAAATTAATATTTGTACAGAATGTCAGTTTTGCTAGAGACGAAGCATGTAAAATTTTATGCAGAAGGTGAATATTTTAGAAAGCATGCATGTGAGAACAGGTTACTTCAGCGGAAATGGCTTTGCAACTTTAGTTATGACATTGACTGGTATGACTTCTGATCCCTGTTCTCATTTTTTCCAGAACTTTTCAGAGTCCTTCTTTAGCTGAAACTCCCTTATATGGCATGTGGATATGTGGGTAGTATGAGCAGAACTAGTTCATGAGGGGTTTACACAGAAGCTTGACAATATAGGGATGGAGAAGACCTGTGATAGTAAGCCATCCAGTCCATTTCCCAGTCAGTGCAGAACTGAATTCTACAGCACATTGTCCATTACTTTGTTCAGAATAGTTTAAAATATCTTAAGCACTATAACTGGGACTAGAAACGTTCCACCACATTCTTGGGGAATCTACTTTGCAACCTTATACATTAACTGACAGGAATGTTTTTCCTGGTCGTCATAATTGTTCAATTCCTTAATTACTCCTAGCTAGATAATCTTTGTGTTAGACTAAAACACTTATTAACCAAAAGCTGATATGAAAGATGGAGAGTGGAGAGCCAACAGTGAGGCCTGTAACTGAATAGCAAGCCCAGCCACGCACCTCATTCATCTGCTGGGGAGGAGGAATTCATCTCTAGATTTGCCTGTGGATCCAGCTGATGGGCTTGGTCTTGGTCTTCCACACCAGCTTCTGTCTCCTGAGCATCCAAGCTAAATCTGAAGAGCTTTCCATTTTCCTTTCTCTTGCCCACTCTTACTCTTTTGGCTTTTTGGAGGGAAGAGACTTTTTCCCCTCCTCCTTCCCTTTCCACTACCACTGCATCCCATTCTGGAGGGTCTGGTGTGGAGTTTCTGGTATTTTATCGCCTCATCTGGCTTGCGTTTTTGGATCATCTTTTGCTCTGAATAGCTCCAATACTTGACTATTTCATCACTTTCCCAAGCGGTTATGGGGTGGAATCTGTGAGCAGCAGCACAGACGTTGGAGCTATATGCAGATTTGAGAAGACATTAGTCATCGATTAACATTTGGAAGATGGTCTTTGCTCCTTATGATGGTGTTTTTATTTAGTCTTGTTTTTCTGCAGAAATGATGACCTAGACCTTCTTACGAGGGAAAACTACTTATTGTTAATGAGTGGATTTTTAATCTCTTGGCAATTCCTATTCATCTTTGATGTCTTAATCCTTCAAATATTGTTTTTGGAAATTGTCTCACAAGTATGATTCTCTTCTTAGTTGCTGCTTGAATTGTGAGAGATTTAGTTATTCTAGTATCAGAGGGGTAGCTGTGTTAGTCTGGATCTTTAAAAGCAGCAAAGAGTCCTGTGGCACCTTATAGACTAACAGACGTTTTGAAGCATGAGCATTCGACGAAGTGGGTATTCACCCATGAAAGCTCATGCTCCAAAATGTCTGTTAGTCTATAAGGTGCCACAGGACTCTTTGCTGCTTTTAGTTATTCTAATCTTACCTCTTGAATTAATCCGTCTGACCACGGTTGTTGCTGTAAACTGTATTCCACTGCATCATTGTGTGTCTGGTAATAAAGATCACACTTAGAATAAATGTTCTGCGCTGGACACGAGCAAACTAGAAAGAGTTATTACATACCTAGGTTTATATATATTATAATATATTTACATTTTTAGGGCCAGAAAAGACAACTGTGAGCATGGTCTGGCCTGCATAACACAGGCTGAAGAATTCATATGGTAATTCCTGTATTGAAGAAATTATTTGTCCCTACTATATAAATGAACACTTTCAGGCCCAGTAATTTGTGACTGAGTTAGATATGCAACCTCTCTATCTAGACTTCAAGTGATAATGAATTTACCTCATCCCTTACTGGTAATTACTCTTTCTTTTCAGAATTTGTCTTATTTCCTGTTTGAATTTTTCTAAATTTAATTTACAGGCATTGGATCTTGTTACACAGTCTCTGCTTGATTAGTCCCCTAGTATCAGATACTTTCTACCTCAGTAGGTGCCTGTAGACTATGATGAAGACCTTTAACTTTTTTTGCTTAGCTACATTGAACTTCTTAAGTTTCTCATTGTACAACATGTATTCCATTCCTTGAATCGCTTTCATAGCTCTTTTCTGAACTCTCTCTCTCCAATTTTTTCCGTCTCTTTTTGAAGTATGGGTATCAGAACTGGATGTGGATTCCATTAGTGGTCTCCCAGTGCTGTATATGCAAGGGATTCTGTCTCCCTACGCTTAACTAGATCCCTGTGTATACATCCAAGGATCTCATTAGCCTTTTTTGCCATAACATCCTTCTTGTCTTCCAGTAGCCTACTACAATGACCCTAAGTACTTCGCAGTCATTGTTTTAAAGAATAGTTACTTATCCTGTAAATACTGGCCTATGTTTTTGTTCCTAAATCTATGAACTTGCATTTGGCTATATTGAAATTCATGGTTTCAACTTATTCTACATAATTTACCAAGCAATGTAGACTACTCTGTGTGAGTTGTTTACTACTACAATTTTTCAGTCATCTGCAAACTTTATCTGCAAAGACTTTTTTTATATTCCAGGTCACTGATATTAAAAAAATATATATATATTAAATGACATAATGCTGAGAAAGATGAGGCAGGAACCCTCTAGAACAGTGGTTCTTAAGCTATGGGGCAGGCCTCCCAAGGGAGGAGCAGGAACATGTCAAGGCAGGCGCAAGGGGTGTGTGTGTGTGTGTGTGTATGTGTTATTTATTTATATTTTTTGAGAGCTCTGGCTGTCAATCTCGGTTGCTGGGGCTCATGCAGAAGTGCCATGCACATTTGGGAGGTGGGGATAAAGGGGCAGGTGGAGCCCTGCCATCCCGGGCTGACAGCCGGAGTCCTGCCACCTGGGCTCAGGGTCTCCTCCCTCCGACAGCCCGGGCTCCCCCCATCTCCCATTGCTTCAGTCTCTCACTAGGAAGTGACAGGACCCTGGCTGTCAGCCCTAGGTTGGCAGCAGCAGTGCAGAAATAAGCATGACAATGGGGTGCTAAGTCTGTTGTGAAAAGTGATATTGACGAATATGACTTTTCACATTGCCACCCTTACGTCTGTGCTGGTGCTGGCGTGGCGCTACCTTCAGAGCTGGGCACCTGGCCAGCAGCTGCTGTTCTCTGCTCTGCTTTCAGAACAGGGTTGCAGTATATGTACTTGGGGTGAGGGTAGTAAACTACTACAGATGCAGAGAAGTGGTGGCCCTATCAAATAAGTTTGAGAATCACTGCTCTAGAAGTACCCCCACTATTTGATCATTCTCTATTAACGATTGCATTTTGAGATGTTAGCCTATTTTAATTTATCTAACAAGTATCATTGATTTCATGCAGGGGTTCTCAAACTGAGGGTCAAGGCCCCCTCAGGGGGTCGTGAGGTTATTACATGAGGGGTTGCGAGCTGTCAGCCTCCAGCTCACACCCCACTTTGCCTCCAGCATTTATAATGGTGTTAAATGTATTTAAAAAGTGCTTTTAATTGATAAGGGGGGGGGGGGTTGCACTCAGAGGCTTGCTGTGTGAAAGAGGTCACCAGGACAAAAGTCTGAGAACCACTGATTTAATATAATACAGACTTATTAATCTGAGGTAATACGTCATATGCCTTACAGATATCACAGTATATTCTATCAAGTTACCTTGATCAACCAGATTTGAAATGTTGCTAAAAAAAATCAAGTTTGCTTGACAACACCTATTTTCCA
This sequence comes from Gopherus evgoodei, assembly GCF_007399415.2. NCBI lineage: Eukaryota > Metazoa > Chordata > Testudines > Testudinidae > Gopherus > Gopherus evgoodei. The sequence goes on from NC_044343.1 coordinate 13,672,383, forward strand.
TTAAGCTATGTTGATCGTCATTTAATTATATTTCCATCTTCTCTTTATTGATAGTCCCACATCATCTGTTCCATTATTTTTGCCTGACATTGAGGCCAAACAGACTAACTTGTAATTAGCTACTCATCCTGTTTTATTCTTTAAATATTGTCAGAACATTGACTTTCTTCTTGGTCTCTGGAATTTGTTTTCCAAGCTTTATTTAACTAACACCAGTGGCCTGCAGACTCTTGGGCGCAACATTTCCAGATCTGTTGATTGAAAGCTTTTAACTTTAGTAGAAGCTGCTTAACACCCTCCTTGGTTACTGCTGGATTGATGCCATTATGAGGTGGATGCATTATCTAGCTTTGTTCCTCATGCAGAATAAACGTTAACCAAATGCTTTTACCTTTTGTGCATCATTGACTATTTTACCATCTCAGTCTAGTAAAGATCTGTATAATTGGTAAGATTTCTTTTGCTTCATGACCCATTAAAAATATTCTTCCTTATTGTCCTTTAACCTGTTAGCCATTATTACTCCATTGGTACCTTTAACTTCTTTTATGAGTCAACTGCAATTCTTAACTTCTAGTTTATATTAATTGCAATCCATTTCCCTTTTTTCTGTTTGCTGCGTGCTGACTTATATTTTATTGTTCCTTTCATATTCTCTCAGCCAAGATGCCCCTCAGCCAAGATGCATTATGCTCTCAGTCAGTATTTCATATAATTATTTTTAGCTTTGAGAAATGGCCCTTTTAGAATGCCACGAATCTGTTACTGGCTGGGGCTGTATTCTGTTTTCACACAGCAAATAAGATCATGGTCACTTGTACTGAGGCATCTGCTAACTCTCTCTTTATTTTGCTGAGCAATGCATCTTTGTCACTTAAATAAAATTCTATAAATCTTTGTTTAGTGTCTTTTTTTGAACCCTTTTTGCTAACAAATGGCTGTCTTTAGTTACATTTTCCATATAGTTAAATATCATTGCCAGTTATCCTCATATTAGGGGGAGGGATAGCTCAGTGGTTTGAGCATTGGCCTGCTAAACCCAGGGTTGTGAGTTCAGTCCTTGAGGGGGCCACTTAGGGATCTGGGGCAAAAATCAGTACTTGGTCTTGCTAGTGAAGGCAGGGGGCTGGACTCCAGTTCTAGGAGATAGGTATATCTCCAATTATTATTTTTTTAACTGTTGAAGAAATTAGTGTTTAAGCAATGTTATTAACTATTTTTCTATCTTTCCCATTACATTTGTGATTATCTCATTCAAAATTGCCATGTTAATGGCTTTTAAGCTACTTGTGCCTAAGTAGAGAAGGAACTTCTTTCCTAGAGGGCAACATCCAGAGTTACCTTCCAAAGTTTTAGTAACTAGTATCTAAAGCCACTACTTTAGGGCATAATCTAACCTCTAACTTCTGGGATTTAGGAGGAAACTTCCCTGGGAGCAGGTTGTCCCCATATCTGTTCGGGTTTTTTTTGGTATCTTGTGGCCAATGCCAGCTGGGTCAGTTTTAGAGCTAGAATACTGAACTAGATGGAGCACTCACCTTGAATATCTGTGTTCTGTTCGAGTGGTTATTCTTCTGTGCTTGCTTCAAAGCAATCATCTGACTTCTGTGCAGTGTCGGGGCTGAGGGTTATGTCCTGAGAGCCTTTGCATTGCTTAGTTGGTTGATTAACTCTTCAAAGGAGATTGAACTTCCAAGTTCTGTTTGATTGTCACATCACACTTGGAGGTCTTGGTGGCTGGCTTGGTTGGAAGATTGGGCACCATGGAAATTTCTCCTGGCTTGATGCAGAAAACTGTACCTCTAGCCTGTTTTGTGCTGCTGTTTTGTGGATATGTAACACCCTTGTCTTGATATAATTTGTGTCAATGGTTGCCCAAGGTTCATAGGCTGTCCCAGCCCCCCTTAACAATGCTTCAGCCTATCACTTAATTGGGGGCAAAGGGATAGTGCTGAAAACTATGTAAATATCCACTGAGGAGGAAGACAAAGGCAATGTCTGTCCAGGATGATCTTACTTTTGCCCACTTTCTGAAGCAGCCCCAATGCACTTCCTAAACCACAAGCCCATCCTTTCTCTTCCGGTAGTTCCCTGCTTTATTTGTTACATTCCTTTGAATGAGGCAGGGGTGGGGTGAGGGCTTCAGATAACTGCCTCATTTAACGGCAGCAGCTGTGTCTGCAGGACAAGCTGTTCCACCAACGCACACTATGCACATGAGCACTTATGTCCGTGTAACTTATGTCACTCGGTGGTGGTTTATTCACACCCCTGTGTGATATAAGTTATACCGATATAAGCTGTACTGTAGATATAGCCTTAGTATGTATTCTAGGCATTGATTTGAGGCCCAGGTTCTGTGGGACAAGAAAATAATGTCATATCATTGGGGCAAAATTAAGGAAGAAGGGGCAGCCTTTATTATGCAAATTTAAATGATTTCCCCCTTAAAATAACTGTTTGTTTAGGAAGTAGTTTAGCAATTTTACAAATCTCTCTACCACACAAGCACCACAAGTGTAATCTTAACAAATACAAAAAATCATTTTGTTTATTGTTTAGAGAAATATTATACAAAAATGACCTCCTTGTCATCAAGGACTGTTTTTCTGCTTTAAACTGAAAAGACAGTTTTTCTTCAAGTGATTGGTCCCTACTGTATTCCCATGAGGGCTTATACATGTGCACCATGTGTTTTGGATTTGGAGATTTTTTCAGGTAATAGCGTTCGTTGATCCGCACATGCGCCCATGGCTTGCCTCATGGTTTTGTCTGAGGTGATAAAGGGCAGACTGGACCAATCACGTCTCTGGTTCCTTCTGATTGCCACATGGTCCAGGTCGGAACTATTAGTGTCCTCTTGCGTGTGATGCACTTTATTGTTTTTGTTTTTGTTTTTTAAAAAAAAGGTATATAGTTTTACAGTTTTTACCATTTCTGTAGATTTTATAGTAGTTTTAGTAGTTTTGTTAGGAGGATTGGAGTTCCTTTTTGGGGTGTTTTGTTCCCAGTGAACACCCACCACCACCACCACCACCCATGTGCGGCTACTGGCATATGCAGAGAACCCCAGGCTTTAAAATCTGCGCCTCCTGCCTGCATTCCTTCTTGGTCAGCTATGAACATCAACACTGCATATACTACTTAGAAGAAGCCCACATTTCATCCAGGTGCAGTATCTGCCAGTTCTTCCTAAGCCATACCCAGACTTTCCACCTCCAGAAGTACCTCATGGAAGTTGCCATGAGACCTCACTTTGACCTTGGCCAGGCAACCCACTGTATGTCAACCTGAGGCTACCAGCAGTGAGCCTTCAACTATGAAGTTCGAGGCTGGCACCGGCAGTACCACCATTGTGGACCACGTGCCGGGGCCTAGTTAGGAGACAAGGAGACGTGCACATAAGCATGGCAGTACGTCTTCTTCTAAACCTAAGAAGGGAGAGACTCCTTCCGTAAGTTCTAGTCATGGGGACGGAGTTCAACCTAAAGTGCACAAACATGAAAAGAAGCTGCATAAATCTACAGATCCACCAGTACTGAGTGTGGACCCGCATACACAAGTCAACATTAGCATCGGTCAGAGCCAGAGAGCCATAAGCTCCAAGGAAGACCACCGCTCCCATTTTGGTTTCGGGGACTGAGAATACACTCTTGACTCCAGGCAGGTTGGGAAAAGTGCCAAACCCTAGTAAGTGTTTTTGTTCTGGGAGTACTAAGGTCCCCATGCTTTCTGGAGCCCTTTACTTCCAGGGAGATGTTATATCTGGCATCAGACATGCCACATCTGAGGCACTCCTCGCCCCTCACTCCAGCAGTGCACATGCTTCTGCCAGCTCCGATGGTACTGCCAATGGAACTGGTCTCCGAGTTTTCATCTTCAAAGAACTTGGATGAGGGTTAGGGACCATCTATCCCTTTCTGCCACTATGAGTATGCACTGACGGCTTCTATATTATGACAGTATTCTCCATTCCAGCTGCTATGGAGCCACTGGCTTCCTTGCACCATGGGGCCCTCCTTGGCACCCTCTGGATCCATCCTTCTGGCCCTATTGGGGATCCTGGCCCCAATACCTTCTCTCAGAACCTGTCCATTTTGTCAGGAAGGCTTCACATATTTCACCATCTGAGGTACATTCGAGTTGACGTTTGGAACCTGTAATGGAAGATGACCATTTCAGACGGTACTGCTGAAACAGGAGAAATTCCCATCATCCTCTCCTGATGTGGCAGTGGTTTCAAGTCCTGCCCATCTTCTGATGACTACTAGCAATTCCAGGATCTCCTAAGTGGAGTGGTTGGAGAACTTCACATTCCTCTGGAGGAGATCCAAGACACTCAGCATAAGCTGCTGGATATACTTCTCTCAGAGTGACTCTGCTTGGCCTCAATATCAATCAACGGTGCCATCCTTGAGCCAGCTCACACAGTTTGGTATACGCCAGTCACGCATACGCCTACCCAAAAGGGGGGCAGAAAAAGATACTATGTACCAGTCAAGGGGTCTGAGTTTCTGTTCTCACATCCACCTCCCAATTAACTTGTGGTACGTGCAGTGACAGAACGGGCTGGGTAACAGCATCCGCGCTTCGTCCCATCCAACAAGAAGGGCAAGCAACTGGACCTTTCAGGCTGCGAAGTTTTCTTTTCAGCCAGCCTTCAATACAGGATTTCAAATGATCAGGCCACATATGATTTCCTGAATTACAGAAAGTTGAAGGATTTTGCCGAGAAACTGCCACAACAGGATCAGACCCGATTCCAGGCAATAATTGTGGAGAGGAAGCTGGTAGCAAGGACCTCAGTCCAGTTAGAGGTACATGCAGCAGATACCTCATTGCACTAAATGGCCATGGGCACATCATCATGAGGAGGTAGTGGTGGCTCCATTTGTCTGGTTTACCCAAGGAGGTACAAAATACCATCGAAGACCTGATTCCCTCTGCACCCTCAAGATTTTGAGAGCTACATTCCATTTTGAGTATTTACATACGTGTGCTGAAACTTAATTTCTACTGCTGCAGCTCGCACAGCATTACAGAACCTCCCAGTTTTTCCATCAACAACCTTATGAAACACCAAGGAAGCATCAGAAGATTCAAAAATCTCATCCTCCAGGATCCACCTTCACAGTCTTCCTCCTCCCAGATGCAACTCGTACAGAAGAGGTATTTTTGAGGAACTCAGAGAACTGTTAGCCACCTTGCCTGCTGCCATACAACCACACCACTCCATCTGGGTGTCATCTAGCACTCTTTGCAAACTTGGAGCGGAATAACAACGCACAGTAACTCCTCACTTAACATTGCAGTTATGTTTCTGAAAAATCTGACTTTAAGCGAAAACAATGTTAAGCAAATCCAATTTCCCCATAAGAATTAATGTAAGGGGTGGGGGTTAGGTTCCAGGGAATTTTTTTCACCAGACAAGACTATCTATTTCCCCCCCCCACACACACACACGCACTTTTAAACAATTTAATACTGTACACAGCAATGATGACTGTGAAGCTTAGTTGAGGTGGTGAAGTCAGAGGGTGGGATATTTCCCAGGGACTGCCTTACTACTAAATGATGAACTAGCACTTGGCTGAGCCCTCAAGTATTAACACGTTGTTAATGTAGCCTCACATTCTACAAGACAGCACAAATAGAGGGAGGGGAGATAGCATGGCAGACAGAGACGCACACACACACACGAGAGAGAGAGATATGCATTGCCCCTTTAAGTACACTGACCGCACTCTAAGTCCATTGCCTTTTTAAGTAGATCAGCAAATTGAGACAGCAGCTGCTCCCAGCAAGCTCCCTCTGTCCTGAGTCCTGTTGTGTGTCCTCCTGTCTCTCTTCTCCCCTCTGCCCTGGCTCTATGGAGATGGGGTAAGCAAGGGCAGGAGCAGGGGAGAGGGGGGGACACCCTGACATTATTCCCCTCATCCTCTCCCCCTTCCACCCCCCCCCCCCAAGCAAGCAGGAGGCTCCTGGGAGCAGCTCCAAGGCAGAGGGCAGGAGCAACACATGGCAGTGGGAGGAGATACAGCTGAACTGCTGGCAATTGATTAGCCTGCTGGGCGGCTGCTGCACAAGAAACTTAGGGGAACTGCTGGTCCACTCTGATTCCAAGCCCCCACCAGCTAACACCAACAGCTGCTCTTTCTGCAAGCCGTGAACAAAGCAGGCAGCTGCCAATCAAGGTTATAAGCGAACATTGCACAACTTTAAATGAGCATGTTCTCTAGCTGTTCAGCAAGGTAACAACGAAACAGTGTTAGCCAGGACGACTTTAAGTGAGGAGTTACTGTACAGGTGGGTGCTAAATGTCATCCCCTAGGGCTATATGGTCACGTTCTTTATGCTGCATCATTCACAGTTCCTTCCCTGATCCCTTCTGAAGGACCACTCATGACAGCATCCTTGCCCTGGAGGTGGCCTCCTGACCACAAAGAGAGGCGATGGAGTGGGTTCCTCTGGACTTTTCTATTCAATTTACTTCCTGATACCCCAAAAGAAGGATGGGTGGAGCCCAATCCTGTATCTCTATCATCTCAATTGCTTTATCTGCAAAACTCAATTTCATATGGTCACCTTTAGCAGCTGTCATCCCATCATTCGAAGAAGGCATGTGCTTATGGCTTTCAATATTCAGGATCCTTATTTTCATATAAACATTCATCCGCCCCACCAAAGGTTCCTGATGTTTATGGTGGGCCTTCAGCGGTTTCAGTACAGGGTCCTGCCATTTGGACTCACACTGCTCCCAGGGTCTTCACCAAAGCTTTCTTCATCATAAGGGCCTATCTCAGCGGAATAAAAGGACCCCATAACACCTATCTCAATGACTGGCTCTTAGCAGCGTGGTCCAGAGATGAAGTCCAGATTTCCACCTCCATGTTACTCAGACTCGTTTCATCCCTTGGGGTCAGCATCAGTGTTGAAAAATCAACTTTGGACCCCACATGGTCCCTAGAATTTATAGGGGCCTCCATCAACTTAATCATTGCACGAGCATACCTACCAAGGAACATATTCCATTCTCTGCAGGAACTCCTAGCCCGAGTAGTCAACAGTCCTTCTGTCCCAGTCAGGACTTGCCTATCCCTCTTTGGCCATATGGCGTTGGGCACATACATCACTGCCTTGGCTCGCCTCCACTGTTGCTGCTTCTAGATGTGGCTCTATAGAGTTTACTCACCCGTGTGCCATGCCATGGATCTGATACTGATAGTTCCTACTGAAGTACACTCTTCCCTCCAGTGGTGGACAGATCCTCAACAGGTCTGTGTGAGGGTCCCCTTTCTCCCATTTTCTCCGGACAAGATGATTGGCACCAACAAACACATCCTTCATAAGTGGGGAGGTCACATAACATAGGGAACATTGACCCCTCAGGAATTCAGGATGCACGTCAGCATTCTAGAACTCAGAGTTGTAAGGAAGGCATGCCAAGCATTTCTCCTATCCATTTGCTCCCATCATGTTCGTATCATTCTGGACAACACCACCACTGTTTACTACATCAACAAACAAGGGAGCATGAAGTTAACTGCTCTATTTGTGGTGAGGTAGTCAATCTATGATATTGGTGCATCGTCCACGAGATCCTTTTATCTGCAACCTATCCTTCAGGGACTGAGAACGTGATTGCAGACTCTCTCAGCTGACAGTTCATGACTGATCACAAATGGAAATTCCATGATACCGTAGTAAGTGACATCTTCAACAAATGGAGGGCCTCCGACAAAGGACCTCTTTGTCTCCCCCAAGGCATATACCTCTCCTAGAGCAGTATTGGTTTCCACTTGAAACACACTCATTCTCTGCTGGTTGGACCAGATCAACTACGTCTTCCCCACCACCACTGCTGCCACGAGTACTCCATGAGATCAGGCAGGAGAGAGCAATGGTTATCCTGATTGCCCCACTGTGACCCAGACAGTTCTGGTTTCCCAACCTTCTCTGCATGTCAGCTTGCCCTCCACTTCCCATCCCCCACTTTCCCTGAACTGCTAATGCAACATAATAGGAAGATCAGACATCCTGATCAGCAGACACTTCACCTCACAGTGTGATATTTAGATGGGCATCTTCTCTAGAATGGGTGTGTTCATCAGAAGTGCAGGACAACCTCTTGAGTAGCAGGAAGGAGTCCACAAGGCGTTCCTTCTGGGCCAAGTGGAACTGTTTCTCCACCTGGGCCCAACAGAAAGGACTTTTTTCCTAGAAGAGGTGAAGGTTTTTTGGATTACCTCCTGTGCTTGGAGTCACCAGGTCTCTCCTTCCACTTTCTCAGGGCCCACTTAGCAGCAGTTTAGCACTTTTTACCCCCCTGTGGAAGGACACACCGTATTTACACACCTGTTGATTGCTAGGTTTTGGAAGAACCTTCTCACCATGCAACCTATCGCCCCTCCCAGTGAGACCTTAACCTAGGTCTATCGGCACTGATGAAACAGCTTTTTGAGCCTCTAGCTTCTTACTCTGTCCCTCCTTTCCATGAAAATTGCCTTCCTTGTGGCTATCACTTTGGCAAGAAGGGTAGGTGAATTTGGGACCATGAGGCTGGATCCTCCTTTCTCCACTTTCCCATAAGAATTAAGTCTCACTGCACATTCTAACTAAATATTTAAGTGTTTTTTCCTTTTGTGTATATTTTTGTATAGGTATGTACTTGATGAGTTAACCCTTCAGTTACAGCAAAACTTTATTTTAGGGCTGTCAAATTAATCACAGTTAATGCAAGGGATTAATGCAAAACAAATTACAGTATCTAAATTTTAAAAAATAGTCGCGATTTAATCACTGTTTTGAATCATTATCAAGCAGAACCCATCATCAACATGGAAGCTTACGAATATTTAGTATATTTGGCAGTTAAATTCCTTGCAGTGCTGCTACAACAGTGCCATGTGAATGCATGTTCTCACTTTCAGGTGACATCATAAATAAGAAGTGGGCAGCATTATCTCCCATAAATGTAAACAAACTTGTCTGTGTTAATGATTAAGCTGAACAAGAAGTAAGACTGCGTGGACTTGTAGCCTCTAAAGTTGTTTTTTTGTATATATATAATTTTGAGTGCACTTATGTACAAAATAATTCTACATTTGTAGGTTACAATTTCACGATACAGATTGCACTACAGCACTTGAATGAGATGAATTTAAAATATTTCTTTTGTTTATCAATATCTGTAAACTAAAAAGATCAGAAATATTAAGTGAGCACTGTACACTTTGTATTCTGTTGTAATTGAAATCAATATATTTAAAATGTAGAAAAACATCCAAAATATTTATAACAAATTTAAATTGGTATTCTGTTATTTAACATTGTGATTAAAATTGCTTTTAATTGTGACTTTTTTAATAATTTAACACCCATACTTATTAACATATGTCTAATTTTCAAAAAATTTTCCTTCTCCATTGAGAAGTTGCCAATAGTCCAGTGGCTACTAATTTAAGATTCATTGTTCACTTTTTCATTTCATACTAGGAAGCCCTAAAGAATCATTTGGTAATATTAGAGGGTTACATACTTCAATGTTTATGTAGGTGAAGCTGGATCCCTTGACCTCTTGAGGGCCAGTTCTTGCCCCAGGGTGAGTTTCCAGCTGGGGGCAGACCTGGCTGGAGTGGAGGTGAGGGGCCCAGTGGGTGAGTGTGTGAGAGGCTTCCAGCAAGCCTAATTTTCACTTAAATTAGGTCCACAGAATGCCCATTTGGTGCTGCAGAGAGAAGTTCTCGAGTCCCAATATCTCACCTTAACCCCTCAGGGCATTGACCTCACCCTTGTATCCAGAGCCTGTGTAATCATAAGAATTAGATCAGTGGATATCAGGCTTCTCTGACTTGTGCAGAATCTTACCAATTTTGGCAAATTGATACCTGGAAATTGATACCAAAATTCATTTTGGAATTGAACCAGTGCAGTTTTCAAAAGTTATCACGTTACAGACAGAGAAATGCCATTGAATTGAGTGTAAGGCCTTGCTTTGCTCAACCAAATATGTAAACGTATGGAACTATTTGGTGGTTATGAATTGCCTGTAGTCTAAAAATTGGACATGTTTTCTAAGTGTAACACATTTCTCACCTCTTCGACTGCAATTTCTTCAAAACCTGTACCCACCCAACTTTTATAGTTTTTTTTAACCACGCTAGTTTTAAAGTACATTTAAAAACTTAAAATTTAATTTTATTGTGCTGCAAATCAAGATTGCTGATTCTATTCCTAAGTCAAATTCCGTTCCCCTGGGCTAACGAGCCACATCCTTTTCCCACTCCATATATGTGAACACTTCTTTACCAAGTTCACTGCAGAACTGATGTAAATTACTTATTTTAGTTCCTGTTTGTCCAGAAGCTATTGTTTCTATTAAGTTAATTGTATGAAACAGCTTTCTAGAAAAGCTGAGAACCCTAATGCCTAACCTGAAGGTACTGGGAGACTGGGCCAGTTGAAGATCTTGATTACTGGAAAAGTCTCTGAATAAAGCACTTCAGTGCTGCTGTTTGTAAATGCAATAAAGACTGAAAAGGCCAAGTGTTCAGGCTTTTCACGCCTGTCCAAACAAGGAGTGAACAGCAAGGATGAACAAGTTCTTAAATATCTTTTTAAATTGAAGCTAATGGTTTTGCACATGGTCATTTTTGGGGAGTTTGTTCATTAAAATTGATGTTCAAAAACATCGGAATTGCCATATTGGATCAGAATAAATGGTCTGTCTATTCTGTTTTTCTGTCTTTGACAGTGACCAACCAATACCATATGCCTCAAGAGAAGCAGTTAGAATACAACAACAACAAAAAAGAGATTCTTTGTTGATTGTGAGCGTAGTACTTTATCTAAAATAACTTTTGTGTGTGCTGTGCTTGGCTAGTGATTCAGCTGAAGAAAGGGTGTGTTTGCTTTTGCTTTTTATTTAATTTAATGTGTTTGGATTTAAATATACACACAAGCTGGTCTATCCAGAGTCTTGCTATCCTTTCCATCAACTAAAAATAGACTATGAAAACTATTACAAAATCAATACAGCAGTATGTTCTCCTCTAGTCATTCTCTCCCCCCGATATCATACATACTGTCACCAACCTGCAAATGTAGGATAAATTAAATAATTTGTCCCCTATCCGTCTCCTGGCCCCTAAATAAACACTTTCGCTAATCACTTCAGTGCTCTCCAAATGCCTGCTCAAAATATACTTTCCAGCATGCCCTGAAAGTTAGTTAAGTTGGACTATCTAGAACTAGGAGATGGGAGTGAATTACAATGTCAGAAACCTTCAGAGCAGGTGGTCTGCGACCAGCTCCCTCTTCTGTACCCAGGGCGCTGTAGTTCATATGCCTCTTCCGCTGACAACTACTGCAGGATTGCACAAGGAAAGAAGTGTGTTTTATGTTGGGTGATCTCAACCTGTTTATGGCATTAAAACTCAAAATCAACAACTGGGAGCCAAGGGATAGGTCCTGGAGCACTGCCATCATGTACTTACAGCAAGATACTCCATTTTAACAAACGAGTTGCAACATTCTGCACTAGCTTCTGCTTGTGAATGGATTTAAGATCTAACCTATGTATAGAGCACATTGAGTTCAATCTAAAGGTGACAAAGGCATGGATTATAGTGGAAAAGTCTTCATCTGAGAGGAAAGGATGCAACCCCATTGCCAGAGGCAGGAAAAGGCTGTCTTTGTCACTGCTCTTGTTTGAGCATCTAGCAGCAGCTGGAAATTTAACCAGACCTGTAATTTTTTAAATTTTACTACTGATTTTGGCCAGACACCTTCAGAGGATCCGACATAAACCACCCTCTCCAGTTTCTTCCTTTAACCCACTACATCATTCAATTTTTATCTGTAATATGTTTCATGCAGCTCACTCTCCTCCATAGCCAGTCTTGTCCAGAGCTAGGGAAGATGCTCAACTTCACTCTCTGAGCTATAGGGAATGGCAGTAAATCTATCATCAATATATTGAAATATTTAGGGCCATATTACTTTGCCACTCATTTAGCATGCTCATTGAGTGACATCATAGAACTTTGTGGTACTTCACATGAAAGAGCCCTCAGGATCTTGCCAGAAAAAGTAACACAGCCGCTAAAGAGCAGCCCTGTTGGCTTGCCATAACACTTCATGATCTGTGGTGCTGAAGGGAGAGTTGATAACAAGGATTATGGAATTTTATCCTTTGCCAGGAGAAGATTGCACTTGTGGTGTTGGTTGGCAATCTCTGTACCTAGGGTGGAACCCTGATGAAAAAGGTGGAGGAAATTCCAGATACTGAGAAATTAGTTTTACTGTAACCTTTTCCATAATCTCTGCTAAGGGTAAGAGATTAGGTACTAGTTGATTAGTCTGCTTCGAGGTGGGTTTTTGGACAGAAGCTGAAAATATGCTTCCTATAGAGCATTAAACACTCTGCTCTTCAAAGGAGGTGTTACCATGCTCCAGTTGTGAAGGATCCAGTGCCTTTCCCATCTCTCCAGTGGTCTGTACCAGTCAGGAAGGACGGGGACCCAAATAACAGGTTGTGACAGGAAGTTCTACCAATGCATGATGCAGACCAAAACTCAACCATAGAGAGAATCTAGTATTTATCTCTTTCCAGGCCCTGCCCCATTATCTCAGATACAGAGAATTCAGTCTACCTCTGACTTTTATCTGTAAAGTAACGAGACGTTTCCTCCAAATTGGAGAGAGTCTTGTCAGCAATCAGATGAAGGCAGTCTACATTAGCCAGTCTATCTGCAATCAGACCAAATCCATTGATCAGGACTTTACACATGCTATAGTAGAAGTCAAGATTTTTTTTTTTGCAAACTGTATAGTCACACCATATGAATTTAAAAACATCTGTCATCTCTGCTTCATCTGTCACAGGTCAGCTGTAATTCTTTGTATCCTCCAAGGATGAAGCAGGCACCTAGGGGGCCACCGTTATCCATAGTTAAGAGGAAAAGATTGTTATAGAGTGGTACCAAGCCATCAAGAGAGTAGTCTGTCATAAATAACATATTCTCCTTCAAAACCATCTGGAAGCATTCAAGTTCACTGAGGGCTCATCCTCAACAAAAAATAGGATATGCCCGCTATATTACTGGAGAGAATAGCACACTGTGTTTAGTCCTATGTGGGGAGAGTTGATGAGAGGTCCATTTCATTTGGGAGCTATAGCAGATTGGTAGAAGTCAGAAGCATTTGGTCCTTTGTGATTGAGATGTGAAATTTACAGTAGTACTCTTTGGCATTAGAGACTGTTGGGCTGTTGCATCTTTTATCTTGTGTGTATTGTCATTTTGCTGGTCGATGTGTACAACTTCATTAAGAATGTCAAAGGGTGCTGTAGTTACTTATTAAATTTAACCCTGTATCATACATAGTTATTCCCAAGACTCTTCATAATCACTGAATCATTATACCCCTCGAGATTCCTTCTGTTCTTTGATATTGCTGTTAGTTCATCTCATGCATCCTTGTGTGGATGTACTGGTACTTTTGAGAGGATCAATGTTTGAGTCCACTGCTATTATCTGTAGATGGTCCAGAGCAGGTACTGGAAAGCTGGCATTATTTTGGTGTATTCAACTTTGAAATGATACTGGAGGGTTTAATTTTGCTGTAATACATGGATCCTGCAGGGAATCTTGCCCTGGGACACTACAGAGCTCCCTCTTTATCTGGTGATGGCTGCTTTGGAACCAGCCCACATGCCAGAAATGACTGATTCAGAAGAAGGTCCTCTGGGGCAATTTTCTCAGCCATGTCTTCTCCCCTAGTGACCTCAAACCAAACCATTTCCACCAAAGCAGAGCTTCTAGACTGTCAGATAAAATAATACAATCTTTCCCTAGCTGTCTTTAATCACAGCCCATGGCTCTGACTGGGAAGCAAGGAGAGGGAGTCTGAGAAGGGAGTGGGGGAGTGTCACTGTATTGAGGTCAAATTATTTAAAAAGATTAAAACGTGTTATATCTCTGGTGGAAGTAGTTGCACCCTAATGTGAGCTTAGTACTTGGTACTTCCGCAGGGGCTGGCATGTAGGGAAATTGAAGAAAGAATGTTTATCTGAGAATTCATTTCTTCAGAGTAAGTACCTGTACCGTTCCTGGCATACTGCCTTATTTACCTACAGGCCTAAGAGGTAGGGAGCTTGCTCCTGTCTGAGATGATTTAAAGATTGAGTTTTTATTCTCAGACACTTAAGAGTGAGTAAAGAATAATTTTAAGAAAAGAATGGCCATGAGCATCCAGTAATATACCTGCAGAGAAGTAGGGCTTTTTTTGTTTTAAAAGACAAGGCATGAACCAACTTGGACCTAAGGTTTTCTCCATCCTTGTATATAGAGCATGAAACATTTAACGAAATAATAAGAGTGGTGTGAAAGAGAGCCCTCTTTCTCTACTCTTGCCTCCAGGAATGGAGGATTCAGTTGCTGCAGCAGCAGGGAAACTGATAATCTTGTGCCTTTTCTGGTGCATGGTCATTTGCCAAACCTCACTTGCCACTTTTTTTTTTTTCAAGCTTTGTGTATTTATAAACTTAGTTTAGCACTTGGTTCATTTGTTTTTGCATGAAGTTTAACTGTTCTCACAGGTTTTGAAACACCCCGTTGAAGGTAGGGAAAAGAAGATAACAAGTGAAATAGAAAATGTTACATGTCAGGATCTGTGCCAGGTGACAAAATAGTTGCTGATTGTGATTGCAGATGACAGAGGGTACCTGAGTCATTGTTTCAGACTTGAATGTATTGTTGAGGCTAGGGCTTTGGAGCAGAGCCCGGAGCTGGAGCCTGGAGCAGCTCCGGAGTAGTGGAGCTGCAGGTTTTTGCCTGGAGCTGGAGTGGAGCTGGAGCACAGCTCCAAAGCCCTGGTTGAGGCTCCCTATTTGCCATCTGAGATGCACTAGCCTCAAGGGGACACAAGTATCTGAAGTGGCAAATGGGTGAGCATTACATCAGACACCCCACATGATGTGACAGGCCTGAGTAACTTAACCCAGGATTGTTGGAATAGCTCTTAAGTTTTTTGTATATTTTAGGTGAAGTTTTGTCATCTAAAGACTGAATACTTTTTTACTTATTACATGTTATTTCACTTCATTGCAACAATGACACCTTTTTATTCATCAGGTTTAATGTAAAAAAAATGTTGTTTCATGCAGGACACAGCTTAGGCTATGGCTTTGTGAACTATGTGAGTGCTAAAGATGCTGAAAGAGCAATAAACACACTGAATGGCCTGAGACTTCAGTCAAAAACAATCAAGGTAACAAGCATGGATTTTAAAGCTTAATATTGTAAAAGTGTAATTTATACATAAAGAACAGTTAACTGGAACTCTGTCTTCTAAAACTTTAATGCATTCTCCTGGTAAGTTGTTTCCCCAATTCCTTTTAGACTTCTATATGCCTTGCAAGATTAAAAGCTCAAGAATGAATGTTGGTTTAATATCTTGCATAACTTAAAGCGGTGCTTCTTTTGATGTAAGAAAATGTTTGAAAAGCTTAGTTGGTGAGATAAATTGTTCTGAAAACTTCTAATTAGTATTTTGTTGTTTCATTACTGTCTTAAAACTGCTTTGAGAGCTTTTGGACTGATTTTCATAAATGTTGGTCACCCAGCAGCTGCTACTGAATTAAGTGTGGATTGCTGAGTATTCAGCATTTTTTTTTCTCTTGAGTTCCCAAAGTATCTGTCTCCTTTGTGATACCACTGTAAAGCACAATAGCCACCCCAAGTAGGCAGCTCAAATAACTCCCATTTGTTTTGCAAATATATCTTTGTCAATCATATTAGTAACTTACATTGGAAGAAGTTCTTACAAGTCTGAGACTTTTTAGATTCTGTGCTCAGATAAATATTTAGTTTTGTCATTTGCTGTTCTTGAGTGAATGCTGTGCACTCAAGAAAGAGAGCACCAGAAACTGGGAACAGGGTGTTTATAGGGGAACCGTGCAGTGGAATGAGCTGTCAAACACCTCAGTTTTTGTAATAGCTTTATTGTCAAAGACTCTCTCTCTCTTTCCCTCCATTTTTAGAGCACCCATCACTATAGTATCTAGGTGCCAATTTACATACTCCTGGTGCACATAATTACTGGCAGGTCATGGGTTCTATCCCAAGGCCATATGTGACGACTGTGGTATCTGTGCACAGTAGGTAAGATTATTCCAGATTGCTGCCTGGCTTTTGGATTGAACTCATGTGAATCTCAGGTACTCAATAAGTGCTGCCTTAAAACAAAGGAAAGATGTGCACAATGTGTAGATATACCATTGTCCTGAAAAGGATAGACTCTCTCATCTGCTGAAATATTTTTCTGTAGTAGAAGGCTTGAAAAGAGCATAAAAGGTGTACTTTTGCTAGTTAACTGTCTCAAACTCGGGTGCTAAAAGCCTATATTGATGTCATGTTCTTCAACTGGTATGCTCTGTGCTTTATTATTGGTTCTTAGTAGGCACTGAAATTATTACAAAATAACAGATATGGAACGTGAAGCAAAACTCCTGTCGGGTCTGCTCAGTGTATCATATGTCAGTTGGCAGCACCAATGCTGGGCCTATAATTGGGTCATCAGAGTAATGATGCCACTTAGGGGCACGTCTACGCTGGCAGAGTTACAGTGCTGACAGTTATAGTGCTGCTCAGAGAGCGCTGGAGGGAAACTACTACTGTGTGTTCACACTGTCAGCTGCCCGCACAACAGCGTGTTCACATTTGCATCAGTATTGGGAGCCGTGCACTCTGGGCAGCTATCCACAGAGCACCTCTTTCTCTTCTGCCGCTAAGACTTGTGGGAAGGCTGAGGGGGTCGCGGGGCATCCTGAGTCCTGTCCCAGTGACCCATGATGCATTGTTTCACATCCCAGCAATCCCCATGGTTCCATCTGTGTTTGGCACCATCTTTCAACGGTTTGTGTTCTATGTTCCCTGCCTCTTCGGGCTGCAGGAATGGATCCCGAACTGTTGACCAGTATGATGCTCGCTTTGACTAACACGTCACAAGTAGCAGTGGAGTTCTTTCTTAAACTACAAAGGCAAGAGGAGTGCGACATTGATCTTGCCACATGTAGTAGCTACAACACGAGACTGCCTGTGGCATTCATGGAGGTGCTGACCACAGTTGAATGCCACTTTTGGGCTTAGGAAACAAGCCCTGAGTGGTGGGATCGCATCATCATGTGCGTCTGGGATGAAGAGCAGTGGTTGCACAAATTTCGGATGAGGAAAGCCACATTCGTGGGACTGTGATTTAGCTCGCCCCAGCCTGGTGGCGCAAAGACATGAGAATGAGAGCTTCCCTCCCGCTGGAGAAGTGTGTGGTGATGACTCTGTGGAAGCGGACTAGTCCAGACTGCTACTGATTGGTCACTATTGAGTTTGGAGTGAGAGAGTCTACCATTGGAGTCGTGTTGATGGAAGAGTGCAGGATCATTAATCACATCCTGCTCTGAAAGACCATGACTGTGGGCAACGTATGTGACATTGTAGATGGCTTTACACAAATGGGCTTCCCTGACTGTGGAGGGGTGATTAGATGGCACGCATATTCCAATTCTGGCACCAGGCCACCTAGCCACCAAGTACATTAATTGCAAGGGGCATTTCTCAGTGGTTCTCCAGGCACTTATGTGGATCACGCATGCATCTTTCGGAACACTGGCCTGTTCAGGAAGCTGCAAGCATGGACTTTCTTCCTGGACCAGAAAATCTCCGTAGGGGAAGTTGAGATGCCCATTGTGATCCTGGGAGACCCCACTTACCCCTGAATGCCATGGCTTATGAAGCCATACATGGGGCATTTTGACAGCAACAAGGAGTGGTTCAACAACAAGCTGAGCAAGTGCAGAATGTCTGTTGAGTGTGCTTTTGGCCATTTGAAAGCCCACTGGTGCTGCCTCTGTGGGAAGCTGGACCTGGCCGATAACAATATTCCTATGCTTATAGCCATCTGCTGTATGCTCCTATCATGGCTGATTCCCCACTCCGACACTTGGAGTGCAGAAGGTGGGGGCCCACAAGGATTCTAAAAATTAATACTTGCCACTCCAGGCTTGTATTAAACTCCCAAGGTTACAACTTTTCTCTGAACTTGGCTTGGTAAATGCTGCCACCGCCCAAGTGAAAAACTGCCTCTTGCAAATCCTGGAAAAACTCACTTAAGACACAAAACCAATCAGGTTTTTAAGAGAGGTTCATTTTATTAAAAAAAGAAGAAAGGAAACACATCTGGAAAATCAGGCTATTGCTAGACTTTATAAAGCAACTGAAAAGGGGTTAAACACTAGGAATGGCTCCCTAGGGTCCAGCTTAATGTTACAGAAGAAAACAAAAATACCTGACCTTAGCACAGAGGAAATCCACAAGCCAAAATAAAGAAATAAACCTGATCGTATCTATCTAAACATTCCCTGTCCCAATGAATCCTCCTAGATATGGAATATAATTTTTCATACCTGGTTCAAACTTTACACAGCACTTCTGCTGCCGTCTCTTCAACCAAGAGAGAACAACCGAGAGACAAAGGGAAAGCTTTTTTTCCCATTTTTAAAAAGTTCTAACCTTCCCATTGGCTCTTTTGGTCAGGTGCCCACTCCTTTTCCTTTACCTGAGTGACTTTGTTAGCCCTTTACAGGTAAAGCAAGCAGAGAACAGCCACCAAGAGAGACTATATAGCTAACGGACTGGCTGGATGTCCGTAAAAGGGAGATACTGCTCCTCTCCCCCTTTCATTTATCACAGCTCCATAATATTTGTGAAAGGAAGGGTGAAAGCTTCACTCAGGGCTGGACCACAGAGGCTCAGCTCCTGGAGGCTGAGTTTGAACAGCCAGAGACCAGGGTTATTAGAGGGGCACAGTGCAGGGCCATGAGGATCAGGGATGGCTTGAGGCAGCAATTTGAAGCTGAAAGCCACTAATATTTGTTGCTATGCTCAGGATTGCAATGCTTGTAATGCTAGGAGGTGATTGGTGCACACGATGCAATAAGAGGGTTTAACATAATTGTATGTTTCTTTGCAGGGTTCTGTTTGCCTTCATTTAATAGAATAAAGATTGCTTTCAAACCATCACAATTCTTTTAATAAAAGACAACAACTGAGGGAGAGTCTCAAACAAAAAACCACATCAGCAGGGAGGGTGATGGGAGAAGAGAAGGTCCCAGGAGGAGGTGGGGTCCTGGGATGGCTAAAGATTTGTGTATGTCCAGGGATCATATCCAGCCATCTCCTTTGGAGTACAATGCAGCGGGCACTGTACTTCAGCAGGGCCAAATTGTTGAGTCAAGTGGGTAGTGGGAGTCCATCATGCTGGCGTGTGAGGTAGGAGGAGTGGAATGCGGCGGGTATAGATTGGAGCCAGGAGGTTGATAAGAGTGTGTTGGCAGTGTCTGGGGAGTGCATGGGAAAGAGTTTTGTGAAAGCAGCTGGAGGGGAGGGCAGGCATGCAGCTGCTTGGTTTGCAGAGCTAGTATTGCCTGGAGCGTGTCCACTTGGCCACTCCATAATGTTTAAGAGCTACTCCATGGCTTCATTCTGACGTGCCATGTTCTCCTTTCGGTCCCTCTTCTCACTGTCGCACCACTCCTTCAATTCCTGTTTCTCAGCGGCTGAGTGCCTCATAACATCACTCAAAGTCCTCCTTAGTTCTTCGTGGCCGCTTTCTAATTCTGCACAGCCGTTCAGCTGCCGATAACAAAGAGGGAGGCTGTGCTCCCCGGGTCATCTCTGTTGCATTTAAACTTCGTATTTTACAGAAGCAGTATTGTTTTGCAACACAGAACACTGATTCAGTGATTTAAAACACAGCCAGTACTCACACCTGTCACTAACTGGCTGATCCCAGGCAAGCACATATGAGCCACAAGACCCCCAAAATGATGAGTAGCCTCAGGGTAAATCACTCTTCCTGGACCCTGCAGTATACTGGACACGTGGCTCTTGGTGGGGCGGGGGGGAGTCAGCACTGTCGGAGAGCCTGATAATCATTCCTTGTCCCCACACTTTCAACAGGAGGTTATCATTATGGAAGATATCTCGCAGCTGAGGGTTAGCAGGGGATCAAGGGAGGGTCTTCTCCAGGCTTGCGGCTTCGGTCCTGGCCCCTGTGCGGCTCGCTTGTGTGCAGCAATGGTCCCCCCGCTTTGACGGCACAGTGGCGCAGGAAAGTTACCGATAATGGGTCAGGAAACAATGCAGCTCTGCCTATGAACCTGCGGCAGCGGATTGCCCAGTGTCTCCATGAGAGTTTCCTGAAGATCTGAGGGAGATACCTGTGAAGTGAGAGAGTCAATCAATAGCCTGTTCCGCCGATCAAACTTGGCATGAGGTGGGAGACGAGCCTGCTTTCTGCAACCCTCCTGACCCCAGCAGTTCACTTCAACGATTCCCAAAATCAGGTCCACTTACCAGGGGTCTCCTCTTCTGTTTGCACTTCTCCGGTCTCCAACAGTTGTGACTGGCTAGCCTCCTCCAGGGTAGAAAAGAGTTCCTGGCTGCATGCATCTCTGACCTCCGAGCCATCCTCTGCCTCTGGGTCCTCCTTTTCCAAGATTTTCCTCCTCCTGGCTCAGTCCACTCTTGACTGGCGCTTGAGCCACTGAAGTATCTGCAGTGGTCTTCGCAGTGGAGGTGGGGTCGCCGGTCTGTATCGCGTCCAGCTCTTTGTAGAACCGGCAGCTTGTGAGCGCAGCACTGGAGCTGTGGTTTGTCTCCTGCGCCTTGTGGTAGGCATTCTGTTGCTCCTTCAATTTGACCCTCACTGCAATGTGTCCTGGTCATAGCCCCTTTCTGTTATGCATTGTGAAATCTATCCATAGATATCAGGATTCCTACGACTGGAGCACCTGGGACTGAACAGCTTCCTCTCCCCAAATGCTGATGAGGTTCAGCAGCTCAGCATTGCTCTAGTTGGGGGATTGCCTGGTGCATGGAGCAGGCGTGGCCACTTGGAAAGACACGCTGAGACCACTGCACACTTGGCTGAGCAAACAGGAAGGAGATTTTTAAATTTCCAAAGGAATTTATGGGGTGGGGATTACAGTTGGTCAGCTGAGGGCAGGGCAGTAGAGTTCAAACCGATGACCAGAGAGGTGAGAACAGCCATTGTGGGACACCTCGCAGCACTGTAATCAACCATGGTGTCTACGCTGGGACCGCAGTGCTGTAGCCCCAGGACAGAAAGTTGTACGCCTTTTGTTGGGGTGGTTTTGTTTTGTTTTTTAATTTTTATTTTTAAAGCACTACAACTGCACAGTTTCTGCACACTAAGTGGCTTTACAGTGTGTACACTTCTGGAGTTACAGTGCAGAAAGCTGCTTTACTGCACAGAAATTTGCCAGTGTAGACAGGGCCTTGTCAGTAGCGTCAAATAGTGAAGAGGATTGTATATCTTCTTTTTTTAATCAAGGACAAAAAACACTTTTGTTGCTTACTTTCCATATCCTGGCAATCATTTTTCCTTTTATGAAACTACCGTAGGAAAATTGCCTGTATTACAAAGGAAAGATTTTAGGTGGGTGTCTTAATTCCACAGCAAATCATTCATGTAATTTCACATACAATAAAAACATTTCTCTTGAAGGTGTCGTACGCTCGGCCAAGTTCTGAAGTTATCAAAGATGCTAACTTGTACATTAGTGGACTACCAAGGACAATGACACAAAAAGATGTAGAAGACATGTTTTCACGTTTTGGCCGCATCATCAACTCACGTGTACTCGTGGATCAAACTACAGGTATGCACAATAATATTGGATATTAAAAACTTGACTATACAGGACACAGAGAAATGTTCATTCTTCCAAAGATTATTGGTGCTTAAAATTAACTTTTAATTTTCCAGATAGATTCTGAACATATATAAAAATTAATTGTTGAGTTTGGTATTGATCGCTGTGTCCGCAGAAATATAGAACTAGAATGGCAAACATCCCTGTTTTGGGGGCTTTTCTGAAACCCATGACTTAGTCCATTTTGTAGATCCTGCTCTGTAATTTGAGAATGGAATTAAGAACACAAGATTTTCTATACTAGATCAGATCATTGGTCTGCCAAATTTAGTATCTTGCCCCCACCAATTGTCCATGCCTGATGCTTGACACAGAACAATACAACTATCTGATTGTGCAGTACTTCATCACTGTAGGAGATCAGCTTGCAGCCGGAAGCAGGAAATTTTGTTGCCTTTCCTTTACTTTTTTCCAGGGGAGGCAGCATGGTACAGTGGAGAGGGTATAGGCCTGAGATTTGAGAGCCCTGAGTTTCATTCCCAGTTCTGTAGCTGACCTTAGGAATGTTGCTTCACCTTTGTACCTCTGTTGGGCAGAGGGGGCTTGTCACGTGTGGCAGGCAGAGAATGAAAACTCCAATTTTAACTCAAGAACATCTGATGTGGCCATCTGATTTGCAAAAGTTGTGCCAATCACGCATGCTCTGTGAATCTGCACTGCCGACCTCAGCCGCTGGACAAGGCGAAGCAAGAAAGCACTTTTCACAGACAGTATTATTTAGCAGTAAAATCCAGCCTATCCTTTTATGTGAAAGGATAACTTGTTACCTTACATTTAATCAACTTGAAATTGATCTGTGATTGTGCTTCATAATTTCTCATTGCACTTAAGTATATCTGGAGTTTCATGTCCCCTCTGAGCCTTCTCTTTTCCAGACTAAACAAACCAAATTTTTTCAATCTTCCCTCATAGGTCATGTTTTCTAGACCTTTAATCATTTTTGTTGCTCTTCTCTGAACTCTCTCCAGTTTGTCCACATCTTTCCTGAAATGTGGCGCCCAGAACTAGACACACATAACGAGCTGGGAGTGTTCTTAATGTTTTCTCTGCATACTGTGTTGGTGCCTCAGTGTTCCCTATGCAGTTCTTAAGTATCTAGGTGGTAGAATAAGGGTGTGTGATTGCTGCAGAGCAAAGGTCCAGTGTACATAAATGCCTGACGCTCTGTCTCCTAGCAACTGATGGCCTGGACCCCTCCTCTGCAAAGGTGCCAACTAAAGGTGTTGGAGACAAAGAGGTCAGGTGACTTCCTGGCCCGGGAAAGGAACTGAGCAAAGGAGGAGGGGCTGGAGGGGCGTTGGAGTCTGGAGCTGGCTGGGAACGAGGAGTGAAGTGCAGACATGGGGGTCTGGCTCCATGCCTCCCAGAATGGACCCGGCCGAGGGGTCTGGTTCTCTGTACCTACAAGCTCTGTTTTGGACTGTGTTTCTGTCATCTAATAAACCTCTGTTTTACTGGCTGGCTGAGAGTCACGTCTGACTGTGAAGGGGGGGTGCAGGACCGCTGGGGCGGGCTTGCTGTGGGAAGCACACAGAGGGGCAGAGGATGCTGAATGCTCCAAGGAGAGACCCAGGAGGTGAAGATGTGGGAGCTTCTTGCCCTAAAAACAGTCTGCTCCAAGGGAAAGGAGGCTCCCCAAAGTCCTAACTGGCTTTGTGGGGAGCAGTTCCAATGCAGCACCCAGGAACTCCCTAACAACACACTAGTCCAGCTGAGGCCTAATCAGCATGAAGTAGAGCGGAAGAATTACTTCTCATGTCTTGCTTACGACACTCCTGCTAATACATCCCAGAATGATGTTTGCTTTTTTTTTTGTTGTTGTTGCAACAGAGTTATACTGTTGACTCCAATTTATCTTGTAATCCACTATGACCATCAGATCCATTTCTGTAGTACTCCTTCCTAGGCAGTTGTTTCCCATTTTGTATGTGTGCAACTGATTGTTCCTTCCTAAGTAGAATACTTTATATTTGTCCTTATTGAATTTCATCCCATTTACTTCATATCATTTCTCCAGTTTGCCCAGATCATTTTGAATTTTAATCCTATCCCCCAAAGCACTTGCAACCTCTGCCAGCGTGGTATTGTCTGCAAACTTTATAAGTGTACTCTTTATGCCGTTATCTAAATCATTGATGAAAATACTGAAGAGAACTGGACCCAGAACGGGTGCTTGCAGGACCCCACTTGTTATGCCCTTCCAGCATGACTGTGAACAACTGATAACTACTCTTTCTGAACAGTTTTCCAACCAGTTTTGCACCCACCTTACAGTAGCTCCATCTAGGTTGAATTTTGGAGATAGCAACTCGTGAAAGATTACACAAGTGCACTGTTTGAACCCCAAATGACACTAACTGTGTAGCTGTTGCAGGAAGTATATTGTACACATTGTACAGCTAAATTAGCCATGCCATGTGCAGCACAGCCTTCCTTCCCTTTAAAACACTGGTAAAAATTGCATGTGCAGAACTTTGCTAAACAATTGTACAAAAATGTAATTTTCTGATTCTCATAACTTGGACCGGTCAAAGTAGTTTTTCATTGGAGCGCTCAGATGCTCCTCAGTGAGGGCCATTCTCTTGCTAAATTCTAGCTTTCTGCTCCCAGTTTCTTCCCATGGAAGATATGTCCAAAAGTAGTCACATTTTGATAATGGAAGAGGTTCCCCCATGCACTCGTTCTCCTTGTACACAAAGACAGTGAAACTATTTGATCTGACATCCTTTGAAAGAGAGACCAGTCCTAGAAAACTTCATTCCAGTATGTGAAAGTTTCTCAAAGTTGAGTATTTGAAAATAGGGGCGTCTCATAGAAATGATCAGCCTTTTCAATTATAGCAGTTATAAATGTTGGAGTCTAGCATTGATCTTAAGTACAGGCTCTTAGTGCCCTATTAATAACTTTTTTCTGCACTTTAAGCAACAGCTGTGCATTAAACTTGGTTGTCACATAACCAATTTTTAATCTGTCTCATGAGAAGATCTTGTCCCTTAGGATGTAATTCTTTAATTTTCCTGAGTAGTTTCTTCTCCTTTGTCCCATAGAACAGTATAGACTATGTTAATTTTAGCAAACTTGTATATAGTGCCATAACTGTACATGGTCTTTAGAGATTAAAAGATAGGGCCATGACCTGAAGCATTTACAAAATAAATTAGAAGAACATACAACATAAAGATAAACAAGAGAAAGGAATAGGGAAATTGAACAATGCAGTAAAAAAAATAAAAATGCAAGTGCTGTTATATAGCAAGCAAATTATAGGTGATCTATTTCAAATGGTAACTAAGGTAGGGCAGGAGAGAGGACTAAAGAGCACAGCACAGAGTAATTGAAAAGTGAGACTGTGCATTAGACTGGGGTACAGTGCCTGCTGGAAGCTACGAGTTGCAGCTGCTGTAACACCCTTTGCAAGAATATAGTGTGTGTTCCTCTACCATAAGAATATCTCTTCTGGGTGGTGCAGATGGCATGTGAGAACATGACCAGATGGACCACTAGTGAGATCTAATTTGGTTAAGTCTCCTGTTTTTTGACAATAACTGGTACCAGATACATCAAGGTGCGAGAAACCCCCAAATGGAAGTTCATAGAGTAACATAACATGTTCATGGCACTGCTCCTTCCCAACTAGCTTGGGAGAGGCTAGTGTCATTGTTGGCGCTACCCAAGAACATATTCCTAACTCAGGCACCTCAGAGCTACACAATGTTTCCTTAGTGCAGGGACTAAGGTAAGGGCCATGCTCAGTTTCAGTCCCATGTACTTTAAAATCATGCAATGAATGCGACAAAAGCTCCTGAATAGAAAGACTCAGAATGCATCAAGTAGAATAATGTAATCATAACTATACTAGGAAGCAGGACATGTGGGTTCCACCTAGCTCTCCCACTCACTTGCTTCATGAGCTTGATTATATCACTTAAACACTCTACGCTTCTGTTTCCTTCATCTGTAAAATGGAGACAGTGTGTACCCATCTTTTTAAAAACACTTTCCAGTTTGTGTATAATAAATGCTATATAAGTGTTTCAGACTCTTGTTGCTATACCTATGCACATAAAAAAAAAGGGGGGGGTGGGGGAAGGTTCAGAGAAGAGCCAGTAGAATGATTCTAAGTCTGGCAAACCTGCCTTAGAGTGAGAGACTTAAGAAGCTCATTCAATTTAGCTTATCAAAGCAAAGGTTAAGAGATGACTTGATCACAGTTTATGACTATATATGTTAGGAGAAGATTTCTGATCACACAGGGCTCTTATCTACCAAAGGTCTAACAAAATCCAGTGGCTGAAAGTTGAACCTAGACAAAATCGAATTAGAAATTAAGTGCAAATATTTGAGAGAGAGAGTAATTAACCATTGGAAAAACTTCTGAGGGGATGTGGTGGATTTGGCATCAGTTGAAGTCTTTAAATCACAATAGGATGTCTTGTTAAGAGATGCTCTAGTATAACCACAGATAATGTGAGAATCACTGGATTCTATGGCATGTGTTCAGCAGATCAGACTAGACAATCATAAGGGTCTCTTCTGGCCTTTGAATCTGTGAAATAGTGTATGTCATCAGCAAGCATTCATTTCCTATTTGGAAATTATGTTTCAGTTTTAGGTCTCTAGATGTTTTGAGTAACAAAGCTGAGCAAAAACAAAAAATGATTTTTAGCCCAATAGTCACTTTACATTTCTCCTTTGAAAAAGTTTTAGTTAATCTGAAATATTTTTCCTTTAATGTCAGTTGACAGTGAGTTTCGTAGAACACTTGTACATTATACAGTTTTTTTTTTATTTTTTAGACTTTGAACTAACATGTTATAAATGTGTTTTGCTTCACCAGCATCATTATATATTTGAAGTAAAGGTGCTCATTTGTGTTTAATTTCCTAATTTTTTTTTAATATTTTGATTTCATCCTTTTGAAGAACCACTAGTAAAATTGTAGAACTTAAAGCTATGACTTTAGAAATACTTAATTTTTGTTTATTCACTTGGAATTGTTTTGAGCTTATCCTTAATGTATTTTTATTTGTGTTTGGTTAAAAGGTTTGTCCAGAGGAGTTGCTTTTATCCGGTTTGACAAAAGGTCAGAAGCAGAAGAGGCAATTACAAGTTTCAATGGTCACAAACCCCCAGGTTCCTCTGAACCTATTACTGTGAAGTTTGCAGCCAATCCTAACCAGAACAAAAATGTGGCACTGTTATCACAGCTGTATCATTCACCAGCTAGACGATTTGGAGGGCCAGTTCATCACCAGGCTCAAAGATTCAGGTGTGTTAGGAAAAATAATCCATTAAAGGCCTATTCTGTCACCCACACTTCCACTGGGGAAAGTGTTGCACTGTTTCAGCCATAAAGTAATAAATATCTTTGTCCTAGCATGTGTGAATGAATAATAATGCATTGTGTATTTCTGTGGTGGGTGTGTATGTGTATTATGTATTTAAAAATTGCTCAAGTAGAGTATAATTAAAGTAATAACCTATATAGAAAACTGTGTTGAAACTAATCAAGTAAAGTTTCTAGTTCCACAAAGTAGTACATAGTGAGAAAGTATATGAAGTGGTGTTGTAGCCGTGTCGGTCCCAGGGTATTGGACCAACTTCTGTTGTCCTTGTGTCACACCTTGGCAGGCCAATATTTTAACAAGACTTGTAATCTTGTCAAAGAATTGTATCATGTTTGTCTGACAACATATTTTCTCATGAAACCATATTGATTGGAGTTATACTTTAGATCTTCTAATTCTTTAATGTTAGAATCCTTAATAAGTCGTTCCATTATTTTGCTGGGAATCATTGTCAGGTTAATTGACCTCTAATTATCAGAGTCATCCTGTTTACTGTTTTAAAAATATTGCCAGTCCTGGAGTTTCTCCAGTTTTACAACATTTTTATTAAAAATTAACATTGGTTGTCAAGTTCTTTAAAACTCTTAAATGCAAGTTATCTGCACCTGCTGATTAAAAAATGCTTAATTGTAGAAGATGTTAAATGGCCTCTTCTTTAGTTACTGCTGGAAAAGCAACTATTTTATCATTTTATTTTATTACCTTTGCTTGAGAGAGGTGATTAAGGTTCTTAAACTCAATATGAAGGATACTTAATTTTTTCCCAGATTTTTTTAAGGATCTTCTTTTTTGGTACATTTCAAACGTAGTGTTACTGTACTGATTTTTGGTGTGATCCTTCCCCCAAGGACATTGAACTTAGAACTACTAAACGATATTTTTTATTAGGTGCTACCACAATGCAAATAACTCTGAGCCCCAGTCATGGACCTGAACTGCACTGTGGTAGGCACTGCACAAAGTAATAAAAAAATGGTCCCTGCCCTAAAACGTTTCTAATCTGAATGAATTATAATTGTGGTCACTGTTACTTAGAGGTTGAACTATAGGTATTTCTTGAACAACATTTGTGTGTTGTTCAGGCTGTTCAGTTTAGTCCTCTTCTCTTATGTCCAAGACTAAGGTTTTTGTGTCAGTCTGGTGTAATGAAGCAATGTCTTGACACAAATAATAGTTGGAGTCATCCAGGTTCTCAAAGCTCCTGCACTCCTCTGTTCTGCACTTGGAACTGGTCTTAATAATTTGTGGCATGTCATGGTTTTAGTGCTGCTAATGTAGACGCATGCTCCAGAAGCTTCAGTGCTTCTGCCTCTTGAATTGACATCACAACATGGGGCTCCTATTTGAAGGATTGGATGAAAACAATTAGGACTAACTTCGGCTAAGGGATGTAAAGGAGTCTTTTGAGACCAGTGTATCTTCACTGTGAAGTAGAGAGGTAACAAAGCCCAAAGCTGAATCCATCCTCTTTATTGTTGGAGGCTTTTTAAGACTCAAATTGAGATACCTAAAGATGGGTCACATTACAAATATGGTATCTGGACAATTCTATCTTACTGTAGAGATGGGGGGGTGAGGTAATATCCTTTAGTGGACTAACTTCTGTTGGTGAAAGACAAAATTTTGAGCTTACACAGGACCTGAACAAGAGTTTTGAAAGCTTGTTTCTTTCCCAAGCAGAAGTTGGTCCACTAAAAAATTATTCCTTCACTCACCTTGTCCCTTTAATATCCTGGGGCCAACACTGAACAACAATGGAGATATCTCCTTCTAGGAACAGACGTAAAGGAGGTATTTTCACTTCCTTTCACTGCTCCATCTTTGTCAAAGGCAGGTGTATAGAACATATCTCTGCCTGTAGATGCCAGTAACTGTTCTTTCCACCCTCACCTCAAGAGCTTGGTTGCAGGAAGGGACTATAGCAAAGAGTAGCTGGACCTCACATATAAGCATCCTTTGATGTCACTAGTATGACAGTAAGAGCATCTTCCTTCGTAAGTGATGCTTAAAGGGGTTCATGAATGTTTGTTTTTCATTATGTCATTAGATGGAGATTCAGTATTATTATAGAGGAAACGTCTTGGAGATAAATTCTAATCACGTGACGTCTGAGACACAATCCACTCTTGTGTTAATTGTCTGCATTTAGTAGGTAAAAATTTGGATCATAAGAGTAATAACAAAACAAGCTGTTTAGAAAAAAAAATTGGTAAGAGACAGGATTACAATTGTATTGCATGCATTCTCAATTTAATTAGAGCAAATTCTTTCATTCAAAGCACTTTCCAGCATTACCAGAATTCTAGGACAAAGAGACAGATGAGCAAAAATGGAAAAGGACCCAAAGCAAAAGAGAACAGAAACTAACAGAATTACTGACTAGCTGGCCATCCTGTTGCTTCATTTTTAATCCTGGCAGTCTTATAAGCAGCAGCTCTCACAGGGGTTGGTACTGGCATTTCTGTTAAACTCTTAAGATCCACTGCTTACAGTATTTTCTTCAGCAACACTGCGAGTAAAGTTCAGTAGTTGTAAGTTGAGAAAGTATTAGCTTTAGTTCATTCAGATTAATTGTAGACATGTTAAATTCATGGCTGTAGAGTATGTTGCAAAGTCTTACAGATATGTACTTGCATAAAGAGACTACATCTCAACTACTGGATTTGTATCAAAAGTTATTCTAGGAGAATAACTGTGCTAGTTCTGAGGTGTATTTTCTGGCTTTGGTGCTCAGTACATTCATGGTACTTGAGGCAGTGTCTGTTAAATTCAATACAAGAACTTCCATTGACTTCAGTAGGTGTTTGGTTGGGGCCAAAATGTATAAGGACGAGAGTGCACATTTGTTTTCCTCATTGACAATTATCTGATCAAGAACATTATGACAGGGATCCAAGAATCTGTTTCTCTGTCACTTGAGTTCTGGAACTGTATCTTTCTTGTCCCAGCACGGGCTGCGTGAATCATAGAATATCAGGGTTGGAAGGGACCTCAGGAGGTCATCTAGTCCAACCCCCTTGCTCAAAGCAGGACCAATCCCGAGACAGATTTTTGCCCCAGATCCCTAAATGGCCCCTTCAAGGATTGAACTCACAACCCTGAGTTTCGCAGGCTAATGCTCAAACCACTGAGCTATCCCTCCCCCCGGTGTAAGAGTTTTCCTTAGCCAGCAAGTATCTGCTGGAACTGTTACTAATGCAGCCCTCAATCCCAGCATTTATATTCATACACACTGGTTTTTGCAACCTCAGTGGGAACCACATAGGCCTGGAGGGCATCTGTCTTGATGCCAATCTAGGGACAATATAAATCTGGTCAGGGCTTCCAAATTCATCTAAACAAGTGTGTCATTTGAGTGCTTGCTTGTGTCCATTCCAATGTAGGTATGTGCTCGCCCCAAATGCTGCCGCCAGAAAGTATTTTCCCTCAGTGGTCTCTGTTGAGTCAGCTCTGTTGCCCCCTGGAGTTGCACCCTCATAGTGCCAGTATATAGGGCCTCACTGCCCCTTGAGTTCCTTCTTACTGCCCACGATGGTCACTGGAACTTCTGCTCGCTGCACTTCTGCTAATACCTGTGCTAAGTGGATTGATTCTGTAAAATTGTAAATAGTTACCCTTTAGAGTTAAGTTTAGTTAGCTTAGCAGTAGTAGTAGTGGTATAGTCAGCGAACCCCACTTGGCAGGGCTAGCCCTTCCCTGAGCACCAGGATATGCCTTGGTCCCAGGGGTTCAAACCGTGTGCATCATGCCACAAACCAATGCCAGTTAGTGATTTGTATGCTAGCTGCCTTAAGTGTCTGGGAGGGACTCACATGCAGGATCTGCAGGAGTTTCACACCCAGAACAGAAAAGGACAGGGCTTAAGTTCCTCCTCATGGAGGCAGCGCTCAGTTCCCCTTTGGAGCCAAGTCATGGGGACTTGGCACCAAGCACTTAAACTTCAGTGAGACTTATCCTGGCGTCTTTGAGGGAAGCACAGGGCTGTTCCACCTCCCCGGCACCAAGGAAGGACTCCCAGCACAAACATACATCACCAGTGCCGAGGAAGTCAGTTCCAGCCTGGGATTCTTGGCACCGCTTCCCATCGCTAATTCTGAGGAAAAAGCAGAGAGAGACTGGCTGGGGTGTTCTTGAACTCCAAGGTCTATGGGCCGTAGTGATGCCGATGGAGTGCAACCTGTGCTGGGCCCCTCAGAGACGCTGGCAGGGTAAGTGGTACCATTGACTCTGGCCATGGGAAGGGAACCGTTGAGTCCAGTTCTATTGGATTCCCCACCAAGGGAGGCCACGGCGGTTCGACAGCCCTGACATTGCTGTCAAGGCCAGAGGCATTTGAGGCAGCAAGTGACTTACTATCCCTCCTGGTACCGCCATCCTTGGCCATTCATGAATTAACAGTAGTAGCACAAGAAACCAGAACCACCGCAGCACCAAAACAGGGGCTGTTGAAGTCAAAATAGCGCAGCGCCGATCTCTCTCTCTCCCTCCTGGCACCGTTCTTCGGCACCAGTTGGTACTGCTCCTTCCTGGTCACTGAGAAGTGACTCCTCGGACTCTAATTCAGAAGCAGAGTCCTATGCCTTGTCCACAAGCAGACACCACTCCGAATGGTGGCATCCTACTGCTGACATGAACCAGAGCATGCTGCCAATAGCCTGGCGGCTGGCGCAATAGCAAATGCCACTGCAGTGCCCATTCTCGAATCCTGGGCTTTCCAGCCAATCCAGGGCCCCCAGTCCAGAAGGTAGCTCTGATACATGAGAGTCAAGATCTTCCCTGCTATTTCCATTAGAACGAGGATCAGTCCCCAATGCCGGTCCTGTACTAAACTACAGGATGTCCTCTTCGGGACCCATCGAGGGCAGAGGGAGAAGTACAGGGGCCAGGGCAGGTTGCTGCTTCCTTCTTTCTAGATGAGGTGGAGCTATGGCGTTCACCCAAGATGATTACAGGGTGCACGTAGGCTCCTGAGGATGGGTGCCCAGAACCTGGGTATCCAGGCAGAGGAGATCTGAGTCCTCCCACACCCTAGTGAATATTTTAGCAGCCTCGGGGCCATCATGGAGCGTATAAAAGCTCTATGGCAGACTCCTGCATCTCACCCAACCTAGGATGGAGACAAGGGGTATGAATTTTGGTAACACTTCTTTCCATATTGCTATTATTTGGGGATACAGAAGGTACCTATGGTTTGTTGTAACTGCAAACACCACCAATTTACAGTACTCATCTTCAGCCTGGCAGCCAGCCCCACCTATAGAGCAATTTTGTGTTGTCTTTGAGGACGGACGGATGCACGCACGCGCACACACACACACACACACTTTTATATAAACAAGCAAGACGGAGCGCACTCTTCTCCCTTATACCAGGAGGCTGTTCACCTATGGGAATTCTGTACATCCTATTCAATTCACCTCGAAGCCTCATACGTCCCAGGGTCACTGAATGAGTTAGCAAATCAGCTCAGCAGATCCTTTTTCCAACCATCACGAGTGGTCAATTCTCCTAGATGTCATGAGCACTGTTTTCCAGATGTGGGGAACTCCCCAGTTAGACCTGTTCATGACGAAGTACAACAGGAAGTGTCTTTGGTTCTGCTCCTTCCTAGGCCACAGCCCAGGCTCGCTTGCAGGCTCCTTTCTCATCCTTTGGATCAGCTCTTCTGTGCATTCCCTCTCATACACTGGGTCCTGTTAAAGGTCAGACGTGACAAGACATGTCTGATCCTGATAGCCTAGCTGCACCAACACTTGCTCAACGCTCTCCTAGATCTCTTGGCGGATACATCAGTCAGCCCGCCACTGTTTCCAGACTTGATCTGTCAAGATCATGGCCATCTATGTTATCTGAACCTCAAATCTCTTCCTCATGACATGGAAGCTCCATGTCTGAACTCAGCGGAACTGACTTTCTCCGGGCCTGTTTGCTAGGTGCTTTTAGGGAACAGAAAGCTATCTAATAGAGCCATTTACCTGGCAAAGTGGAAGAGATTTCTCTATCTGGTTAGCACAAAAAGGTCTTTCGCCTACCAACTCATCACCGCCCTTCATTCTGGAACATCTGCTCCACCTAAAGCAGCATGGCCTAATGGTGTCATCCATATGGGTCCATCTAGCTGCAATCTCAGCCTTTCACCCACAGGTGAACAGCAGTCAGTCTTCTCAGACTCAGTCTGTGGCCATTTCCTTAAGTGACTGGAATGGCTATACCCACAGGTATGCTAGCCACTACCTCCTTGGGACCTCAGTTTGGTGCTGGCAAGGTTAACAGGACCCCCATTCGAACTGCTGGCAACATGTTCTCTGCTCTGTCTTGGAAGGTGGCCTTCCTGCTCTCTCTTACTACTTCCAGTAGGGTTTCAGAGAGCCGAGCTGTTACCTCTGAGCCACCCTACACAGTCTTCTTCAAGGACAAGGTATAATTTTGGCCATACTCATCTTTTCTGCCAAAGGTTATCTCATAATTTCATAGTAACCAGGATATCTTTCAGCCTGTCTTTTTGATCTTCAGCCACATGCAAACAGGGATGACTAGAGACTCCATTCACTGGATGGGAGATGTGCGCAGGCGTTTTTCATAGAAAGGACTAACCCTTTAGGAAGTCCACACAGCTGTTTGTAGTCATCATGGACAGAATGAAAGGCCGTCTAGTCTCGGCCCAGAGAATATCATCATGGATCACATTCTGTATCTGCACATGCTACGACCTGGTGAAGGTCCCAACTCCTCAGTTGACAGTGCATTCTAAAAGAACTCGGGCATCATCTATGGTGTTTGTGATGCAGGTTCCAATTATCTGTAGAACAGCAACGTGGTGGTCAGTCCATGTGTTTGTGTCACGCTACGCCATCACCCAGCAAGCTGGAGGTGATGCGGGCTTCAGCCGAGCGGTGTTACAATCAGCATGCCAACAAACTCTGATCCCTCCACCTGCACAACCGCTTGAGAGTCACCTACACTGGAATGGACGTGAGCAAGCACTCAAAGAAAAAAGTTACTAACATCCTGTAACTGTTGTTCTTCGAGATGTTTCTCATGTCCATTCCAAAATCACCCTGCCTTCCCCTCTGTTGGAGTTGGCCAGCAAGAAGAAGGGAGGCGCCCTATATACTGGTGCCATGAGGGGGCACTAGAGCTGACCTGATGGATACCACTGAGGGAAAAACTTTCTGGCAGCAGTGCTTAGGGTGAGCGCATACCTACATTGGAATGGGCATGAGCAATACATCTCGAAGAAGAACAGTTATGCAAGGTTAGTAACTGTTTGTTTTACTGTGGATGCATCTTGCATGGAATGGAGAGCCCACAGAGAAGAGCTTCACTTTGACAGAACTTGGTCTGCCTAGGCCAATGGTTCTCAAACTTATTTGATCAGCTCCCCTCCCCCCCCTTTCTTTGTAGTTGTTTACGCACCTCCCCTCCCCCACAAGTACAAATACTGCCACCCAGCTCTGAAGGTGGAGCAGAGAGCAATGGCTGCTGGCCGGATGCCCAGATCTGAAGGCAGCGCCATGCCAGCGTCAGCACAGAAGTAAGGGCGGCAACGTGAAAAGTGGTATTCGTCAATATTACTTTTCACAGCAGACTTAGTGCCCCATTGCCACTCTTATTTCTGCGCTGCTGCTGTTGCCACCCCAGGCCGACAGTCGTAGCCCCACCACCTCCAAGTGAGGGATTGGGGGAAGGAAGAGAGAGCCATAGCCTGGGCTACCTCCTGGTGAGAGATTGAGGGGGAGTGGGGGAAAGGAGAGCCCATTTAGCCCCTTGTTATCCCATTTATCCCCACCTCCCAGGAGTGTACAGCTCTTCTGCACAAACCCCAGCCACCTTGGGGCCAACCGCGAGATCTCTACAAAAATCAGAAAAAGCACACCGCTCGTGCCTCCCTTGGGAGGCCCACCCCATAGTTTGAGAACTGCTGGTCTAGGCAAAGCCATAGCACATTGTTACTGAATGCTTGGTACAGCTCTCTGACCCATCGTTCCCTGTTTCAGGCTTGAAAGCCTGCAACATGAAGGTGTTGTCAACACCCATATGGTAAAGGATGGACTGTTCCTGCCCATAGCTAGAATCTAATTGTGACCACTCAGGAGAAAAGATCTGGACATCATTGGAGATAGCTCAATAATAACCTCTGCTCAGTGTGCAGATGTGGTCAAAACAAACTAGTTGTTAAATGATGATACAATGGTTTCAAAATCACTCTCTCTTCCTTTATCATAGTTATTTGAATGCTATATCCAGTTCTGGTCAGCTCATCCCCAAAAAGATGCAACTAGAATAAAAGGATCTAGGGAAGGACAAGTAAAATGTTTACAAGTATGAAAGGATGTTGGTGTTGAGAAGATAAGGACTCTAGTTTAGAAATTAGACTTTATTCTGCCTCATAATACTAGAACAAGAGAGTAACCAGGAAAATTTAAAAGCCAGCAAATGTAATGTTGATAAAAAGAAATACTTGTTTGTACAGTGGTGGAAGTCATGGCCACAAGATATTAAAGCTGTGAACTTAGCAGGTCACTGTGTAAGCTCGAAAGCGTCTCTCTCACCAGCAGAAGTTGGTCCAGTAAAAGATATTACCTCACCTACGCTGTTTCGCTAATATTGTGGGACCAACATGGCTACAACAACGCTGCATAGACTTTTTTTTTTTTTGCGCAATGTGTCTGTTTATAATCTCTTGTGGCTTGGGGTGTATCTTATCTCCTTCTCCTTTTTCTTAATTTTAAACCTGTTGTCAGTGTTTGTGTACAGAAAATGCTTGTTGCAGTTCTCTTTGTAGCTTTCGTTAGTAACATTCCTGTAGCTTTTTAGTTTCAAGAGTGAGGAATCTGTTGGTGGGTATTATTACATATATACCCATTAGCCTATCCACCCTGTTCACCACAGGAAGTTGGCTTTTCTTCTCTTTAGAGTATTTTCACTTGTTGCCATGACCATAGCCAACGGTTAGAAGGCTGGGTGAAGGTTGGAGGCACCTAGATTTGACAGCAAGGGGTGCAATAAAGCATTGACTGCAGGAACCCAAGATTGTATATCTTCAAAGAATGATTTACAGGAAAATAGGACTCTCCTTCCCAGCAAGATTTGGATAAACAAATGAAAGCTCAAGGTTTTCGTTAGAAGAACCAAAAGCGTAACATACACAAAAACACAAGAAAACAAAAATACTATTTTATGTTTTAAAGTGAGAACTGCTTGATAGGGCATAAGATGTTAGTCATCAGATCACTTGGGTCTGCTCAGTAAAGAATTGTACAAGAAGTGCAATTTTTGTATATCAGAAAATTTTGTTTTGGGCACTTAATGTGTGGGCTACGTACAGCAGCCTTGCATATACTTCAGCCTGCTTTTAGTCGGCTAACAACTTTCTCAGCTATAGCCTAATACTACACAGTATTTCTGGAGTCACATGGAGCCACAGATTTAGATTGTTAAACATATAAGTGCATGGGATCACAGTTAAAATTGTACCTTTGGCCTTAACTTTGACACTCGTTGATCTTTGAGTGCTTAACTGTGCAACCCTAATGCTTCATTAAAATAATTTTATTGATTTAATTTCCTAGGTCAGCAGAATAGAAGTGGGGGATGAAATAGCTAAGGGTGTGGGATGTTGGTTGGGGAAGGAAAGAAGAAAAAAATAAGAAAAAAGCAAAACAGAAAAGAGCAAAGGTTCAGAAATCGTGAGATGCCTCTGGGTCATTGTGCAGGAGGAGTCAAGACAGGATTCTGGAGGAAAGGAGGAAGGGGAGAAATGTGTACTGGGGATGAGAAAGATAGGCATATTGAGTCTGGTTCTCTTCTCATATGTTTGTAAATCAGGAGTCCACCCTAGTGAAGTCACTGGAGTTTTACTAGTGTAAAATGGGTGTAAATGAAAGTAGACTCAACCCCATTGGATTTACATTAAAAAGTAGTACTATTTTTCCATTATATTCATGGATAATCTATATTTGGCAGAAGAAACTTTAGAATCATATTTAAAAACAGAAGTGGCTATTTAATAAATTATAAATGATAGTTACTGGAATTAAACATCAGTTATGCATATGCATTATCAAAATTAAATCAGAATGCACTGGAAGAGACATATTAACAGTGTACTAGGAATCGTGGGTTATTCCAACTAATATGCACTTGCTAGGGAAAGTCTAGTAGTTCCCTTCCTACTGTGGTAGGGACTATGAGGTATCTGCTTGTGTTCAGTGTAGCAGCCAGTTGTGAGCAGGAGTGTTTCGCTGTTGCTTTATAGTGGAGAAGGGATCAAGCTGTATCTGCTGCCACAGAAAACCCTGTGACCGGTGAGACCCCGAGACACTGCAGTAAGGGCAGGATTAACTCCAGGAGGGGATTGGGCACAAGCCCTTTGTAGACACAGATCAGTTGATTTAAGGCTGGTTGGGGCATGTGGGAGGGATTCTTGGCCTAGCTTTAAGCATTGAGTAGTGTCATATTGCTGCCCTAAGTCATCCCTAATAGTGTATATCCTTGTATATCCTGTTTGAGGGTTGTCCCATCACCAGGTAACTCTTTCATTGTCTGTCTGTTCTTGCATAGTTACCCATTAATGTAGACACATTCTCTCTATCAGCTGCCAGTTTGATTGTCCTATGATAAATGGGGGAGGTGAAACATTTTACTCTGATTATAAGTTTTGATGCTTATATAGAAAATATTCAGTTGCTTCCCTTTCAAGTTAATTTGCTTGATTGTATTGAACTTTTACATGAAATATTATGCTTTTTATTTGCTAGGTTCTCTCCTATGGGTGTAGATCACATGAGTGGGCTTTCTGGTGTAAATGTTCCAGGAAACGCATCTTCTGGCTGGTGTATCTTCATCTACAACCTTGGTCAAGATGCTGATGAGGGAATCCTCTGGCAGATGTTTGGCCCCTTTGGTGCGGTTACCAATGTGAAAGTTATTCGAGATTTCAACACCAACAAGTGCAAAGGTTTTGGTTTTGTGACCATGACAAACTATGAAGAAGCTGCAATGGCCATAGCAAGTCTTAATGGCTACCGCCTGGGGGACAAAATCTTACAGGTTTCCTTCAAAACCAACAAGTCCCACAAATAACTTGCTCGTGCTTTTTGTATGGAATAGATAATTGAGTGACAGAAGTTAAAACATTTTTGTTAGTGTAAAACTCATTTTGCGCCAATTTTCACAAGTGTTTGTCTTAGTCTAAATGAGAAGTGAAAAAGGTTTTTATACTCTGGGATGCAACTGACATGTTCAAATGTTTGAAATCCCACAATGTTAGACCAATTTTAAGTTCCTTAAGTTATTTCATTTAAAAATATATATTAAAAAAAAAAAGTAAAATCTTAAGTAGATTGCATTAACTAGACCCTCTGGATGGTGGTAAAATTGAAGCATGCTTTCACTTATGAGACTAACATTTGTTCTATTGAATGTTGTCTGCAAAAACTGGAACTCTTTTTTATTTTAAACTATCAAGCGGATGCTGTTAGTATGGTCCTCCCCTCAGTCCCCAATAGCCTGGTACAAAATTTGAAATACTTATGTTGGCAGTACATTGCTTTTTAAAGTAATTTTCATTGCTACATCTAGTTGAGGATTAGACTTCATAACATGAAGGTCTTGTAAGTAGTAGCATGCCAGTGTAACTTTTAACACCATTGATGAGGTAAGTTGCACACTGAACAATGGCCAAGTTGTCAAATTAAAAGGTTTTACAAAAAATTTTAAGCCCAGTTTTTCATAGGAATGGACCAAAGAGTTTCAGAGAAACTCAGAAGATTTCAGAGTCAAAACTAAACTCCAAAAACAGTGTGAATGTATGTTTCTACTTCATCTAACTGAATCTCTTCTGTCCAAATATTTAATGCATGATGCACTACTTACAGGTACATTGTAATGCAGCAAGATAATTATTCAGTTTCAAAGATCATTATAGTTTGAATTCCTAAGGATAGTTCCATTTTGTAAAAACAGTTATAAACATTTGAGCATTGTATTTCTCGCATCCCTTCTAACGAGTGCTAGATTTTTCTATTTTAATAGGATTTTGTTTTGACAACTAGCTTTACTTATTGAACACTCAGCAGAAAAGTACTTGCAAGTTAGATATTAACAAAAAAACTGATTGTAGATTGAAAGATTAATCCCCCAAGTTTTCTGCAGACTGCCTTGAAACTTTGAGTTGTTCTGTTTCTGTTAATTTTCTTTTGCTTTTTTGTGTTTTTTGTTTGTTTGTTTTTACTTTTGCATTTAAGACCATTAAATTTGATTTTGTTTTGCTCGAATTTTGTTTTGTTTTTTATTTTATATTATTTTTTTTGCCAAGTATTGCACAAAGTGTCCAATATTAAAAGAATATTGCTTTAAAGTACTATAGGTCTTCATTAAAATTAAAATCCATTAATCTGTCCTTTTGACAGATCAGTAGGGGAAAATATTTGTGTGAAAACAAAAGCATTATAATAAATCTGTCGCATAGGAAGTATGTGCCAGACACTGAGTTAAACACACATTTGTTGCTTTGTAGACAGACTGAACAATATTTCTTATCAAAAATGTGCTATGTAAGGTATGTAGGTACATAGCTAGTGTGAATGAGCAGGGACTTCACCTGACAAACTATTGCAAGAATTTTATCTGTGTTCTATCACCAGAGTTCAGAGGAAATGCAGAAATTGGGACAACTTGTCAGCAATTATCTTTTGAGTGAACCTGTGCCAATCCCCAAGAACTAATGAGTAGTCACTTCAGATTCTGGGGACAGTCCCATGCAGAATTGTTTTTGTTTGTATGGTGCCCAAACATTGGCTCTTTAAGATCCTATCTTGCATCACAACTATGATTTCTCTTTTTTCAGGTTCAGGACCTCCAGTCCTGTGCTGCCGCTGGAATTTTGTGCTCTCCTTTCCTGTGCTTCATTGTTTGGTTCTGTACTCATTCTTCAGTCAGATGTTGGCCTCTCCTTTAATCTTCAGTATGCACTTTTTGCTGTCAGCAGCCAGTCATTTACCGCTCTGATGATTGGCTCATTTGTGGTTGTACACAGCTTCTCTCTGCTGGCTCCAGAAGAGCCCAGCGAGAGCAGAGCTCTTTTCCAAGATCTCCAGCAATGTTGAGTGAGCTGCCTTAGCTCCAGTGCAGTATATTAAAGTGCTTTCTGCTGCCTAATGTATGCTGCCTTTCCCTTTTTTGCCATTCCCGTTTACTCCATGCCCCAAGCCTTTGAGAAGCACAGTCAGCATCAGGCAGTTGTAGCATAATGTCCTCCAAAACCAGCAGCTGCCACCAGGTAAAAGGTAGACAGTGGGTCCTTTTATGAGCTCCTAGTTGGACAGGCTGTCATTTCCAGTGCTTCCTCTCCATCTCTCATGTTTGCTTCTAATGAGTCGTTCTTTTCCTGTATTCTGTGGCTAGATACTAGTTTTGGGGGGTTCAGCAGCTATATCAGGGTTGCTTTACCCATATCTCCATGTTAGATTTAGGGTTATTATTATTTAAATAAAGTCCTCTTACAGTGTCCCATCAACTCTCTTACCAGTCCACGAGAGTGCATCTTTAAAGATCCAAGAACCTTCCTTGTAGTTCCCTCCATCTCATGGCTCATTAAGAAACATTTTAGTGGGAGTAGGGCTACTGCTGTAAAGGGCATGGTAGATAATTGCACAGACCAATCTTTAAAATGAGGCAATGCCTTTGTGGTATTAAACACTTAAAGTTGCTCTGGCCCATGCAGCCACATCAAAAACTTCACTGTTGTGAGCTTGCCAAACCTTGCTCTTCAAGCAGAGTAATGACAACTTTGCGATATCCTCGAAGACTTTGATATTGCTCTCCTTTGTTGGCTGCTTCGTGCAACATTACTGATTTTTTTCTTCCCGATACACCTCTGCTCTGTAAGACTGAGACACAACATCCTGGTTTCACACTTGGGGATGCAGATTCTGTTTCTAGAACCCATCTGATCCAAGTTTCCTTTAGCAATTTTGGGGGAAACCTTAATCTGTCAATGAGGCCAGTCACCTGAGCAAACTACCATTCAGCTAGGCAGGAGAAAATCAGGAGAAGGTACATTCATTTAATTCCTCAGGGGATAATGCTAGACAGAAAGCTACAAATCTCCCTTTCAGGTCTTGGGGCCACTTTATATCTGGCCAGAGAGTGTGCTCAAAGTCCTTTTTTGTCACTGTCCCTAACAACTTCAATCTGACTCCCCAGGTGGAGAGAAATTTGGGAATGTGTTCACATTACTTATTGATAACTAACTAGATGGGTAGTTCTGACCCATACCAGACCTGCTTTCTTTCAATCCCTCTGTTTCCATCCTGAATCCTGCAGTCTTTACACTCTCAATTCTAACAAGAGAAATCCAATGATTTCTTCTGCCTGGTGATTTAGAATTGTGCCTGCCTTGGTGTGCCTAGTCATCCAGCATACCACACATTTCCATTTCTACTTGGACCATCACCACTTCCAGCATTGTAGTTGTACTTTTTGGTCTCTTAGCCCTCAGGGAGTGTACAGAAATCATAACCATCATCATACCCATCCCCAAGACAGAGGGCATCCACAGATTTTATTATTTGGATGACCAACTAATGCAGATACCTTTCAGATGGCACATCTGTGCTTCCATTTGCTTTTGTCTGTTTTCCATGATTCTGGCTTCAAGAACTTCCCTATTCCTTCTCAAAACCTTGTTAATGTAGGGGCCTATTTTCACACCAGCGGCATGGTACATTTCTCATCAGACACAGAAGGCAAGTAAGATAAAGGAAACTGTCAGTCATACCTGGTGAACCAATTTATCCTGATCAATCCCTATAGCAGGCACACTGCAATGAGCAGCACTACGTCTGAGATAGTTGGAAAGACTCCCTGGGCTCCTTAATTTACGTTCTCTCCAGGTCCAGACATCACTCCGGCAATGTTGCATAAGAAATCCCTATTGAAGGACAATTTGCTATTAGAGTTATCTGTTTCCAGGATAATTCTATCACCAGAATTACAAGGTTTCGAAGGATGGAATGTGCACTTGGGTCACAGACTGTATCAAGGGTTCTGGTCCAAAGAATCTAAACATCATGCAATGAAGGACAATAGGTCTGGAGGGCACAGGGTTTTCTTCATTATGTCTACTCAACAGCCATTCTGATTGAATGCGAAAACAGAATCTTTGCAGTTTATATTATCTCCAAAAATGAGCCCATTTTTAATTCATATCCACCTATGTTCAGGGCAACCTGCATACTCAAAGGGACTGGCAAGTGAGAACATCAGTAGAAGAAATCAGTGCTATGACAGACGTTTTTTATGTCCGTCTGCCTGCTTCATTTAACAATATTCAGCTACCTCCACCCGTCCCCAAACACAGAGGTTCCCGGGTTTTGGAAGTTGGATTCCTTTTCCTATTGATCAAGCATATAGTTGTTTGTCTTTGCTCCCGTAACGCCCTTTTGACTGTTTGGATACTGTGACACGGATGATCCTTGAGAACTTTGAGTACTCAGCTGATAGAAATTGTACAGAGGGCATGGAAAAACTATCCTCAGAATTGGATGACTGGTCTTACTGTTTACATTAATGCTTTCCCATAGATGTGTACACTTCTCTTCATGCTACTCTGTCATTCATCCTGGAATTTCGGTTGGATGGGAACCTTTGCCAATCTGGCATCATTCCTTCTGTTTACCTGTTCTTTGTTTTTGTTCATCTTTCCAAGCATTTCCTGGGGCTGTTGCTCCAAGCAGGCTCTTATAGGACCAGAGTTTGGATACTAACCACATTAGAAGCAGTCCTGTGCAGACAGAATTTGATATAGGCATGGCTAACTGGCAGTTCTTGCATGACTGGTGGAGTTTCACTCTTAAGATGAGACAGTTTTATAGGTAAGGCAAAACTATCCTAGTTATTACCATGGAATGACTTCTAAAACTCCATTAAAATGTTCTGGGCTTTAGCTGTTGTTAAGACATATTTTTTTTAAAGTATTAGATTAAATATTTTAATCTGGTAAAATTCAATGTTTTCAAAAGA
The DNA here is from genome assembly GCF_007399415.2 of Gopherus evgoodei. Classification (NCBI taxonomy): domain Eukaryota; kingdom Metazoa; phylum Chordata; order Testudines; family Testudinidae; genus Gopherus; species Gopherus evgoodei. The sequence continues at coordinate 13,715,550 of NC_044343.1, forward strand.
ATTCAAATGAATTGAAAAAGTATTCAGAAACTGGCTTTTTCCAGTCCATCTTACTTATATTAATATAATATAAGTAATATTTCTTAAACCCTCCAACAATCCATTTTATGTTTGCTTCACAAGATCCCATTGTGGATGGAATTCACCCTTGTGTAGAAGAAGGGTTAACAACAAGGCTTGAGTGCCACTTTAGCCTTCAGTATAGGCTTGTGTTGGTCATTAGCACAGGGGGAATTTCACTTTTAAAAAAAAAAAAAACCCACATAAAATTATAGTTCTGCTATGTGCTTTTGTACAAGATGCAAAGATAAATACAACTTTCACATGAGTTGGCAGCAACAAAATAATACCGAGAATCATGAAAGCTATGAACTGAGATGAAGTAAAGCAACTTTTCTTAGTGTTTTTAGTCTGTTCCAAATACATTGATCCCCTCCATTCTCCTATTTGTAAACTGTTCCCATGCGCTAAAGTGAGCAGGGGGGGTATCTTTATCCTTGAAGCTGTTACATCATAAGATATTTGGTTCATTTAGGATCCTGTGCCCCCACTCTGCTATGAGGTGGAATGAGGGGTGGAACTGAGCCAAAACAGTCCTGCTGCCTCCTGCCCTGAGCCTTTGGCAACCACTCCTCTTCAGTTCTTTGGTTTGGAACTGTGAATGATTTCAAGATCATGCTGGGAATGGAAGGGAAAGAAGAGGAGGCACCACTCTCCAGGGCAATATCCCCTCAGTGATGTGTGTCTAAACTTTTTTCTTTCCCCTGGGTTGTTTTTGTTTTTTTCTAGTGCATCTGCATCATGATAGTATCAGAAAACACACTGATAGTATTGAGGTATTCAAGTCCTTGGAATAGATTATGAATTTCTCACTGCAGTTACTTGTAGATGGTCAGTATATGGTCATTTACTTCATTGCAAGTGACCAAATGGGTTTGAATACCTTTACTCCTAACGGTTTGTAAGTCAGGTGTTTTTAACATTGTTTTTATAGGAGCATGCAAAGTTGTAGCAATGTTACTTTTACAAAGCAATTCAAAGTTTGGGGAAAAGATACTGTAGCTATTACTATCGAGACAGCTTTCAGCAATTGAATTAAGCCTCAACTAAAATATCAGTCACTTTTTCCTAAAAATGAAACTCAATCTTTGTGAATGCTATATTTCAAACATGGATATTTCCCAGCCTCCTTATAAGCAGTTACATAATTTTATGTTGTTCTGGTTAGGCAATAAAATGGCGGTTCTTCAAAAATTTCAGAAAAGGGTCTCAGCTTCAGTATATGCTAAACTGGAGTGATTAAAGTTAAATATGTACAGTTTATAATTACATAATATGTACTTCTAATTAATTTTATAAGGATGTCCCCAAATGTACTCGATTAGTTCTAACAAAAATTTACTTATTGGAATTAGGACTTCTAATAATTACCTGCAAAATGTTATATAGTTTGTGGAAACTTTTTTTTTTAAAAAAATGCACAACTTTTTAATGAAATATTGGTGATGTCATGGTTTTTCATAATCCTCAAAAGTAAAACACAGAACACCCTCCACATAGGGCTTTCTGTCATAATACTACCTCTGATATAAGGTTACCAAATTTTGACTTCCAAAATGGGAAGTTTGTATCATTGTGGAGCAAGCACCTTATTACACCATTTCAGTTTTTTGAGGGGGCTCCAAACAATTAGTTTTAGGGAGAAGGGACCAAATTCATGCCTACTATGAACAGGCGCACACCTTTTTAAGTCAGTGGAGTTGCATTAATTTAGTCAAGGACCAAATTTGTCACGTAGTGTGTACCACATTTTCTTTAGTCTCTGTTTGTTGGCAGAAGAGTCTTCTGCTGTGCTGAAGGCAGGTTCCTTAACATTATGTCTGCACTTCCTGTTAATACTGGGAGATCCCAGCACCGTAGGATCGGTAGAGGAATATATTGATCAAAAGGCTAAGCATTGTGATCTGTAGTATATGCTACTAGGTTTCCGCTACATTATGAAAATACATGGATTTCAAAGAAAACACAATCACCCCATTTCCATTTTTAAGTTGAGGTACTTGTGTAATGCACAGCTTAGTGTGTCCAAGGTATAACCGGTAGAATTAAAAATTGAAGTTCAACTTCTGTCTAAATTTCTTATCTTAGTTCTAATCAGGTACAGCATTATTTTTTCTGTATGCTTTTTTGTATCATTCATATGTAGTAAAATATATTTAATAAAAAGTTAGGTGTATATTTTTCCCTGTGCGTGATAAAAACACAATTGATGTTAAAGCTTTTATGATCTCTAAAACAGAACACAAAGCATCCAGTGAGTGGCTTTGCCTTTAAACCTTGTTGTTGCTTTGTTCAATCTTGCTGCAATTCTTTGATGTATATCACACTTGGTAAACAATTTACAAGGACAATTTTAACTAGAAATATTTTTCTGTTGAGTGGAATTTTCAACACTAAATTCTTTTGTTCATGATGATGGAAATTCAGTAATAGTGGAACAGCCACCTGAAATCTTGAAATATTGCTACTGTGTTCACATTTTAGAAACTTCATTTTCATATTAGTTGTTGTTCTCTATTTTTAAACATTTTTAAACAACCTTTCAGTGATATAGCTAAACTTTTTCACTTGGTCATTAAGAAGAAAATGACTTGAGACATTTGAAGCATCATAAGTTGGGATAAACCTTTATTTGACGAGTAAGTTTGAATAATATTGTACTTCTAGTCTATTTACTGATTTCATTTCCCTTAACTTATGTAACCTTTTGTTTATAAAGTAATCTGTTTTGTGGGACAGAAGGCTTTATCAATTGTTTCCCATACTGTACAGTATATCGTTAATCATTTTGTATATTAGTATGTTTTTAAGTTATTGATTTGTTTTATATCAAATAATTTATTTTTCAGGTACCATTTTTCATTTTAACTTTGTTTTTACATGGGTTTATTTAAAATAAAGTATGACACTGCTTTCCAAATGTCTAAAATGAAGTTGAATCCCATTTTGTTATTTTGAGAGCGTTTATGTAATTAATTTATTTTAGTAGTAGTTGCAGAAATGTACAAAGTCCAACTTCTGTTTGCATTTTGATTCATATTTTTGGAAGTTCTTAGCAATGTTTTTTAAACAACTGAGTTTTGATATTCAAGAACATTAAATCTTTAAAGGACCTAAGAGAGAAGAATCAATTTTATAGAACCCTGTGGGTGAAGTTACCAGCATTCTGTTTTCTAAATGGTATTCTCAAAATTAATAAAAACAAAAACACAAAAATGTTTTACTCCATTTTCAGAATTTTTAAAAATACAAAGTAAATCATAATCTGTACCAAGGTTTTTTGGGTTTTTTCTTACTACATGTTCATTACTAATTTTATTAAACCCTTGTTCATAACTTCTTCATAATGTTAGTAAGTGAACTGGAATGAAAATCTAATGTATTTTCAAATATAAAATCACAATTAAGGCTTTTATGTAATTTTTGCTGAATTGTTCAAATACTTATCTGTTTTCTCCACAGGAATTGGATTGTTGCTGTACACGGTACATTAACTTATTGGAATAGTGACATTTTTCAGAAGCATCTGAATTATGTTCATTCATGAAATGAGATAATCAGGGTTACTACAATATAGATTTTGCGTACTTGTGATGTTATCAACAGAGAGGGAATTAAAATAAGACACCTGGTTATTTTTTACTCTTCAGGTAAAATGTTGTTTTTTCCTCACCAAATGATGGCAGTTACCTTGGCTGAAATTTTTTTTTAACCAGATCATAGTCTGAATTGCAAATCTGAGTTTGACAATTTGAAAAGGAGCTTTCTACCTGAAAATGAGAACCTTCCACCCAATCTTCAAATCAGATGGGAAGGTGAAGTGAACTTCGGTTAATCCCTTTCCCTGCCTCACTTCTAAATGTTGCCTTTTCTTTGAGGGAGTGGTAACATCTAGGTTTTACACACTCAAGGAAGACTGTATAAAGTGACCCCTTTGGAAAGAGAGGCCATGAAAGTTTTGGTTCACTGAGTAGAACAGTGTGTATGTTCTGTCCAGTTGAGTCACATCACCCTGCTTTCATTTTTTCTCTGAACATACTGTGTGTTCATCTGGAACTGTCTTTTTTTTCTTTTTTTTTCTTTTTTTAACTTCACTGCCAGAAAAGCCTTGCCCTTTGAAATCAGCATCTGGTGAGGTTTGGCATACATCTTATGTTCGCATTGCTTTTCAGCCAGAGAAATCATTCTCTTTGATTTTCTGAGACATAATGTTTTCTTCTGAGACCTGTGCATTTGACATAGGCTCTGAATCTCCATTGGCCTGCATCTTGTGTAGTCATTTATCTCAGTGCAAAGTGGGTGTAAAACGTTGCTGCATCAGAATCTTACTGTTTTATACTTACTTTCTACTAATGAATATGCAGTGTGTTGGGACACAAAGAATCAGGCATGTTGCTTTTGATAATTTGGACCTATTTGGAAGATGGATTTCAGAGTTGTTCCTACCTATCTTGGTGATTAGATTAGTGTGGCAAACTGTAGATCATGCTGAAATTAGCTTTTTCACACTATGCTTGCGAAAGCTTTTATTACTGACAACCAAAGAGTAACACAATACTGAGTACAACTTGAGTTGTACAAAAAGACAACACTGAAAACAAATCTAAATCCCATTTATTGGGCTTAGTATATTTAAATGGGGTTTAGATCTTCCCTGAGCTCTTATCTGTTCAGAACCCAAAGTAAGCTGCTTCTCTTTATCTCCTCACTTCATTTTAAAAGCTTAGTTCAGTGTGTTGCAGTAAACTCCACTTCCTCAGGTTGATTCTAACTGAGTTTTCTGCCCTTTTTTATGGAAAATCTCATGGAGGACAGAGAGCTGATGACTTACCTTACTTGCTCTTTAGTTGCGAACACAAAACAGTTAAACCCAACATACCCCTCCTCACACAAATGCCTGCTTACTGCTGGACTCAAAGAAGAGACAACTTCTAGGCTAGATAAAGAGGCTAACTCCAAAACGAAGTTTCTCCAGAAGAGGGAGAGACTTGCCATGCTTCTCCTTTCTAAGTTCTTCAAAGGCTGTGTCATCCTAGCTGCTGCAGAGAATCAGCTGGGGTCACATTCCATTAGATTCTAGCCCAGAGGACCCTAAGAACAGCAATAGAAGCTCCACTAATTTCCTACCCAGTGCTACTTCAGAAACCAACTGAGGACTGTTTCCATCTGGTGCTGCCTACCTGGTTGCTCTTGTCACCCTGTGTGTGTGTGTGTGTGTGTGTGTGTGTGTGTGTGTGTGTGTGTGTGTGTGTGTGTGTGTATAGATATATAAGTATTTTCTTTGTTTTAAGGGCAGTAAATGTTTTTGTTTTCTCAAGTGTTCTGGTATCTTCCCCCCCCCCCCCCCCCCCCCGAGTATTCACTTGGAATCCCATGCAGTAAGGTCTGTCTTAGAAGAAATTTCTTCTATTTTAAGAGAGATTTTTCTCCCCTCTTCAATTTCTTGACTTCAAGGAAGTACCTCTTTTTCCTTGTAAACACATCTCCTTTTATTATTTTGCTTCCAAAATCAGGCAGAAAGGGAACAAGTGTTATGTTGTAGGATAACTTTTTCACATTTTCTTACCATAAATACAAGCGAGTTAATAATGTGAGGAGTAGATATTTTCTTTCTCTTCACTTACCACTACAATTACTTTTTTCCTGTGCCTGGTTTAGAAGCTGTTAAATTAGAATAACAGAAATCTGATTCCCTTTCTTCACCACACACACCTGCTAACAGCTCATTAAAGAAGATTTTCTTTACAGTAAAAATTCTTCAAACTAAACTTGACATGTTTGAGTTAAAATTAGATTGTTTCAATTAAAATGGTAAATTCAGAACAATATACTATGCAGGCAAAAATAAAAAATCTGAGAGATTTTGGATTTCTACAGGAGCTCTAGCTGGAGCACCTTAATAAAGATAATGTGCTTCTTTGCCCTAAACTAGAATTTATAGAAAATGTTCTTGACTAATAAAAAATAGGATTTGGGGCATTCCTCGATCTGTAGCTATTTATGTAGCTATCTGTTAATGTTTAATTTTTTTTAGCTTCGTTGATTGCAACTGATCCTCCTTAAAACATATTGGAATCGGTTGTGGCCCCTGTTACAGCATCTGAATCCTCTGAGCATCATATAAAGACCATGAAGGGGCTGCAGGAATGCGGGAGAGAATTCTCTTGGCAGAGGAACAGTATAGGGCAAATAAGAGAAGCCCAAGGCTGCCCCCCTTCCCAGGCCCTGGCGTAAGGGCCATGCCAGGAGCCACAGAAAGAAAGCGTGTGTTTGTAACACTCTCTACTGCAGAGATTGTGAGCTGCAGGTCAGCCTGGGTAAAGCTGCTATAAATTAGAAGAGCCTGTTTGGACTACGCTAGCTAATGTCAGAGAGAGTTTTGGTCTGCAGCCACACTGAATTGGAAAGCCTGTTTTCCCTCCTCCCCCCAGCACTCTTTTTCTCTCAGACTGTTTGTCCTGTTCTGTATCTCTCAGGAGGCCCAGACTAGGCCACTGAAGATATATTGTATATCCTTAAATCCTATTTTATTTCTGTAGCTTCGGCTATTATAGTCAGTCTTTCTCACACCATAGCACATTGGTTTATGAGCAAGGTAAGCATGTCAAATGAGAATTGGCAGTGGGATAAAAAAAATATATTTAAATTCCCTCCTCTCCTCCCATTTTCTCTAAAATAGCTACTAATTGGTTCAGAAAAATACCCTTTCTGTGAGTTTGTATTAAAGGGACTCACTGGAAAGTATCATTACTTTCTTGGGGCTTCTCTTTCCCATCCATGTCCTTGCTCCATAAAGGAAAATGCTGTTGTTTCCTCGGGGACTTGGCAGCCTTCAACGTAATTATTTTTGCCTCTTTTGGGCATCTTCTCCCTATCTTTCACCCTTTCTGTTTTTACCAATGCTGCATAGATGGTCTTAATTTTTTAATCCTTTCTTACCGCAGGAATGGATCAAGGAAGACAACCCAACAACTTCCAGAAGTACCATGAAGGTAATGAAATGGTGACCCTGACTGACCTCCTCTGCCATGGCACAGAACATAACTGACTGGGGTGTACCATGTGCTCGAAGAATCCTAGAATGAGCATCCTGACGGCCTGCATTAGCTTAACTAAGGTTGATTTATGGCTGGCCCAAATGAGCCTCAGGAGTTTCAAGTCCCCACTAGGTAGAGTTAAGATTTTAGCCAAGACACTGAGGGTTTGTATTCATGACAACTGCTGTCATGGTACCTTTTGTGACCCCATGCATTAGTGTCCCTGAGTCATGTTGACCCTCAGTGCCTCCACCTGCCACACAGGTGGCTTAAGAAAATGGACTTCAGTTATGGCATCAGTCATCTCTTTATTCATGGCTAATGCTGTCTTCAGCACTTCTGTATGCCCCTATTGAGTCCTCCAATTACCCTGCTTTGAATGACATTTGATGTTACCTCAATATGGGGCTTCTCAAAGGCAACAGCAGGAGATATTGTCTGATCTGATCTCGTCAGCATGTCTTCAATTTTGTCATGGCTCTTTGCACCCACTCAATGCCTCAGAGCACCAATTTGTCATCTGGGCAGGTTGTAGCCTTGAGTGCTATTGGGCTGCTGTCTTCTTTGATGTAGGAGCCTTTGATTTGGACTTCAGCACCCTCACTATCTGTTGCACCAGTCCTGACAGTTACCAGTGTCGTCATCTGTGATGGTGGATTTGATGTAACTAGCTCTAATGCCTGCTTGAGCATCTGATCTCCCAACTCCTGCTTTGGATCAGAAATTATCGGGTTGGGGGTGTTAGGCAAGGAAGAGAATGGTGATGATTCTTCTTAGGCCCCAAACTGAGAAGGACAAAGAGGGGATGCCAGGGAAAAGCCAGTTTTTCTCCAGTTCATCGGATTGTTACTAAAGCTGGCGTAGTTTGGAATTAATAGATATTTGCATCAGAATTCCACCTTCTAAAAGGGCTGCAACAGTCTTGCAACCCATTATGGGCCATTTGGTGAAATGGGTTCAGCAGCATCCTCATTCTGGCAGCTGCCAGGATGTTTGGGAGAAGAAAACTGCTTGTCTGTAGTTCTTGTTCTTTTAAAGTATATGATGTAATAGATTAATGGAGCAGTTCTTCCACAATGCATGACTCATCAACAATTCCCATAGCTATAGAGCAGGGGTCTCAAACTCAGTTTACCGTAGGGCCAGTGCCAGTCCTCAAATCCTCCCAGCGGGCCAATAATGTAACTGAAGATGGTGTTCAGAAAAGAAAACGTTTGTTGTATTTGTTTATTTTTGAATTTCTTAGAAGTAATAAAGCTGTCATACAAGTTTAAACAATTCTTCGCCTGCCAGAGTGTTTGCCAGACACATGGCAACCCTTCAGTTCTGTCAGTTTGTTGACATTTGGCTTTATGACTGAGCAGTTGAAACCTTCAGGATTGCAGCAAGGTTTGCATCAGAGTTGTTTCCGGTATTTTGACTTGTTTATATTAATTGTGGGAAAAAAAGTGACGCTGCCTCTGACTGACTGACTGACTCTGCCTGGCAACTGATGCTGCTGCCGCCATGGCTGACTCTGTCTGGTGGCTAGTGATGGTATCTCTGTCCATCTCCCTCAGCCAATGGAAGCTGCAGGGGAGCAGTGCCAGCAGCAGAAATGGCTGGCAGCGTGGCTGCATGCGTCTCTCCTCTCTTGGCCACAGTGGGGAGGTTCTTGGGCTGCAGATGACCCGTGGGCCAAGATTTTGAGACCCTTGCTATAAAGTATTAAGAGCAGCAGTTTGATGCATGTCCTCTCTGCTCAGTGGGAGTGGCAGGCGGTAGAGCTCCAGCTGTTAGTTCTTTTTTGAGTGAAGGACCTATGCCACCATGTATCCCTCACTTAATGGGGAAGGTGAAGATTCATGTGATTCTATTGCAATTTCTATTGTTGGAAAGCAATTAAGTAGCTTTGGTTCAAGATACCAGGGATTCTCACCCTTGGGTCTTGTGCTCCCCTTATGGGCAAGGCAGAAATACCCTACCCCAGATTATTTTTGGCTCTCTGAGGTAATAAAGGCTAGCGTGAGACACCCTCACCTTACTGGTCAGTTGTGCCCCAGCAACTGTCACTACCATAGCCCTACCATAACTTTGCACCTAATTCCTTGTTGGAGCCAGCCAGACAGAAAGCTTCTCATAGCAAGTGCCTTTTGATCCTGCCAGCCTTAGTTCTGTCTCAAAATAGACTGCAAGATGTTGGTGTTGAGTTCTGGCTCATCTGATGAGGCATTGCTTCCAAGAGGCATTGCCTGCCCTTCATGGTGCTGAGACTGCCTGAGTGGTAGCTGTAGGTAGAGGTCTCTGCATAGAGATCTTTCAGCTCTTGGTATAGTAAGGGTTTTCTTTGACCTGAGGACAGTACATGCAGTTCAGAAGTAGGCCTCAGCACTTGCTACACTAGTCTTAGCATGAAGACCCCTACAGCTACCCAGACAGTCTCTCAGTAGCTAGCGTTCTTTCCATTCCTGCGAAAAGCACCATGCTGACTAATTTGGAAGCACTGGGAGTGTGATTTCTGTGTAGTCACTGATGCAGAGGATTCATTAGAGGCTGAATACCTCTTACAGCAGAGGAGCAGGAAGGCACTGACTCTGTGCTGGAGAATCCATTCTGGCCGCCTCTGTCTTTTAAAATAACATAAAAATGGCCATACTGTGCCAGACCTATGGTCCATCTAGACCAATTTCCTGTCTTCTGACAGTGGCCAATGCCAGGTTCTTCAGAGGGAATGAACAGGACAGGGCAATTATCAACAGGCAATTACCCTGTTGTCCACTTCCAGCTTCTGGCAGTGAGACTAGGAACATCCAGAGCAAGGGGTTGCATCCCAGACCATCAGCTCTGATGAACTAATTCTTTTTTTTTTTTTTAAACCCAGTTATAGTTTCGACCTTCACAACATCCCCTGGCAATGAGTTCCATAGGCTGACTGTGGGTTGCATGCCGAAGTACTTCCTTATGTTTTAAATCTGCTGCCTATTAATATCATTGGGTGGATCCTGGTTACGGGAAGGGGCAAATAACACTTCCCTAGTCACTTTCTCCACACCATGATATTAAAATATATATTGTCTGTCCCACCCCCCCACTGCCCGACCCGTTGTATCTTTTCCAAGCTGAACAGTCCCAGCCTTTTTATTCGCTCCTCATATGGAAGCAATTTCATACCCCTAATAATTTTTGTTGCCCTTTTCTGTACCTTTTCCTATGAATTATGTGCATGCGCAGTGAGGCAGTATTCCCCCAGGAATAATTAATAAGATTATCTCATGTGTTGGGCACCTTGCGAAATAAAATAGATTGCTGTCCTGTAGAACTTGCAATAAAAATATAGGTATGATGTAAACAGTGAGGATTGAGAATAAACCAAAGAGAGGCTGGGATGAGGTAAAAAGGATTTATATAAATAATATAGAAAACACTTTGTTGTGAAGCAACACACTGCATACCTGGCATGAACTCACAAAAGTAAGGAAATGAAAAGTTAAACCACCTAACATTACATCTCTTCAAGTTATTGCCCCTATGGGTGCTCCCCTTGAAGATGTGTGTGCGCCCGTGCACTCAAGATTTTTCTGCCAGTATTACCCTCAGGTCTATGCCTGTGCCAGACAACACCCTATGCTCTGATGAGAAAGCATATAAAGAGGAATTGACCTGTGCCACTCCAGTTCCTTCTCAATCACCAGCAGTTTGAAGAGTTCTGTAACGTCCAGTATCTAGCTGTTGAAGTTATTCTTCTGCACCTTTTACTGTTTTATAATTAGGTTTTTTGGTTGTTTATTTTTATAGCACAGTTTGTGCTTTGAAAGGGGGGTTCTCTCAGGGGCGGCTCTAGCTTTTTTGCTGCCCCAAGCACGGCAGTCAGGCAGTCTTCAGCAGCTTACCTGCAGCAAGTCCACCAATCCCGTGGATTTGGCGGTGGGTACGCTGAATTCATGGGACCGGGGATCTCCTGCAGGCAAGCTGTCGAAGGCTGCCTGACTGCCGCCCTCGCAGGGACTGGCAGGGTGCCCCCCGCAGCTTGCCACCCCAGGCATGCGCTGGTACCTGGAGCTGCCGCTGGGTTCTCTGTTCCTGCTTTCTCCCTCTTCTTTGAGGCACCCTGTTCCCTCTCAGGCCTTTTTGCTTGTCTTCCCTAGCAGTATGGCCAAGATTGCAGGATTCAAGCCCTGCCAGACTTGCCACAGGTCTTTTTCCCTTCAGCGATGGGGACTCCAGCTACCTCTGCTGTTCTCACATCCCATCCAAGTGTAATATCTGCTGTGGCTTTAAGAGCAGATCTTGAAAATGGTGGGAAAACCACCCAAAACTACTGTTCGTGGAGCATTCCCTTAGACCCTCAGGATCTGAGTTTCCATGCCCCATCCCCAAGTAATTGGACTGAGCCGTGTAAAGTTCTCCAGAGAATTCATCGGCTGCAGCTTTAAGCTACAGAAAGTAGGGGGCAACTTTGGTCTTGCTGAAAGCAACCAAACATAAGAGACCCCACTCTCCTGACAGAATCTAAACAGGGAAAGGAGTCTCCACTTAGATCTGGAAGCAGGGAGACCCCACATCCCGCTGCAGGTACCACCAGGGCTCACACTGAGCATGGTACCAAAGTGTCAGCATGGCTGTAAAAGACTTCTTAGCTGCAAGCCAAGAAACCAGATACAGAGAATCTAAGTACCAAGAAGTTCGCTGTTCAGGAGGCCCAAGCTTTGGACCCATCAGTACCAAAACTGGACTCTTTAAAGACTAATGCCTCTTTAAAGAAGTTCTTACCTGGTACCTTCCACCAGCACCCTGATCTCTCTAAAATGAGTGGGACCTCCACTGGTACTCATGGACAGATTTCATCTGGAGGAACATTCCATGGGCTCAGTACCTTCCAGGTTTCCCCCTCCCAAGAACATTCATGTTATGGAGAAACCGGAGTTCCCTCCTGCTAAGGGATACCAAGAGGAATTTCCCGCTGGCACCGGTTTCCCAGCCTAACTCAGCATGTTCCCTAGTATTGCTGCAGCCTCAACTAAAGAACTGCCTATAAGTACCATCATGATGGCTGGATTCTGCTCAAGCTTCTATATTGCTGAGAGTACCAGTAGGGGCTCCTCCTGTGTCTAGTGGCACTATTTAGTGCTCTACCATCCACCACCCTCCTCCCCTTGAGGTCTTCCCTGAGGAAGAGACCCCAGCAGATGCTTGACCTGGCTGCCCTAGAAAGACCACCCATGGGGACCAGCACCTTTCCCTTAAACGAACCCTTTGGCTTCTTACAGGGTCTAAGTCTACAGGGCACTTTTTATGCAAAAGGTCTCATCAGGAGTCTCATCCATCAACACCTCAGGAGCCTCTATTAAAGAGTATCTACCAAAGAGGAGGCACCACCATCCTCTTCCTCTCCAGATGAGGCAACTATTCCCCCTCTGCCATCATTTGTGGATGACTTCAGAATCTTTCAGGACATGATGAAACTCATAGCAGAGGCCTTGCCAGAGTCCGTTTGGAGGAAATCCAGGAACAGCAGCACTCCTTCGTGGACATCTTGCACACCTTCACGCAGGGCAAGCCTTACCTATTAATGAGGCCCTTCCCTTGCCAGCCTGCAGTGTGGCAGACTCTAGACTCCATCCCTCCCACCTGCAAGAGGGTCAATAAAAAGTACTGTTCCCAACTAAGGGCTCAGAGTACTTTTCACATCCTGCTTTTAACTGCCTGGTCATTAGTACTATCATGAGTATCGGGTATCAAAGGCCAGAGGAGGCCACCCCTAACCTAGGCCGTGGCATTGCCTACGCTCTGCCCTGAGGCCTTGTCCTCACTCACCTGAAGCCGGTGTGAGCGCAGCTCCACCCAGTGGCCTGGGGCTTGGGGCTCAGGCTGGCAGCCTAGGGCAGCTGGGGCTGGCCTGGATGTTGGACAGGTGTGGGGACCGGGCCTTGGGTGGAAGAGGGGGAACTGGGGGCCTAGCCTCCCTGAAGGGGGAGTTTGCCCTATGCCCATGAGTGTCACCAATGAAAGGTGTAGGCAACATAGCTTCAAATCAATATCATCTGACAAGGAGCTTAAGCAGCTGGACCTCCTAGGGCATAAGATCTACTTATTGGCCTCTCTTCAATTCTGAGTTACTAACTAACAAGCCCTGATGGCAAAATGTGACTTTACCAATTACAGTAAATTTTCTCTTTCTTGTCCAGAGGCAAAAAACTCAATAGAGAGCAGTTTCAAGCTCTTATTACAGAGGGTCAGACAACAGCCAAAGCCTCCCTTTGGGCTCAGGTGACCAGAAAGCAAGTGTGAAAAATTGGGACGAGGTGAGAGGTAATAGATACCTATGTAAGACAAAGCCCCAAATATTGGGACTGTCCCTATAAAATTGCGACATTTGGCCACCCTACTTAAGGCTTCTCTTGACATGGTGGACTCAGCCTCTCATTTGATGTTTACTGCCATAGTCATGTGCCAGGCCTCCTGGCTACAATCCTGCAGAGAAGTGGAGAATACTGTGGAGGACTTGCCCTTCGAAGGGCCAAAACTCTTGATTGACATTACAGATGACTATCTTCACTTGCTCAAGAATTCTGGGTGATGATGTGTTTCTTGGTATCTATGCACCATCTACAAAGAGAAAATACAGCACATCTCAGATATCACAGTTCTCTCATCTGATGTACTGTCAGGTACCCCAAAGAACTGTTGAGCCACCCAGAAAGAGATTTAGGCCACACAAGGAAGACCCTTCCACCACTGTTACTTCTCAGACGGCTACCTCATCCAAGTGATCATTTAGATACATTGGTAAAGCCCCATAAATCTTCCTCATTGGATCTTCAGCTGCAGCATCCATCTGTTCACCTATCCTTTGGAGGTCACTTTCTTCCTTCCTGGGATCATATCACTTCAGACAAAAGGATGCTGGTAGTAATCTTAATGGGCTACTCCATCCAGTTCTGTTTCTCCCATCCCCATTCAGGGACCTGTCTCACGGGTGCTCCTAATTAGGAGGTTGAATCCCTCCTGCAACTGGGTGCAGTCAGCCTCATTCCTCCAGACTTCATCAGAAACAGTTTTCTCTTTAGATACTCAAAGGAAAAAGGAAGGAGGAGAAAGATAGACTTTCAGTCTGTAAACACTTCTATTCATATTCAGCACTTCAGCATTGTCACCCTAGCAACAATTGTTCTTCGAATGCTTGTTCATGTCAATTCCAATCAGGTATGTGTGCACGCATGTGCATGGTAGCCTGAAGATTTTTCCCTAGCAGCATCCATTGGGTGGGCCTGGATGCCCCCTGGAGTTGCACCTTCATGGTGCTCAATATAGAGCCCTGCTGACCCATCACCGTCTCAGTTCCTTCTTATTGCCTGTGACAGTTAGCTGGAACTTCCCTGTGCTCTAGTCTTGACAAGCACATTTAGCAGTGGTCTTATATTGTTCTCCATTAGATCTCCATTGTTGGTTAATAATTAGTTCGTTAATGTTAGATAAGTTTCCTTTGCAGGGGAATCCCCTCCTACGCTCTCCCAACACTTGGGCATGCTGGGGTCGCCGGGCTTCAAAGCTTGCAGCAAGTATATGCCCAGAAGCAATCCTCATACCTCGTGTCGAAGGTGCTTAGGAGATGGCCATCAAAAGGATCGTTGTGCCATTTCTAAGACCTTTTGACCCACGACTTTAAAAGAGAGCAGTGCCTGAAGGTCCTGTTGATGGAAGCAGTGCTCCTTCCCCAGTCCACCCCTGGGTCGACGGATCCTGCGCCGTATACCACCACCTCCTCAGTGCAGAGCGTTCTGGCACTGTCGGCATGAGCACCGGTGCTGGGGGTCCACTCGCGACTCACATGCCGCAAGCAGGCACCGTTTGCAATCACCAGTGCCGCAGAAGAAGACGGAGAGGGGTCTCTCTCTCCCTGTGTTCTATCCTAAGCCACACTCCTCCAGCGCGGAGTGTAGGCTGCATTCCCTAGACATTCACAGGGCCCTGGCTTTCTGTACTGAAAGAACCAAATCGTTCAGGAAATCAATCCAACTCTGTTGCTGTCGCCAATAGGATGAAGGGGTTCCCCATCTCATTACAGTGTATCTCCTCATGGATCACAGCCTGCATCCGTGAATTCTAAGATCAGGCCTCACAGCCAACTCCACAACTGCACAGGCCTCCTCCGCGGCATTCCTGGCTTAGGTCCCAACACAGGAAATATGCAAAGCTGCTACATGGTCTTCAGTCCATATATTCACGTCGCACTATGCCATCATGCACCAGACCAGAGACGATGCAGCCTTTGGCCGTGCAGTGCTCCAGTCTGCAGTGAATCCTGATCTCACCACCTAAACTCAGGGTTGTGAGTCGCCTGCTTGGAATGGACATGAACAATCACTCAAAGAAAAAACGGTTACTGACCTTTTTGTAACTGTTGTTCTTCAAGATGTGGTGTTCATGTCCATTCCAATACCCACCTTCCTGCCCCTCTGTCGGAGTGCTGGCAAGAGGGAACTGAGGGGCTGGAGGGTTGGCAGGGGAGCCATATAGGGTGCCATGGAGGTTCCACTTCAGGGGGTGCACGGGCCGACCCTATGGTGCTGCTAGGGGAAAATCTTCAGCAGGCATGCCCACGGCGCGCACACATCTGCTTGGAATGGACATGAACAACACATCATAAAGAACAACAGTTAGAAAAAGGTGAGTAACCATTTTTTTCTGTACCTCGCCGACCGGCTGATCAGGGGCCTCTCCAGTACCTACGTGGAAGCTCTGGTCAGATTTATCAGAGCCACCTTCAACAACCTGGTTCTCCTTCTAAATGAAGCAAAATTGACTCTGTCCCCCGTACAGAGGATAGAGTTTATAGGGGCAGTACTGGACTCAAGCCAGGCCAGGGCATAGCTGCCAGAAGCGAGTTTTCAGGCCCTGGCTGACATCATTTGAGGCCTCAGACAGTTTCACACCACCACAACAGGAAACTGCCTGAAGCTTCTGGGACATATGGCTGCCTGTACCTACGTGGTGCAATATGCCAGACTCAGGCTTCGACCTCTTCAGGCGTGGCTCACGTCAGTGTATCGACCAGCCCGAGAAAGCTTGGATAGTCCTCGAATCTCTCCTGTGATGGCTCAACCTTCAGGAGGTATATTCAGGGGTCCCCTTCACCAGCCCTCAGCCGTGTCTCTCACTAGTGACAGATGCATCAGGCTTGGGCTGGGTCTCCACATCAGTGTCAGAGCGCCGAGAGTGGTGCACCTAGCTTGCTAGACCTTCCCTGAACACTTAATGGGTGATTGTGTATCTGTTATGATGGACAGTAAAACAGCAATGTTCTATATCAACAAACAGGGGTGCCTACTCCTCTGCCAGCATTCAATACACCTGCATGCATCATACCTCCCAGGGATACAAAATGAGCTGGTGCACCACCTCAGCAGGTTATCTCAAGTCTACAAGTGGTCCCTTTGCTTGGATGTCTTATTTTCAATCTCCCAGAGGTGGGGCTTTCCCCAGATAGACCTATTTGCCACGTGACAAAACAGGAAATGGCAGCAGTTCTGCTCCTTCCAGAATCACAGCACATGCTCCAGAGCAGACGTGTTCCTCCTTCCATTGGGAGGCTGTCTCCTTTACGCCCACACCACCCGTTAACAAGGTGCTCAAGATCCGAAGGAAACAAGCTCAGTCATATTGATAGCTCCAGCCTGGCCCCGCCAGTACTGGTACACATCTCTCCTAGACATGTCCGTGGAAGCTCCAGTCGCCCTGCCACTCTTCCCGGACCTTCTGATGCAAGATCATGGTCGTCTTCAACATCTGAACCTTGTCACTTCACCTCACAACGTGGAAGCTCCATTGTTGAACCCGGTGGAACTTTCTTGTTCAGACCAGGCTAGATAGGACCCCCTTGGCAGCAGGAAACCCTCTACTAGAGCCACCTGTCTTGCCAAGTGGAAGAGATTTTTAATCTGGTCAGCGCAGTGCCATTCGTCGCTAGCGCTAACACATCTCGAAGAGCAACAATTGCAAGAAGGTGAGTAACCATTTTTTCTGTTAAATCCTGGGGTGTTCATCGTCCTCAACCTCCAGGATGCCTGCTTTCATGTAGTCATACACCCAGAGCACTGGTGCTTCCTCAGGTTTATAATTATCATTACCTGTACTGTGTCCTGCCTTTCAGCCTAGTGACTGCCCCCAGGGTCTTTATAAATGTTCTCTCCCTCATCATGGTCCACCTTCAGTAGTTCGGAATACTATTTTCCCTGTCTGGATGTCTGGCTCCTCAGGGGATGTTCTTTTCTCAAAGCCCAGTCTGCCACCACAAGGGCCATAGCTCTGTTCCAGTCTCTAGACCAGTGGTTCTTAACCTGGGGTGCATGCACCCTCTGGGGGTGAGACATGCCAGTTTTTTTAGAAGGTAAATCACTGAAATCACAAATTAAGCACAGGCATATAGGTTTGATTAAACAAAGTAGTACTTATGTATTTATTAATATAAATTTAACAATTACTGTAATATAGAAACAAAAAATATATCTAGGTTTAAGGGGTGCGAGAACATTTTTAGGTTTTAAGGGATGTTTGAACATATTTTGAGAACCAAAGGGGTGCAGACTGCAATAAACGTTAAGAACCACTGCTCCAGATCTTCATCTCAAAGTAGAGAAATTGACCCTGTTGCCTGTGTGTGCATAGTCTTTATCAAGGCCACTCTAGAATCTGTGGCAGCCAAAGCGTACCTGCTTGTGGACAGGTTGCCACAAAGTCTGACCTGCTCTCCACATTACAGCAGAACCCACAAAGTTTGGTGTGGGTTTGTTTTCAATTTCTAGGGCACATGGAGGTTTGCACTTTTTTAACCCCCCATGCAAGGCTGCCCTCCTAGTATCTTCAAACCTGACTTAAAGTAGCCTACACTCTCAACCGACACAAGCTGCCCAGGCAGGTGTCGACCCCACAAATTGTACTCAGCTCGCTCAGTTGGGGAAAGGACCTTAAAAAACTCTGCATGGGAACCACCTTCTTACATCCACCTTCCACGCACATCATCACGATGGATGCTTCCATTCGAGGCTGAGGTGTTCACCTAACAAAAAATAATAATTCGATCCAAAGCAGATGAACTCTTCTAGAGTTCTCAAACTTGGAGTGGTCCTTTGCTTCCTCTCTCTCATCTGGGGGCAGTCAGTCTACGTGATGCTGGACAACCGATCAGCCACGTGCTATACAAACCACTGAGGTGGTACACATTTCTGCTCCTTTTGTGAAGGGTCAGAAGGCTGTAGAACTGGCGCATAGTCCAGCGAATAGCTATCTCAGCAGTCTGCCAGGATTGCAGAACACCATCACAGATTCACTGAGCAGAATTTTACACCACAAATGGGAGCTGAGTGATATGATCTTTTGAGAGATTTGTCTTATTGGGGGGTCTCCCACAGGGAGGCCTCTTTACCACACCTTCCAATTCAAAATGCTTTTTCTTCTGGGGAGGAAGGGGGGGAAACATAATCACAACTCCCTCTCTGCCCTTTGTCCCACAGTCTCTTACACACCTTCCCTCCAACGCCACTGATCCACAAAGCTCTGCTCAAACTGAAACAAGAAGTTGTTTTCTTAGCCGCAGGATGGCCCAAATAGTTGCTGTTGCCAGCGCAGACTCAGCAGGATGACACATCTGTCTCTTATCTCCTCTGCTAATAACAGACCTCCTGATTCAAGAATCAGGTTCCAAAACCCACTCCAACCTATCATCCCTATACCTCAGGGCCTGGCTCCTTGTTTGTTCTCAGGCCTAGAACAGAGAGGTTCCGAAGCTCAGTTGCTTCTGTTAAATAGCAGGAAACCTACCACATGAAGAATGTATCTACAGTAGTGGAAGCACTTCCAGATCTGGTGCACCCAGCACCCTGCATGTCTGGCTGATTCTGCCCAGTGCTAATCCTCAACTATCTAGTAATCTTGAAATTGGTGGGACTGATCCTGAGCTCTGTTAGGGTTGATTCAGCCACCATCACATCATTCCACTCAGCAGTTGAGGGTTTCTTGATCTTCATGCATCCTACAACAGCAAGATTCATAGAAGAATAATAGAATATCAAGATTGGAGGGGACCTCAAGAAGTCATCTAGTCCAACCCCCTGCTCAAAGCAGGACCAATCCCCAGACAGACTTTTGTTACAGATCCCTAAATGGCCTCCTCAAGGATTAAACTCACAACCCTGGGTTTAGCAGGCCAATGCTCAAACCACTGAGGTATCCCTCCCCCCTCCTTTATCTGTTCCCTCCAGCGCAGACCCTGCTGCAATCTAGGACCTCAATTTAGTGCTTAATGCATTAAAAGGGCCTACCATTGAGTCCATGGCATCACTACTCCATCTGTCCTTCAAGACTTTGTTCCTTTATGGCAGTCACCTCAGCCAGAAGGGTAGGAGAACTAGGAGCCCTCATGGCTGACCTGCTGTGTACTGTGCTTTATCTGGACAATGTTAAACTTTGCTCCCACCTTCGTTTCTTCCCTAAAGTGTCATCAATCAGGACATTCAACTGCCAGTATTCTATCCCATGTCCCGCTCATCCAGAGCAGAGTTCAGTCTAAAAACACTGCATGTACAATGAGTTCTGGCTTTCTGTTTTCAACTAACAGCCCTTCAGGGTACCCTCAGTCTCTTTGTTGCTTTTGCTAAGAAGATGAGGTGTGCATTTTGGTATGCTGAGTCCTCTGGGGTGCATCCCTTCATAATGTCACTGCTCACTCCACGAGGGCTCAGTCGTCTTATTGCTTCCTTAGGAAGGTACCCATCAAGGACATTTGCAAGGCCATCACCTACTCCTCCGTTCACATATCTTCACAGCTTTGTCTTACTCCATGCCTCCACGGGAGATGCGACCTTTGGTGAAGCTGTTCTACACCCTGCATAGGGTTTGCCCTCTCAGCACCCGCCTCCACATTAAGATACTGCTCAGGAATCTGTTCATGTGGAACACCCACAAGACAATTATATGGAGGAGGAGCGATTACGTACAATAACTGGACTTCTTCAGGGTGTTTTTGTCTGTATGGGTGGTCTGCTACCCATCCTCCTTTCCCCTCTGCTTCAGAGTTTTATCTTGCTCAGAGGTTAAGAAAGAACAAGAGTGTTGCGGGTCCACTCTTCCCTGTATGTTCTGTGTATGAGTAGCTGTATAGTGCATGTGTGCACATCCTCGCACGTAGGTACAAAACATCTTGAACTCCAATCACTGTAAATGTAAGTAACTTCTCCTCTGCCACCCACAGGCATGTCCCTTTACTCTATACCACAAGCTGCGCACTGCATCCAATCCTCTCAACCAGCCCTCCACACACCTTTTTACCAATCTAACCCCTCTCCATAGTATAATTTGTGGATGTTTGGTGCAGCAGTGTGTTGGGATGGGGTGAGAGATGGCTGGCTGGCACTCCAAGAAGCAAAGGTAAGTGCAGAGTGTGGTCGTCTGTGTAATTCAGTTGTGGTGCAACTGGATGAAAGTGTGGTTTTAACTTTTAATGTCCTTTTATGGGTTTTTGTCATATCTGTTGTGTATAGCTACCTTAACTGCTTCAAAGTTTTTTGTGTATTAATGTTCTCAGGGAGATTTTTATTAAGTGAGAGGGGAGTTAGATAATTGGGAGTGCACCTGTGCAGTGACTGACAGAAGATTTTATCAATAAGCATCCGCATATCAGACCCTTTTTGGCTGTAAGATAAATGAATCTCCTGACGGAGAAGACGTGTGTGCACTGGTACATTGTTTATGCTTGTAGCATATAAACTTTCTCCCTTGGCAGCTGTTGGCAAGTAAAACTTTTTCAGCTATAGTGAAAAATGTGTAAAATTGACCCAAAATGCAAATAAAAAAAACAATATGTTGTATCAGTTCTTCTTGGATGTACCTGTCTACCATATTTTGCGTAGATACATAATACTTTTAAAAAGATACTAATCAACATTGAAATATCAGACTGTCAAAGACACATTTCAGCCAGAGACTAATTTCAAAGTCTTCCTATTGGGATTTATGAAGAAAAACAGAGCAACTGTGTAGTTTTTAATCACTTTGAATTTTCTAACCTTCTATGTCATTTCACAGTCATTGGCCACCTAATTTTAGAGAAAAATGGGGATTTGTTCTCCATTGTAAACCCACTGTAGAATGAAAGCCTAACTGTGCGGAGCTGTTATCAGGAGACTCTGTAGTAAGATAATACTGTGATTCTGATCATTTTTGTGTCGGCCAAGCTATGTCTACAGTTGGGGTTAGGTCAGCCTCGCTGTGTCACACAGAGTATAAAATTTTTCACAGCCCTAAGCAACATAGTTAAGTCAACATAGGGCAGCTAACGTTGACCTAACTCTGTAAGCCTTTACACCACAGTGTTGCTTCTGCTGATGTAAGTTGCCCGCTGCACCGACTCCCATCTCCGCGAGAGGCATAGTGCTTAGGTTAGTGTAGTTAGATTGACACGGTGTCAGTGTAGACAATGTATTGACTGTTCCAGCTGTCAGCCCCAGGTGTCTCCGACAGCTGGAGCCCTGCTGGGCAGCTCCAACAGTTGGCACTGGTGTGAATGCACAGTCGCTGCAGTTGTTAAGTCAGTTTTGTATGTTGATGTAACTTAAGTCAATTAAATTTTATAGTGTAAATGTGCCCTCCGTGATTGAGGTCTGGGAGACACTTTGCCCCCCCCCCTTTTTTTTATTCACTGAGAGAAAGGGTGTGTGTGTGGGGGGTGTTTGTAAAGAATCCAAGGATTTGAAAACACTGTTTTTGTGACTGGGTGATTCACATTGTTGCCAGACTTCCATAAATTAACATGCTCCTGGAGCCAGATTTTCATAATACACAGCAGTTCTCCCTTACAATGGAAGTTACTGGGAGCTGAGCTCTTTTGAAAATCTGATCCTTAACTTCTTTGCATCTCAGTGCCAGGAGGACAAGACTGTTTTCATTTTTTTGTGTTAAAACAAGTTAGTAGTTTTAAAAATGTAAGACTGCTTAAGATAAAAGATAAGGTAAATGCTAGCATTTCTTTCTGCATTTGATTGCAGACACATCACTCAAGTCACTGAAATTTTAGCTGACTCATTAAAGAACTCTCAAACAGTAGAGAAAAAAATTCTCGTTTAAGGTACAATGAACTTGTACCAGGAAGTTTCTCTCTCTGTACAGGACATAGAATTCCCTTTTCTCAAAACTAGTACTATAGTGAAACAAGCTCTTCCTTTGTGGATACAATAAACATTATAAGATGTGTTATAGGGGAGTCAGTAATGACTGGAGCTGAGTGAATAATTGTTTGTTTCTAGAGCTGAACTGAAAAATTGGAAAACAAATTAGTTTGGTTTGAACCAAAGCTGAATATTTTCAGTATTTCTCACTGAAACAAAACAAAGTTGTTTTGGGTCAAATGAACATTTTGTTCCAAAACAACTTTGATTTTGTTTGGTTTCAGCTTGACTTTGGGTGTATTTTGCCTTCTAACTGAAAAGTTGAAATGAAACCTTTTGAAATGTCTGAAATGATTTGACTTGATTCTCCCCTTTCCCCATTCCAAATTCTCAAATAGTTTTGTTGACCTGAAAAATTATATATTTTGCAAATTTACTAGTCTCTTCCCCCCCCAATTTTTTTTGGCCTAGTTCTAGCGGTGACCCATATATTCAAGTTGACTATCCTTCCTTTTATTTAAAAAAATATTTTTTTAACAAGAACTCTAGCACCTTTGTGGTTTGCAGCAGGACTTAGAAATTTGTCAGAAGGATAGTTCCAGGATCAGGAGAGTGCCTTTTGCTACTCCCCATGAAATCTGTTCAGATTTGGCTGAGTTGTCCAGCAGTAGAGCATGCTTCTGAATGTTCAATCTGCATTGAGTGTGCGCTCTGGCATTTCAACATGCCTCCCAGAAATGAGCCTCTGGTCATGACACAGATGGAAGGTGTCTGTCTACCACCATTAATTTCTGCTGCTGCTGCCTTCAACAGCCTTTGGCATAAGGGAAGGGGTCCTGTTGGGGAGTTTGAGTACCATGATCAGCAGCTGACAAACTGGCGCCTTATCAGGTATTCTCCTTTTGAGCAATTGTATCCAGTTCTTGGCACCACATCTCAGGAAAGATGTGGACGAATTGGAGAAAGTCCAGAGAAGAGTAACACAAATAATTAAAGGTCTAGGAAACGACCCATGAGGGAAGATTGAAAAAAATTGGGTTTGTTTAGTCTGGAGAAGAGAAGACTGAAGGGGGACATAACAGTTAGCAAGTACGTAAAAGGTTGTTATAAGGAGAAGGTAGAAATTTTGTTCTCTTTAACCTCTGATGACAGGACAGGAAGCAATGGGATTAAATTGCAACAAGGGTCATTTAGGTTGGACATTAGGAAAAATTTCCCAACTGTCAGGGTGGTTAAGCACTGGAATAAATTGCCTAGGGAACTTGTGGAATCTCTGTAATTGGAGATTTTTAGGAGCAGGTTAGACAAACACCTGTCAGGAGTGGTGTAGATAATACTTAGCCCTGCCTTGAATGCAGGGACTGGACTAAAAGACCTCTTGAAGTCCCTTCCAATCCTATGATTCTATGATTGTTCAAAAGTTTGTGTTGAGACAGCTCAAGTGTCTAGATACATTTGGTCTGCTTGACATCATTCTGGATGTAGACCTGGCTTTGATGGGCGAAAGACTGCCATTCAGTAGCTTCATTCTTTTCTCTCAGAAATTGGAGTGAGTCATTTATAGGCAATTGTTCCTCTTCTGAAAAGGCTCTTAAGTGTGGAGTGCTGCAGTGTGCCATGTGGGTTAGGAAGGCGGCGTGGGGTTTTCAGGATGCTGACATCCACCTGTATGATTCTTGCTCTTCCCTACTCTGACAACAGTGCAGTTCAGTACCTTCACCATTGTCTAGTTAAGAATGGGGCACAGATGAGAGCGATCTGGCTGAAACTCCCCACACAACACTAAAGGGAGGGTGGGTTGGGGAAGGAGCTGGAGGAGATGGAGTGAATCTCTGTCCCTCTGGTTGAGGGGGTGCTGCGTCTGCCAATGGTCACCACCAGAGTTTGCAAATGGGGGCAATTTTATACCCAAAGTTGATGTTGGATGATCATATTACAGCAGCTGGTCAGCAGGGGGCGACCTCTTCTTTCAGATACCAACCTTACCAATGTTGTCAATGCTTTTGTCATCTCAAGATGAGACAGTTGCAGTGTACTCTTTGTGGGGTGGCATCTCACAGCTATGTGGAGACTGAAGCTGGTGTAGAATGTAGCAGCTCACTTAGTGAGTGAGGCAGCTCTCTGGAAGTGGCTGCCAGGGCTGGTACTCTGAGTGTTGCTGTTGATCATGACTAAGGCTATGTTTTAGTCACGAGTATTTTTAGTAAAAGTCACGGACAAGTCATAGGCAGTAAACAAAAATTCACGCCCCGTGACCTGTCCATGACTTTTATTATATATCCCTAACTAAAATTCTGGGGGGGGGCGCCCTGGTGGTGTTGTAGGAGGTGGCCCAGGACCCCCACTGGTGTTGGGGGGGATGGGCGGCGCATGGCCTGGGACCTCCCACTGTGGCTGGGGGGGTAGGGTTGGTGTGGCTGACAGGCTCCCTACCTGGCTCAGCATGTCTCTGCAGCTCATAGACGGCAGAGGGACCGGGAGATATGCACTCTGCCCCCGCCCCAAACACCAAGTGAGGCTGGGGGAAGGGAGATGAGACTAGATGACCTCTGGTCCAGCTAGGCCATTATCCTACATCCCTACATCTAGAGGGAGAGAATGGAACAGCTGTCACCCCAGTTCCATATTGAAGTCAGAGACAAGGTGTGCCCCAACCATAGGAACCAACTTGACTGAGCCACTCTGTCTGAGTTCATGAGGTACAAGGGAAAAAGAGGCTGGGGAGTTTACAGTTGTAGATACAAGAGATTGTCAGTGAGGCTAATTAAACCACATGGAGAGCTGATGAGAGAGTGTCTGTTGTTCAAGCCCATATCCTTCACAATCACCAGACTTTGTCTCTGGTCCCATCTCGTATTCCCCGAAAGAGATGGACTGGTCAAGAAACTTCTGTTGTGGGAACAGTGGGGATGGAATCTGCATTTCTTCTTTAGTAACCCTGCTGACCAGCAAGAGAACAGGTATTATGACCTGCAGAGGATGTACCATGTGTTCTTTCCTGCCTGAAGACAAGAGACTTTCTGTGTAAGACATGCAGGCTGATGCCTGTATGGGAAGAAAAGAACAACTCTTAACCCTACATCAGAGAAACTTCAGGCATCACCACTGTAGATTCAACAAGGGAGGAAGAATCAGCTAAGAATGATAGAGAGTAGAAAACAAAGATGATGATTGGCATTTTGACCATGGGGAAAGGAGAACTAGGAGGAATTCTATATAACTAAAGCTATCTGATCAACATCAAGTGCTTGGTGTGACAACTGCAGAGAATGTCTCTGAGAAATCCACTAGAGGAAAGAAAAAGAGTTGCAGGGGACATAACTACAGGCAGCCACTTGTCCCAGGTCTTTGGATTGGGTTATGTCCAAGAGAAGACCTCCAGCCATCCATTGGAAACAGACAAGTTATTGGGAAATCCATGTTAGGAAAAGTCAACAAAACATTCTGAAGGATACAGACAGCAGGATGGTGTGCTGTGTTGCTTGAGCTAAGGTGAGGGATGTGGCTGCAAGATTGGACAAGATTCTTAAGACAGCAGGCATGATGTCTGTTAAATTTTGGCACCAGTGACCTGGTTTCACAGATAATTGAAGACTTCAGGGATCTTGGAGAATATGACTTTCCACAAGCAAGGGAACACAGGCAGAGGATTCTTGGGGTGAACTGATGTCTAGGTAAGTGATTGGAACATCTCAGACCCTCTTCCCATATAAGATGGCCTACAGTTTGGTCCCCCTTCCATTGCAAAGGAGGCTAATTCTGGTGATAGGCTTGACAAGTTAGGTGGATGTTAAGCTGCGACAGAGGAGGGCATTAAGGGAGTAACCACCATTCATATGCTCAAACATGTAACTTGGTCTCGAGGTTTCATGGATGTAAATTAAAGTATCAAGAGACCTGAAAGGAATAAATTATTTAATTTCTTATGTCATTCCCAGGAACCTCAGTATTAAACAGGAGGGATTGGAATTTCTTTCATATATGAGAGAAAATTTTGACGTTGGTAATAAAAATGATGGGAAGATTCATATGATTGGAATATTAAAATCATAGAATATTAGGGTTGGAAGAGACCTCAGGAGGTCATTTAGTCCAACCCCCTGCTCAAAGCAGGACCATCACCAACTAAATCATCCCAGCCAGGGCTTTGTCAAGCCGGGCCTTAAAAACCTGTAAGGAAGGAGATTCCAACACCTCCCTAGGGAACCCTTTCCAGTGCCTCACCACCCTCCTAGTGAAGTAGTGTTTCCCAGTATCTAACCTCTCTCACTGCAACTTGAGACCATTGCTCCTTGTTGTGTCATCTGCCACCACTGAGAAAAGCCGAGCTCCATCCTTTTTGGAACCCCCCCCTTCAGGTAGTTGAAGGCTGCTATCAAATTCCCCCTCACTCTTCTCTTCTGCAAACTAAATAAGCCCAGTTCCCTCAGCCTCTCCTTGTAAGTCATTTTCATTGCCCTCCAGTGGACTCTCTCCAATTTGTCCACATTCCTTCTGTAGTGAAGGGACCAAAACTGGACTCAGTACTCCAGGGTGTGGCCTCACCAATGCCAAATAGAGGGGAATAATCACTTCCCTCGATCTGCTGGCAGTGCTTCTACTAATACAGCCCAATATGCTGTTGGCCTTCTTGGCAACAAGGGCACACCTCTGACTCATATCCAGCTTCTCGTCCACTGTAGTCCCCAGGTCTTTTTTCTGCAGAACTGCTGCTTAGCCAGTCAGTCCCCAGCCTGTAGTGGTGCATGGGAGTCTTCCTTCCTAAGTGCAGGACTCTGCACTTGTCCTTGTTGAACCCCATCAGATTTCTTTGGGCCCAAACTTCCAGTTTGTCTAGGTCACTTTGGACCCTATCCCTACCCTCCAGCCTATCTATCTCTCCCTCCAGCTTAGTGTCATCTGCAAACTTGCTGAGGGTGCAATTAATTCCATCATCCAGATCATTAATGAAGATGTTGAACAAAACCGGCCCCAAGACCAACCCCTGGGGCACTCCGCTTGATACCGGCTGCACTGGCTACAGCCTCCTCAGGAAGGGTAGAGGGAGCTGGCCACATCATCAGAGGCTTTATCTGCACACAGACTTGCACCAGTTCAATTTAGTGTGTTTTTAAACCATTGTAGTTAAATCAATGCCAGTTTGTTTGTAGACAAGGCCAAAGATGCTATTACCTGCTTTAGAATTATTGACAACTTGGAAGCACAAGCTGTTAAGGAATACTTGGGGATCAGTGACAGAGCACAAAAGAAGGCAGTGAAAGTAGTCTGTTACAGACTACCAAATAAGATTAGAGAACAGGGTAAACACCTTGTTAAGCATCTGTCTATAATGAATAGAAAGAGTGTGCATTATCCAGGGAGAATTTCAACCTGGGAGATTTATTGCAGGTCTCAGGCCATCAATAGAAAATTATAATTTTCAGATACTCTAAGAACATTTTACTTACACAGAATACATTGCATCCAATATGGGGTCATTCAATAGCAGACCTCATTCTGACAGAGAAAGATGAATTGTCCACTGAACTAAACAATATTGGTTGCCTAAATACAAGGGACCAATTGAGTTGCAAGTATCAGGGGATAGTCGTGTTAGTCTGTATCCACAAAATCGACAAGGAGTCTGGTGGCACCTTAAAGACTAACAGATTTATTTGGGCATAAGCTTTTATGGGTAAAAAACTTCACATGAGTTGCAGTTGATTTGTGCAAATGGAATACTGTCCTAACCAATAATATATATGCTGGCTTCCTTTACAAGAACTGATTTTTCCAAAACTAAAATTAATTGTGAGCAGCATTGATTGGGGCCAAAAATTTCAACAGAAAAATGTGAATAGGAATTGAGGGTTTTTTTAATAACTTGCTTGATGTCTAAGATGCCTCACTTCCATTGTATGGGGGGAAATGCTGCTTGAGCTAAAAACCATCTTGCTTTAGAGGTTATGAAAAAGCAATGAAAAATGAGAAACCAACGCCAAATATGACCGGGTCATTATAAATGGATTGGGTCAAATACAGGCTATTAGTCCTCATTCTCAAAGGCACCTGCACAACACTTTCAAAAGACGAGCCTTGGAGCTTAAATTCATAACTTTGCTAGACACTAAAAATCATGGTCTTAATAAAGACACTGGATTTACAGGGGCAGCGCTAGGTATTTTGCTGCCCCAAGCACAGCAGGCAGGCTGCCGTCGATGGCTTGCATGCAGGAGGTCCCTAGTCCCGCGGATTCAGCAGCACGCCTGTGGGAGGTCCACCGAAGCTGCGAGACCAGCGGACCCTCCGCAGGCATGCCGCCGAAGGCAACCTGCCTGCTGTCCTTGCGGTGAGTGGCAGAGCACCCTCCGTGGCTTGCCGCCCCAGGCACGAGCTTGGCGTGCTGGTGCCTGGAGCCGCTCCTGTGGATTTATAGCGTATTACAGCAATCTGTAACACACTAATATCCCTTTACTACAGGGCCTCCTTTGAATATGTGATTATTAGTGACGCTAAGCTATCTGTTTGACCTTGTATTTAGCTGTGACACTGTGAATACCTCTCCCAGACCTGAGGGGAAGCTCTGTATAGCTTGAAAGCTTGTCTCTCTCAGCAACAGAAGTTGGTCCAATAAAAGATCTTACCTCATCCTCTCGTTAGCCTGATGCCAGGCAGAATATTGGAACTGATACCATATGCCTCTATCAATAAAGAACTTAAAGATGGAAATGCCAGTCAGAAGGGCTAGACAGAATATAGTTCTTGTATTAAAAATAAAATTTATACTCTTGTCAAATAATTATATCAAGAAGAAAGTGAGGTTAATAAAAGTAATTACGCTGATGTTATTTACTTGTATTTCCTAAAGGCATTTGCCTCAGTACTGTACAACCTTTTTTTTTTTTTTAAAATCAAAGATAGTGACCCATATCAATGAGTGGTCCCCATTAAGTGGATCAAAAATGTTATTTAAGAGAGGTTTTGGATGAGGCTGTTTCTAGTGTGGCCCTGTAGTGAAGCATTAGAAGAAGGATGGCTCAATGTTTAGGGCCCTGGCCTGCAACAATGGAGACCTAGAGCAACTCACATTAGGCCCAGATCCACAAAGGTGTTTAGAACTTAAATTCTAGTTTTGGCTCCATGGCGATCCACAAAACTCCCACTAAACCCTATGGGTGTCTAAACTTACTCAGTGCCTACATTCCTGCCTCTGAACATGCACACTGCAACCTCCTGCTAAGCCTCCAGGTGCCTGTCTTCTGCCTGAGACTCAGGGCAGTTCACAACCCAGGGGAAAATAGGAATTTGCCCAAGTTGTGGAGGAGCCTCATCCACTAGCTGTGCTCCAAGTCCATCTACTGGATCGGATTCCTTTAGAAGTGTGGTAGAATGAAGTGGTGCCCACCAAATAACTTCCAGCCCAGTGGTTAAAGCACCCTCCTGAGAGGTGAGAGACCCCCGTTCACATTCTTTCCCCCCTCCAGCAGACAGAGGAATTGAACGTGGGTCTCCCACATTTCACGTGAGTGCTGTAACCACTGTGCATCTGAGGAAGTGGGTATTCACCCACGAAAGCTCATGCTCCAAAACGTCTGTTAGTCTATAAGGTGCCACAGGATTCTTTGCTGCTTTCACTGTGCTATAAGTTACAGGTTGGCTAGCCAGAAGATGAATTTAGTTTTGAATAAACTATTGGTGAAACCCATTTGATTTAGAGGCTATCACCTCAGTTTTCGTCTCTCAGTTGCCTTCCTTGCGGCCATCTTATCCCCAGAGACAAGGCCTAGGACCAATAGGCTGTATCCCTCAACCGTACTGAAAGGGTTTATAAGATTAGTATTTTTTTTAATTTCAAAGATTTCCATTCCTCTTTGGATTTGAGAAAATGAAACAAATTTACTAACAAATTCAAATGTTGTGTAGTAGTATTAGCAGTCTCTATTCCTGCCTGCAGTCTTCAGGAGGGAGTGGAGTTCTTGATCTGAAGCGCAACAAATAGTGTGTATGTTGTTTGGATTATGGTGGCTCCTAAAGGTCCCGGTGAGTACTGCGTTAGAGACAATCCATGACCCAAAAAGCTTTTCGGTCTAACTTGAAATCAAACAAGTGTTTACACACACTGGCTTTATCCTCACTCCCTTTTCCCTCCAGGGTACGTAGGTTTTAGTTGTCTTGATTCTGAATGGATAAAGGCTTTTTTAATTAATGAAATCTGCTGTCCCCAACTGCCACAAACTGGCCATTCCTGGCTGGCTGATTTCTGCTAGGTGCTGTCTCCCTACAAAGGTCACTGTGGCGCTGCTTACACGTCCTTATTGCAGCCTTGCAGGGCCAACCATCATAAGGCCCAAAGCTGTTAATGACATTTTGCTTAAATAAACATTAAAGGAAAATATAGTTTTGGGCTGCACACTCCTATCTGCATAATTTTAATAGCATTTGCTTTTGTACGTGCCACATAAAAGATGCAGTTTATATTTTTCTTACAAAAACAGAAAAAAAAAACCCCAAAACACCGCAGAAGATTATATAGAAATTTTAGATCCAGTTTATTTGTTCTTGAAATAATAGCGTCTGCGCTGCGCACTGTAGAATGCCCCTGGGGTATTTCATAAGGAAATAAGTACTAGCTATTTCCTCAAAGGCTTTTCTCCCTTCCCCTCACAATTATACCTTTTTAAATCAGTGATACTCAGCCTGAGGCTCACAAGCTGCAAGTGGTATTCAGTGTCTTCTGCTACTTGCAGCAAGTGATACTAAAACGCTGTGTGATTTAATTATTAACCAATTTAAGAGAGTGACCAATCTGGATGCTTCTACTTTGTTGTTAACCAATTGTAGTTGATAAAATACTTGGTCAGTCATTTTGCTGAGAGAATAAGATATTATCTAAATATTGCCCCGTCCTACTGGTTAAATATGAATACATAGCACTGTAGTAAATGAAACCATGAATTCACACCATTGTGGCTCTTTAGGGTAATGGTGATGGCTAATTTGGCTCCTGAATCCCTGAGGTCTAAGTGTGACTGTTTTAAATTGTTATGTACTGCAAGAAACGGGCGCTTGAATGCATCCATAAACCCCGTGCGGCTCCATAGTCTCTCCGGCCTGGTCTACACTACGCGTTTAAACCGATTTTAGCAGCGTTAAACCGATTTAACGCACCCGTCCACACTACGAGGCCCTTTATATCGATATAAAGGGCTCTTTACATCAGTTTCTGTACTCCTCCCCAACGAGAGGAGTAGCGCTAAAATCGGTATTACCGTATTGGATTAGGGTTAGTGTGGCCACAAACCGACGGTATTGGCCTCCAGGCAGTATCCCACAGTGCACCAGTGTGACCACTCTGGACAGCAATCTGAACTCAGATGCACTGGCCAGGTAGACAGGAAAAGCCCCGCAAACTTTTGAATTTCATTTCCTGTTTGGCCAGCGTGGAGCTCTGATCAGCACAGGTGATCACACAGAGCTCATCAGCACAGGTAGCAATGCAGTCTCCTGAGAATCGAAAAAGAGCTCCAGCACGGGAGATACTGGATCTGATCGCTATATAGGAAGAGGATTCTGTGCTATCAGAACTACGTTCCAAAAGATGAAATGAAGAAACATTTGAAAAAATTTCCAAGGCTATGATGGAGAAAGGCCACACCAGGGACTGCGTGCAGTGCAGAGTGAAAGTTAAGGAGCTCAGACAAGCCTACCAGAAAACCAAAGAAGCAAACGGAAGGTCCGGGTCAGGGCTGAAAACATGCCGCTTCTATGGTGAGCTGCATGCAATTCAGGGGGGCTGTGCCACCACTACCCCACCCCTGTCCATGAATTCCAAGGTGGGGGTTGTAATCTCAACCATGGTTGAGGATTCTGCGGAGGGGGAAGATGAGGAGGACGACCTTGCAGAGAGCACACAGCACTCCATTAGCCCCAACAGCCAGGAGCTTTTTGTGACCCAGATGGAATTACCCTCCCAGCCCTCCCAAGCCACTAACCCAGAGAGTGAAGCCATGGAAGCGACCTCTGGTGAGTGTACCTTTGTAAATATAAAACATGGTTTAAAAGCAAGCGTTTTTTAATTATTCATTTGCCATGAGGGCTTGGGATGCATTCGTGGCCAGTAAAGTTACTGGAAAAGTTTGTTAACATGTCTGGGGATGGAGCGGAAATCCTCCAGGGACATCTCCATGAAGTTCTCCTGGAGGTACTCCAAAAGCCTTTGCAGAAGGTTTCTGGGCAAGGCAGCCTTATTCCGTCCACCATGGTAGGAAACTTTACCACGCCATGCATGTAGCGAGTAATCGGGTATCATTGCATGACAAAGCCTAGCTGCGTATGGTCCCGGTGATGGCTGGCATTCAAGAAACATCTGTTCTTTATCTCGCTCTGTTATCCTCAGCAGAGTGATATTGTTCGTGGTAACCTGGTTGAAATTCAGGAATTTAATTCAGCGGACAGAAATGGCCATTTCCTACTGGGCTGTTGCTTAAAAGAAATCCTTCCTTGCATGTAGCCAAGCGGGAGGAGGGGAGGAAGGATAGCGCTGAGCTTTTTTGCGTTTGGCTAGCAGGAATCTTCCCAGCTACCAGCCACGCGGTGGCAGGGGAAAGGGGGATGATTAGCAGTGATCTTCCATGATACCAGCCATACGGTGGGGGGAGGGGTAAAGCAATCATCCTAGAGAATTGGATGAGGGGGTTGGCTTCTGCTGCTGCATGTTAACAGGAAAGAAGCATCAGAGGGCACTGTGTATATGAATGCTGGAGAAGCCAAAAGACAGTGGCTTACCATGGCCGCACGCAAGCTGAATTCTGATGCCCGGACCTGCGTCTGTGAGATCTGTAACACCAGAGCCACAGGCACTCAATATTAAGATGCAAAATGCGACCTTGTAGTGAAATCACATGTGCTATGTAAGGTGAATAGTGTTGTTCACTGTGAAAGAGTATAACCATTGTTCTGTAAAATGTATCTTTTTTAATACTTCTCTCCCTTTTTTACCTCCCTCATGCAACTGCAAATTTTTCAAGCCTCCCTACTCCATCCCGAAGGCTATCTCAGACAAGGCGGAGGAAAAAGAAGATGCAAGACGAAATGTTCTTGGAAATCATGGAAGTAACCCGCAATTAAAGAGCTCATCTGAATGAGTGGAAGGACGTGGTAGCAAATTACAGGAAAGATGCCAGTGAACGTGAGGATAGGAGGGACCAACGTGAGGAGAGGAGAGACGCTCGAGATGAGAGGTGGCGGCAGGAAGATCAGAGGTGTAGGCAGGAAGATCAGCGGTGGCGGGATGCGACGCTGGAGCGGCTGCGTGATCAAACTGATATCCTCCAATGTCTGGTGGAGCTTCAGGAAGAGCAGCGGGGTCACAGAGTGCCGCTGCAGCCCCTGTGTAACCACCCTCACCACTCACCATGTTCCATGTCTTCCTCACCCAGACGTGTAAGAACGCGTGGGGGAAGGCTTCGTTCACCCGCCCACTCCACCCCCGTGGACAGTCCAACCAAAAGGCTGTCATTACACTGAAATGTGTTTAATGGCCTTTTCCTTCCCTCCTATCCTCCTCCCAAACCACACCTGGGATACCTTGTCAGTTCTCTGCCTCTTTTTATAATGACTTTTTAATAATGAATACATGATTTTTAAATGATAGTGACTTTATTTCCTTAAGCAAGCTGTAATCGAATGGGGAGGGTGGGTTACTTATAGGGAAGGAGTCAATAAAGGGCGGGGGGGGTTCATGAAGGGGAAACAAACACAGCAGTCACACCGTACCCTGGCCTGTGATGAAACTCATTTTCAAAGCTGCTCTGATGTGCACTGCTTCGTGGTGTGCTCTTCTAATCGCCCTGGTGTCTGGCTGCGCGTAATCAGTGGTCAGGTGATTTGCCTCAGCCTCCCACCCCGCCATAAAGGTCTCCCCCTTACTCTCACAGAGATTGTGGAGCACACAGCAAGCAGCAATAACAAAGGAGACATTGGTTTGGCTGAGGTCTGAGCGAGTCAATAATGTGCACCAGCTCGCCTTTAAACGGCCAAATGCACATTCTACCACCATCCTGCACTTGCTCAGCCTGTAGTTGAACAGCTCCTAACCACTGTCCAGGCTGCCTGTGTACGGCTTCATGAACCATGGCATCAAGGGGTAGCCTGGGTCCCCCAGGATAACTACAGCCATTCAACATCCCCAACTGTTATTTTTTGGTCTGGGAAGTAAGTCCCTTGCTGCAGCAGTTTAAACAGAGTAGTGTTCCTGAAGATGTGAGCATCATGAACCCTTCCTGGCCATCCCACGTGGATGTTGGTGAAACGTCCCTTGTGATCCACCAGTGCTTGCAGCACCATTGAAAAGTACCCCTTGCGGTTTATGTACTGGGTGCCCTGGTGCTCCGGTGCCAAGATAGGGATATGGGTTCCATCTATCGCCCCCCCCACAGTTAGGGAATCCCATTGCAGCAAAGCCATCCACTATGACCTGCACGTTTCCCAGAGTCACAGCCTTTCGTAGCAGCAGCTTAATGATTGCTTTGGCTACTTGCATCACAGCAGCCCCCACAGTAGATTTTCCCTCTCCAATTGATTCCCAACTGACCGGTAGCTGTCTGGCGTTGCAAGCTTCCAGAGGGCTATTGCCACTCACTTCTCAACTGTGAGGGCTGCTCTCATCTTGGTATTATGGCGTTTCAGGGCAGGGGAAAGCAAGTCACAAAGTTCCATGAAAGTGCCCTTACGTATGCGAAAGTTTTGCAGCCACTGCGAATCGTCCCACACCCACAAAACTATGCGGTCCCACCAGTCTGTGCTTGTTTCCCAGGCCCCAAATCAGCGTTCAATGGCTAGAACCTGCCCCATTACCAGGAGGGTCTCCAAAGCGCAGGGGCCCGCGGTTTGAGAGAATTCTGTGTCCATGTCCTCATCACTCTCATTGCCGCTCTGCCGTAGCCGCCGCCACCTCCTCACCTGGCTTTGCAGGTCCCGGTTCAGCATAGACTGCATGAGAATGCATGAGGTGTTTACAACGTCCATGATTGCGGTCTTGATCTGAGCAGGGTCCATGCTTGCTGTGCTATGGCGTTTGCACAGTTCACCCAGGAAAAAAGGTGCGAAATGGTTGTCTGCTGCTTTCATGGAAGGGAGGGGTGAGGCTGTACTCAGAACCACCCGCGACAATGATTTTTGTCCCATCAGGCACTGGGATCTCAACCCAGAATTCCAAGGGGTGGAGGAGACTGCGGGAACTATGGGATAGCTACGGTATAGCTACCCACAGTGCAATGCTCCAGAAATCGACGCTAGCCTCAGACCATGGACGCACACCATTGAATTAATGTGGTTAGTGTGGCTGCGGGCACTCGACTTTATACAATCTGTTTTACAAAACCGGTTTATGTAAAATCGGAATAATCCCATAGTGTACATGGACCCTCAGGGTCTGATCTAAAAACCATTGAAGTTAATGGGAGCCTTTCCACTGACTTCAAGGAGAGTCAGATCAGGCCCTTGTGGATTTCACTGTTTCCGTCTAGGGAATGCTAAATAGATTAATGGGAGTTTGAGAAAGGTAGCGCTTTGTTCTACTGGAGTGGTAATGATACACGAGTGGGGGAGGATGACATTTCCAAAAGGATATAAACTCACTCATGATTTTTTTTTTTTCCCAAAGAACTGTCTTGATATATTAAGTCTGCCTTTGGAACAACATTAGAAACAGGACCAGGTCCTCAGCTGGAAAATCAGCATAATTTCATTGGGATCTGGTCCATAACACACTGGTCGGGAAAAATTATGTGGGGAGGGGTCGGTTAATATGACATGTTTTATACTTGAAGAGGAAGATTGATTCATAAATAAAATATATTCAAAAGCACTGTTTTAATGCTTGATCATATTTAAAAAAAAATTTAAAGCCATATACAATTGCATTTTCCATTTCCTTTTCATGCCTGCATGCAGTTTCCAGTTGCTTGCATTTAGTTCAAATATATCATGGAGAAACCAAAGATGATTTTGATTCTTGTATTCCACTCTCACCATGCAAATTTTGCCATTTATTCCCAAATCTTGTGTTTAGTACCTGCATCTTCACCACACTAGATGAAGCAGTCATTGACAGAGCCACGAATGGTTGTTGGGAACCTGATCAAGTGAAAAAATTGGAACATTTCCAAACAAATCTGCTCCTACATTCTGTGTCCGAAGATGTCCAAACAGCCTGTTCCTTGAAGACAAAATTAGATTTGGAATGACAGGCAGAAAGTCTCCTTGAAATCTCCATTTTTAGAGAATATAAAATCTCTCTCTGTAAAATTTTTTACCAACAACTATTTACAAATAAGATGGTCAAAAAATTATCGGCATAATAAACAATGCAAACTGACAGCAATTGCCTACAGCGAATGGGTGAAGGTGACAGAGCCCTGCCTTGTCTCAGGCCTTTTTTTAAAACAACCAGCTAAGGTTCTCCTCTAATAACTGTCCATTCCTCTGTCCTAGAAAAAAAATTGTGTTGAGAAACTAGTGGCATGAAACCTTTTAAAAATCTGTTGCTTTGGAATGTCAAGACAACATCACAGATGTAGCCTGTCAGGTTAACGCCGCAAGCAGTTGGCATTACTGCTTCTTATTTAACTTCTGGCCAGAAATGTTATGCTGCTGTTGTTCATTGAAGCCTCTCAAACACCTCCAGAGAAAATAATGGATTTTTCTGCCTTCTTTGTGCACAGTAAGGTCCACATGTTCACAAAGAGTGGAGTGGCAATGTTTTAGCACCAAAATCCCCTTCCTGGGGATGAAAATGCTGTGGCCATTACACCTGGCAGATATTGTAATTAACTCCTGTTTGTTCGGACAAGGTTTCTACAATCATTTCCATCACATGGTCTTTGGGCTGGAGAAGGGAGTTCTCTGCAGAAGAAAGCTTCTCTGTGTTGCTCACTGGATCTTGCTGCAAAACCAAGAAGGAGATACTCTTAATTCTGCTCCCTGACCTGCCCACAGTTTCTGTATTTGAGTTTTGCCCTGGCACCCCTTGTTTTCTCCCCAATGGATATACGTACTTTCTCTGGCTTTGGGGCAAAATCTTTCTGGCAGACGTGTGCTATGATGCCCGCAGCAAGTGCATCACCCAGGACATTGGTCATTGTTCTAAGTCGATCTCTAGAAGAAAAAAGAGCCGTGAGAGCCAGCTAGCTTTAGTGAAAGTGCCGGTGGTGATAGATAATCTGATTTCCCCTGCAAGAACACAAGCAAAATAAATAACCTCTTGCATTTCCATACTATCTTTTTATCCCAAAGAGATCCCAAAGTGCTTTAAATATGTGCATGCACAGTACACTGATTTGCTTCACCTGACATTGCCAGGCAACTGCCTCTGGGGTAAAAGGCAACAGCTATTCAAAAAGACAGTCAGGTCATTGAGCCCTACATTTTTGGTTTACCAAAGTGTTAATTAAAAAATGCAAAAGCTAAAATTTTATAGATTTGATAATAATTTTACTTATAAAAGTAGAAGTAGATATTACCTTAGCAGGGGTATTGATGGGACTACTACTAGAATACTGTATTCATTTTTGATGTCCATACTTTAAAGAGGATGTTGAAAACAGGATTCACAGAAAAGCTACAAGAATGATTTGAGATCTCAAAAACACTTTACAGTGCAAGAGTTGGGTAAAACGCCCCCTAAACAGATAAAGCTCCTTACAATGCCTCAGGGATTTTTAGGAGTGCAATTCCCATTGAAAGATTTCTGCTCCTAGATCCTTTAAACTAAGGCCTGGTCTACACTGCATGGTTACATTGACACAAGACAGTTTATGTAGACCTCCCTATGGATGTGTCTACACTTAAATTTCGTTTTTACTGATGTAACTGCCCTACTACACCAGCTGAATAACACCACCTCCCCAAGCAGCACAGATTCAGGGTGGATGTAGTTAGACTGATGCAGTATCAGCATAGACACTACGTTACTTACATCAACTGTTCTTGGCCTCCAGGAGCTACCCCACAATGCCTGACAAGACTGCTCTGGTTGCTGTTGTGAATTCGCTGCCTACGGGTCATGTGGACAAGAAGCTGCCCCTCCCTTTAAACACCCCACACACTTTTGAAATTCCTTTTCCTGATTGCCTGGCTTGCCAAGCACACCTAGCCTCTCTCCGCTGTTGAGTGTAACTGCCCAGCTGACCATGCCCTGGCTACATGCTGCAGATGTGCTCCTGCCTGGAGTACACAGGGAGGTATTGGATCTCCCAAGCCTGTGGGGAGAAGAGACTCTGCAAACCCAGCTCCACTCCAGTCAGAGAAATGTGGACATTAAGAGCAGATTGCTCAGGGCCAGCAGGAGAAGAGCTACAAGAGGGACCAGCGGCAGTGCCTCCTGAAAGTCAGGGAGCTAGGGCAGGCATACCAGAAGGCAAGAGAGTGCAACGACCGATATGGTGCAGAGCTGCAGACCTGCCACTTTTACAAAGAGCTGCCTGCTATCCTTGGTGAAGACCTCACCATGACCTCGAGAACCATGTGGATACTTTCAAGGAGCCCAAGTCACAGACCCCTGCCATGAACAGTGTGGAGGAGGAATATGGGGACCAGGGGATCTAGCTGCCCAGTGAGCCAGGACATGTTTTTGACTCCACCAGCCAGTCTCAACAGTCCAGCTCAGGGAAGCCTGATGCAAGGGAAAGAACCTCTGGTAAATATGCCATTTTCTTTGAAAATCCAGGGATGGAACCCCCAGAGTAGCAGGACACATCTGTTAATTTACTCTTTTTTACTTGTGCTAGAAGAGGTAGTGAAACAACCAAGAGAGGGGCCACATGGAGCAGTTTGTGCCCTGAATCCTTTGGAGAGATCTCAGTGATACTTTGATGGAGGTACTCTGCAATCCTCTACCGAAGGCTTCTGGGAAGCGCTGCTGCCTTTTTTCTGCTGCGGTAGGACTCTTTGCCACTCCACTTAGCAATTACTTCAGCAGACAACCACTGCAGAGCACAGGCTAGCAATTTGTCTAGGTCACTCTGAACCCTATCCCTACCGTCCAGCATATCTACCTCTCCCCTCAGCTTAGTGCCATCTGCAAACTTGCTGAGCGTGCAATGAATCCCATCATCCAGATCATTAACAAAGATGCTGAACAAAACCAGCCCCAGGACTGATCCCTGGGGCACTCTGCTTGATAACAGCTGCCAACTAAACATGGAGCCGTTGATCACTACCCCTTGAGTCCAACAATTTAGCCAGCTTTCTATCCACCTTGTAGTCCAGGCCTGCACAACACGGGGCCCGTGGGCCACATGCGGCCCACGGGGTCCCACTGTGCGGCCCGCAGGCAAGTGGTGGGGGGTTCTTCCACGTTCGCCTGCCCGCCCGAGCATGGGCCAAACTCACAGCCCCGCGCACAGCGCTCTGACCGCCCGGACGGTCAGAAGCACGGCTGCTGGGTTCGCCCCCTGCCTGGAGGGGGACGGCGACCTCACAGCCCCGCGCTTCTGACCGTCCGGGCGGTCGGAGCACAGTGTGCGCACGCGAGGCTGTGAGGTTGCCGTCCCCCTCCAGGCAGGGGGCGAACCAGCAGCAGCACTTCTGACCAGGTTCACCCCGTGCTGGGGGGCCCCACCCTCACAGCCCTGCGTGCTGCGCTCCGAGCGCCCGGACGGTCAGAAGTGCGGCACGCGTCTCTGTCTCCTACTCCTCCTACACCGTATCTTCCAGAGCTGCTGAGGCGGGAAGCATGAGGCAGAGCCGGTAAGTGATAGCGAGAGGAGAGGCACCCGGCCTGGGCTCGAGCCGCAGCGGGGGCTGGGGTCAGGGGGTCCTTGGCTCAGAGAGGCGGGGGTCAGGGAGGTGTCCGGCTCAGAGGGGCTCAGGGCTTGGGGTCACTGCTGGGGAGGATGGGGTCTGGGGTGTGTCCAGCTCAGAGGGGCTGGGTTCGGAGCTGGGGGTCAGGGCTGGGGGGGATGTGGATCAGGGGGGTGTCCGGCTCAGAGGGGCTGGGCTCATAGCTGGGGATCAGGGATGGGGAGGATGGAGTCGGGGATTTCTGGCTCAGAGAGGCTGGGGGTCGGCTGTGGGGGAGGTGGGGTCAAGGGGGTGTCTGGCTCATAGGGGCTGGGCTTAGAGCTGGGGGCTGGGCTCGGGGGGGGAATGGGGTCAGGGGAGTATTCAGCTCGGGGCTGGGCTTGGATGGAGCTAGGGGTCATGGTGGGGGGGGGATGGGGTCAGGGGGATGCCCGGCTCAGAGGGGCTCAGAGCTGGAGGGGATGCCCGGCTCAGAGAGGCTTACCATGCTACTTATCCCCGCCTCCTTCTCCTTCTCCTTCTCCCTCTCCCTCTCCCTCTCCCTCTCCCGGAGCCTCAGCGCGCCGTGTCCAGGAGTGGCCTTGGACAAAGCTGCAGCGGCCTGGCTCCAGCGGGGCGTGAGCTCCTGCCACTCGGCTGCAGCTTGCAGCCCCACCCCCTTACCACACGGCTCTGAGCGGAGGAGTTCAGGCCTCGCTGGAGCGACAGCGCTGTCCAGGGCTGCTCCTGGACGCAGCATGCTGAGGCACTGGGGGATGGGGGTAGGGTGACCAGATGTCCCGATTTTATTGGACTGTCCCAATTTTTACTTCATTGTCCCGCGTCCTGACCAATGTTCGATCAGGATGCAAATTGTCCAGTTATTTTGCCTCCACGGGCACAGCCCGGAGGGGGCTCATGCCCTCCCTGCCTCCGCCCGCTCCCTCCCCGCCCCATTGGATCCCTCCCCAAATACCCGCCCTGGGGGGAGGAGGCAGAGGCTTTGGCCTCAGTGCCGGGGAAGGGGTGGGGGATGCCGGCTGCAGCTCCATGGCCTGTGCCCCAGCCCCAGCCCCAGCCGAGTGGTCCCGTGCCCCACCAGGTGCTTTGCAAAGGGCAGTGGAGTCAGGCTTTGTGGGCAGCTGGGTGCTGGATTGCTGGTCCCCTTGCCCAGCCCATGTTTGTGAAGCCAGCTCCGCGGCAGCCCGCCCTGAGAGTCTCCCTGCTGCCCCGGGGACGCTGTGCCATGCAGTCGTTCGGCTGCTGCCGCAGCTTTGCTGCTTGGGTGGGCAGGGGAGTGTAGTTGGCGCTGAGTGCCAGGTTACACGCAGCGAGGGAGAGGCGAAGGAGCGGCTGGAAGATGCTGGGGGAGCAGTGCTGGGGATAATTAG
The DNA here is from genome assembly GCF_007399415.2 of Gopherus evgoodei. Lineage (NCBI taxonomy): Eukaryota > Metazoa > Chordata > Testudines > Testudinidae > Gopherus > Gopherus evgoodei. Next base: position 13,756,935 of record NC_044343.1, read on the forward strand.
TATCTGTGAGTCTGTCTGCCTCTGGGGGGCAAGGCGGAGGGAGCAGTGTGCGCCTGGCTGGGTGTGCGACCTTAGGTGAGGAGATCCCATCCCGGGGGCCATGGCAAGGTCCCGCTTTCTCCAGCAGGGTGTAGCCCAGTGGCGCAAAGATCGCTATGGCTCCACACTCCCAGGCCCATGGGGAGCTGGAGCCCGCCAGGGAAGGGGCTGCTCCCTGCTAGTGTGCCCACGGCCAGCCCAGCCGGTCTGCGCGCAGAGACCTGGTGGGGGCGCTCCCCCTGTCCATGCCCATCTCCGTGGCATCGGGGTGTCAGTCCTCGGGCTCTGGATGGGGTTGTTGAGTGCCGGGGCCGCCATTTACATCTGTGTGGCTGGCGCCAGCCCAGGTGCTTCCCACTTGTTCATGCTTTTTTGCTTTTTTTTTCTTCTGCCTCCACGTCCCAATATTTCGCCTCTGTGATCTGGTCTCCCTAGATGGGGGAAGGCAAAAGCAGAGGCGAGGTGGAGCCTCTGACATTCTCGTGGGGGCCCCTGCGGGGCCTGGGGCAAACTGCCCCACTTGCCCTCCCCCGGGCGGCCCTGCATGTGTGCGTTGCACCTGCCCTGCCCTGACTGCTGTCCCCTTCCCTGGTCCCTATCACACTGCTTCCCCCCCCCTCCCCAGGCTCCCTGCGGCCCCTGTGTTTGTGCGTTGGACAGTCACATCCAATCCCTTCACACTGACCCCCTTTCCTCTCTCCGGCTTAGTTCATAGCCCCAGAAAATCCCTTCAAACTGTCCCCCTTTTCCCCTCCCCTTATTTCGTAGGGGAATGAACCGAGAGAGTGGGTGGGCAGGTAGTGGCGGTGAGGCTTTATACTTGTGAAGGGGTGAGGAGGTGAGCGGCGAGTTGGTGGCTAGAGGGAGGCATCCATTTTAAGTATTTTAATTTTTGGTACTGCTGTGTGCGGTAATGTAGTGACCCATGGGGGGTTGAGGAGGGGTGTAACGGTGGGACCGAGCAGGGAGGGGCGGTTCTATTTTACTGCTGTGATCTGGTTACCCTATGCACGCCATTTCTTTCCCTCTCTACAGGCTTCCACACACTGTCAGTGCCTTCCTAGTGTGCCACGCACTGTGAGATATCTCTCCTCTTTGTGTGTGACTGTGAGTGTTTCTCTTGTGTGTAAATTTATTCAACAAAATCTTGAACTTCATAATGGCTACCACAAGTGAAAAGAAAAAGAGAAAAATAGAATCAGAGCACAGAGTTTTCAACACTGAATGGACGAATAAATACTTATGTACTGTTTCCAAAGACAAAATACTGTGCCTCGTGTGTCGCGAAACTTTAGCTGTTACAAAAGAATACAACCTTCGGCAGCACTCTGAAACGAAACATCCCAATCTCGCCAAATTGAGCCCAAATGAAAAAATAATTAAAGCAGCCAGTTTAGTGAAAAATCTTAGTGGAGAACAGCAAATTTTCAAGGAAGTGAGCACTGAGAATGATACGGTTACTAAAGTAAGCTATCAAATTTCTAAGGAAATTGCTGCTGCTGGGAAATGCTTCACAGAAGGCAAGTTTTTAAAAAAGTGTGTGTTGATTGCTATATCTGAGTTATGCCCAGAAAAGAGGGAAATATTTGAGACTGTCAGTCTATCACGCATGACTGTACAGAGAAGAATAGCAGACATTTCTACCAATCTAAGTGATCAGTTAAAGCAGAGAGTCACTGAATTCTACTTTTACACCCTAGCTATGGATGAAAGCACCGATTTAAAAGACACTGCCCAACTTCTTATTTTTATTAGAGGTATTGATAAAAACTTTGAAATTACTGAAGAACTTGTTGGCATGTGCTCCATGACAGGTCACACAACCGAAAAAGAAATCTGTGAAGTGATCAAGTGCATGAATGATAAATTGGGATTAGATTTCACAAACTTGGTGGCCATTTGTACTGATGGTGCTCCAGCTATGTGTGGGAAAAATGTTGGAGTCATTAATCTTCTTGAAGAATTTATTGGGAGACAAATAACCAAACATCACTGCATTATACATCCGCAGGTTTTGTGTAGCAAAGTCTTAAAATTTGAGCATGTAATGTCAGTGGTAGTTTGCATTGTAAACTTCATCCGTTCTAGAGGACTAAAACATAGGACATTTCGAGCCTTTCTTGAAGGAGAAGACGCCGAGTGCAGTGATTTAATCTACCATACAGAAGTGAAGTGGTTGAGTCGAGGAAGAGTGCTCCAGCGTTTCGTTGCTTTGAAAGAGGAGGTAGCAAAATTCCTAGAAAGTGGGCCAATAAAATTCCCAGATCTTGAAAATGAGTCCTGGAATCAAGATCTCTTTTTCTTTTGTGATATTACAGCACACCTGAATGACCTCAACATTCAACTTCAGGAAAAAATCAGCTTATATTTCAAATGCGTGCAGCAGTGAAAGCTTTCAAAATGAAATTGAAACTTTTCAGAAATCAGCTGTCAAAAGGTGAAATGTGTCACTTTCCCACTTGTGCACAGCGTATCCCTTAGCACAAACACGCCGAGTTAGGAGAAAAATACGCAAAGCACATCAATTTTTTGATTGAAGAATTTGACAGAAGACTTACTTTGTCTAAAGATGATGACATCCAGTTGAAACTGATTGAAGATCCCTGTGGATCCAGAGGATGTGCCAGGAGATTTGCAGTTGGAGGTTATTGAACGTCAATGTTTGGCAATTTACCAAAATAAGCACAGAGAAAGCAGCCTGTGGGACTTCTACAAAAGTCTGGATGATGAAAAATACAAGAATCTTATCGAAGTTGCGCTGAAAACGTTCAGCATTTTTGGGAGCACTTACATATGTGAACAAACATTTTCCATCATGAACATGAATAAAAACAAGCAACGTTCTTCTCTAACTGACGACCATTTGGAAGACATTATGAAAATATCCACTTCAAATATGACCCCCAAATATGACAAGCTTGTTGCCGAAAAGAGATATCATCTCTCATTAAATTTGCAAGGTGATTATGAAAAGTACAAATGTTTTCTTTCAACGGAACAGGTGGTTTTTCATTTTTCCATGGTTCATAAAAAAAATAAAAATAATTTAAAAAATTGTTTGCTTTAATTGAAAAATCCTTAATAAAGTATCACCCATCCCCCCCCAAAAAAAACCCTTTCTTTTCGGTCACAGCGGGGTGGCGCTGGGGAAGAAGGGTTTGTTTCCACGGTGCGGGCGTCGCTGGGTTAGGGGATGTGTTTTGGGGGGTGTAGCAGGGTGGTTATCCCGCTCCTGCCCTGAAGGGCTTAAAACAGCCCTGGGAAAGGGCTGTGGGAGGGGAAAAGCTGAGCTGACTGGGGAAACCGCCCCAACTGGCCTGTATAAAAAGGCTGTGGGCCAGAGGCCCAGAGGAAGTCTCTCTCTGCTTGTAGAGAGAGAAGGGTCTGGCTGCTAGGGAGCTGAGCAGGGTACTGGGAGTGGAGCAGGGCTGGGGGAAGGCTAGAAGAGCTGGGGGAGCTCCAGCCTGGAAAACCCCCAAGCTGCGAACCTAACTGAGGGCCTAAGACCAGTACCAGGGCTGCAGAGGGGCAGCCCAGCTATAGAGGGAGGCAGCAGGTCCAAACCCAACCTTGCCTGTGATGAGTGGCTGATATAATGCAGTCTGCCCCAGGGCACGGGGGCTAGTTGGTGACTGGCAGTAGCCTTATAGTGAGGTGAGGTGGGGATTAGAGGATTGGGGGTTCCCCATAGAGGGGAGACCTAGAGCCAGAGTGTGGGGATATTGTCAGAGAGCAGCACCCCAAATCAAAGGGCACCGGGGTGGAGGAGGGACACAGAGCCAGCAGCAGTGGGACACCGGCCTGCAGAGGGCGCTCCAACGGCTGGAAGAGCTAATTCCCGAGAAGACCAGCAGGTGGCGTCACCAGAGTGAGTCCTGCTTGCTTAGGCGGGCTGGGCAGTGGGGGGCGTGTGTCAGTACAGCTGGGGGGGTTCAGCCCTCAGCTATTTTCTTTGGAGCAATGTGGCTCTCGCCGCTCTGAGTTGTGCAGGCCTGTTGTAGTCCATCCATCCAATCCATGCTTTAACTTGCTGGCAAGATTACTGTGGGAGACCCTATCAAAAGCTTTACTAAAGTCGAGATATATCACATCCACTGCTTTCCCCTCATCCACAGAGCCAGTTATCTCCCCATAGAAGGCAATCAGGGTGGTCAGGCATGACTTGCCCTTGGTGAATCCATGCTGACTGTTCCTGATCACCTTCCTCTCCTCCAAATGCTTCAAAGTGGTTTTCTTGAGGACCTGCTCCATGATTTTTCCAGGGACTGAAGTGAGGCTGTAGTTCTGCAGCTTCTCCTTCTTCCCTTTTTAAAGAAGGGCCTGGGTGGCGTCAGGATGCAAATAGCAGCTGTGCTCTTTGCCTCTGTTACCTTCAGGAGTGAGATACCAGCTAAAATCACCCCTGCCTGTGGAAAGTGTGCTAGTATTCAGTCTCATTGCCCCATACACATATACTCATGCTTGTGAGCTATTTCTCCCCCTCATTTCCCCTATCTTCTTCCCCCCAATGGCCATATTCACAATGGCAGGTGCTGTGACTGGGGCTGTGCTCTGTCAAGCCCAAGCAGAAGTGAGAATGGACTGCTTGCAACATTTAGGGAGCAAGGGAAGTGAGTTCAGTACAGTAACTCCTCACTTAACATCCTCCTGCTTAACTTTGTTTCAAAGTTACGTCGCTGCTCAATTAGGGAACATGCTCGTTTAAAGTTGTGCAATGCACCCTTATAACATCGTTTGGCTGCCTGCTCTGTCCACTGCTTGTAAGAGTCTGTGGAAAAGCAATGACTTTCCAAAGGAGCATTGCACAAGTTCATCTTCTCCGCCTCCTCCCCCTCCCTCCCAGTGCTTTTCCCACCACCAAACAGCTGTTTGGTGGCGTGTAGGACTGGAGGGTGGGGGGGCAGTGAGGCTGCGGCATGCTCCGGAGAGGAGGTGCAGTGGGATGGGAAGAGCTGGGCCTGGAGTGGAGACAGGAAAAGTCAGGTCTGGAGCATCCCCTAGCAAAGGCAGCACCTGTTCTTCTCCAGGGAGGCTGCTACTGCTGCTCTGAAGGTGCTTCCTAGTGTCCTGGCCTGCAGTGGGCTGTGCCTGTGTGAGGTAAGCCAGGGGCACTTCCCAAGTACAGTACTGTACAGTATATAATGCCTTTTGTCTGCCCCCAAAAAAGTTCCTTGGAACCTAACCCCCTGCATTTACATTAAATTTTAAGGGAAAATTGGATTCGTTTAACATCATTTCACTTAAAGTTGCATTTTTTAGGAACAAAACTACAACATTAAGTGAGGATTTACTGTATCCTAAGTTTTTATTTCCACTCTGAATGCACTAACAATGGTACCTCTCTGTGTTGTATCTGCAGCTGCTGCCACTGGGGCCTTCAGGGTCTCCTCCTCCATGCCCGAGGAAAGCCTGAGCCAGATGAGGAGGAGAAAGAAGAGGATTCGGGCTGGCATGTTCCATGAGATCATGTAAGCCTGTGCTGCATTAGAGAATGAGACCAGGGCCTGGAGGATGACCATTTCAGACAGCACGGAGAGGAGAAAGGCCCGGGCGTCCAAGCAGGAAAAGGAGAGAGAGATGCACTAGGACATAATGGGGCTTCTCAGACAGCAAACAGACGCTGCTCTGACTCTGGTAACCTGCAGGTATAAGAATCCTGTGCTCGCCTCCCTCTGCAGCCTGTAGAGAACTCAATATTGCCTCCCTTCATCCCCCTCAATATTCCACATGTCATCGGGGTTGCTGCCAGTGTTCCCTCTAATTTTTGCCACCCATATGCAGAATGAATTTTATATGTACCAATATGGAGGTGCACATAAAATTCATCTGGTGGGGGTGGGGCTGAAGGGTTCCCATGGGAGGGGGCTGAAGGCTGGGGCAGAGGGTTGGGGTGCAGGGGGTGAGGGCTCTGGCTGGGGGTGCAGGCTCGGGTGGGGCTGGGGATCAAGGATTTGGGGTGTAGGAGGGTGTTCCGGGGCTACGCTGTGGAGAGAGGACTCTCCCCCCCAGCACTACCCCTACCCCCAAGCACTCTCTCCCTGCAGCAGTGACTGGGGTGGGAGAGGCACCTGTCCCTGCTGTGGGAGTTCTAGGGCTGGGACTGCAGAACAGGTGCCTCTCCCCTGGGCCCAGCAAGTCTGGACCAGGGGAAGGGCCGTGGCTGGGTATGGGCCGCTCCAGCTGTGGCAGGTCCAGGCCACAAGGTGAGTTGGGGCCGGAGGAGGGATTGGGGGCTGGGCTAGGCGGGGGCCGCAGCAGGTCCCCAGCCGGGTCCCCTAAGCGCCTGCACGGTGCTAAGTCGGCTGCTGCGCATCCGTGCAGCTTACAGGGAACTTAGGTCACTGCGCTGCCCCTACCACTGCACCTCAAGGGGCATGAAAGACAGTCACAACTACACGGAGACTGACCTGTGAAAGCCGTGGTTGGTGTGTGTGTGTACCTGAAAGGGAAATGTGATGTTCTCTCCCCTTCCTAAGTTCTGTTCCTAAGTCTCAGAAGGTTTTGTAATTGCCTGGTTCATGTTACAGAATAAAAATCCATTTTTGGAACAAAATTCCTCTCTCTTACTGCACAGCGTGTGCTGCCTGGTGCTGAGCGGGTCTGACCAGCACCCATTTCCTGTGACTTCGTTTTGTCACAGAAACCAGAACCTCGCTCACGACTGCACTACGAGGTGCACTAGCAATGTTCTACTTTGCACACACACACAATCGCCACAGGAATCGTACCGGGCTGCCAAGAGCAAGGCCAGGTGGCGTACACTGCAGCAACATCCACCGGTCTGGCTCACCATTAAAGTCTCCCTGAGCTACAGGGCTCTGTATTGAACCCTTCTACTAGCCCTTGGGTAGTAGTGGGTTTACCACGGGGCCGGGCCCACGCTCCAGGGGGGCCCAGCCAGGCCCACCCTTCGCCGCCCCCGGCTCTCTCCTGCGGGGAGCAGAAGTTTGGTGCTGCTAGCACTGAGGGTCCTACTGCAGTAGGGCAGCCAAGCTCCCCCTCCCCTGCCTCTTCTCACAGCTTGCTCTGTTCCCCCTTCCCTGCTGCAGATCAGCTGTTTGCCGGCAGGAGGGCGGGGGAGGAGCACAGCCACAGTGCTCCCCACTGGGGAGAGGAGGCGGGGGTGCGGTCTGGGGAGGCTGGAGCGAGGGTACTGACTCTGTGACTGCAGAGCTGCACAGCCCGGCTGAAGGAAGATGCTGCTCCGCTCCCTGGACTTGGCAGCTGGACATCACCCTCTGGGTCCTAGTGCTGGCTGAGCTCCCTTCTGTGTGCCGGGAGCCATCCTTCATCCTGTACAACAGTGAGTGCCCGTGGTGGGGCAGGCAGGGCAGGGGCACAGAGGCAGTGGGGAAGGAAAGGGGTGGGATGGGGAGGAGCTGGAGTAGTGGGGAAGGGGGTGGGATGGGGAAAGGAAGGGGATAGGGCAGAGATTGGCAACCTGCGGCACACCAGGTAAGCCCCCTGAGGGCCGGTTTGTTTACCTGCCGCGGCTGCAGGTTCAGCCGATCGCGGCTCCCACTGGCCACGGTTCGCTGCTCCAGGCCAATGGAGGCTGCAGGAAGCGGTGCAGGACGAGGGATGTGCTGGCCACAGCTTCTCGCAGCCCCCATTGGCCTGGAGCAGTGAACCGCGGCCAGTGGGAGCCACAATCGGCCGAACCTGCGGACGCAGCAGGTAAATAAACCGGCCTGGCCTGCCAGGGGGATTACCCTGGTGGGTTGCGTGCCGAAGGTTTCCGATCCCTGGGATAGGGGAAACGGGGGCCCAGAATGCGGATCCCCTTGCCAGCAGCTGGGGCTCCCCTATTAAACAGGCCCATCGCCCCCTCACCCTGACAAGCCCCACCTCCCCTGCATCTGTACCACCCCAAAGAGCCTCCCCACTGAGCCCCAGCCACCTACACCTAGACCCCCACCCAAATGAACCCTCTAGGTAAATCTCTGTTTTAAGCATCTTCACATAACTTTCACACAACTTTGTATTATGCCTCTTCATAGACCCCTGTATTAAGCTATTTTCATACAACTTTGTATCAAGTCCTTTGATATAGGAACTTTGTATCAGATTCCTATGTGGAAAAACTTAAAAGAAAACTTTGCGTTAAGCTTTGGTATAATGTTATAGCCCCTAAGGATACTTAAAGTAGAAGAAAAATGTCTTTTTGCTAGTAGAATAAGATCCTCCACACACACCTTAATCAATTGCCCTGTTAAATGAATGAGGTGTGACTGAGGAAGGCGTGGAAGGCAGCACCTCCAGACAGCTGCAACCCTTGGAGAGGGGCTGGGAGCCGGACCAAGGACAATCAGACTTGTCAAGTGGGCTCACTAAAGAAGAGCAGACATATTGACGGCCGAAGAGGGGGGGTTAGAAGCCATCACCTTCTTTTGGAAACACCCTCTTTGAACAGCACTGGGACAACACCCAGAAGGAAGCAGAACAACAGACACAGACACACATTTGAATCTGGCATAGATTTGCACAAGAGGGAAGCTGCTATAAATGTGAGGTGTCTTGCAGAGGACCCCGGATCTCGTCTTGTCAACATCGGATCATCGATCTGGATTGGCAGAAGCCCAGCTCCACACCTCTCCCATCTAACTCCCCTGGCCAGTGAAGTTAAGGGGAGCAACTAGTTGATAACAACAAGACGAAATGTGCTTGTGTGTGTGTTGGTATGTGAGTGTAATATATCATATGCATGTGATACAGTGTTGATTGATGCATATATTACCAATAAATGTGGCGGTTGCCTTATTCCCCCTGAAAAGATCCTGTGCGGTACTTTAAGTACAACAACCCCACCTCCCCTGCACCCAGACTCCCCTACTTTCACTTGGTCCCCCCTGCAGACTCCCAGTGCCCCTGCACCTGGCACCACCCTGTGCATCCAGATACCCCACTGAGCTGCCTGCACCCAGACTGCCCCCCACAGAACCCTCTTACTCCCCATACAGAACCCTCTTACCCCATCTGGATCCCTGCACACTAAGTCCCCCTGCACTTGGATCTTGCTGCTGGGCTGAGCATCCCTGCCCACATCTGGGGTGCCTGGCACAAAAGGGACAGGGCCCCAGGGTGTTTCTGGGGAAGGCCTGGCCCTTGTTCTGCGCCAGGGTCAGGTTCAGCCTCACTGCCAAGTCCCTGTCCCAGGGGGCTGGAGGAGACTGCAGGGTATTCTCCCACCTCCAGGCAGCCAGTGGCCTGTGCTCCAAAGCTTCCACATTTATTATTAAAATAAAAAGTTCAGACTTTTAAAAAATATTATGCACAGAATTTGATGCCGAATTCCCTCAGGAATATGAGGCACTGTACAGCTGTGATGGTGGGATTGTGAAGGGGGTGCTGCACAGTAGGGGATCTGTGGGTGGGGGAGCTGGGCAGGGGGTATGATGTGCAGGGTGCTGTGCAATTGTGGTGGGAGGCCAGCGGGAGGGGTCTCTAGGCAGGGGGTGCTGGGCATAGGGATCTGTGGGGGAAGTCTCTGGGTGAGGGGGCACTGGCATAAGGGCAGGGGGACAGTGTGGAAGGGGCACTCTGGCAGCGCAGGGCTGAGGGGGCCAGTGTGCATCTAGCAGTTTTGGGTTTGTAAACAGTGCCCCTGTGCTGGGCGAAGTGGGGCCACTCCTGCTGCGCTGCGTCTCATTGCTCCCAGCTGGCCCCTCGCTCTGCGGACCGTCTCCCATCACATGCCCTATTTCCCCAATGGGGGCCCAGAAATGTGTTTGGCACTGGGCCCACAAAAAGTTAATCTGGCCCTGCCCTTGTGTCTGGCTGTTCAGATTCAGCAGAGAGCAGCTCCACCTCCACCCCGGTGGAAACTTTCCCCCTTTAATTCACAGATGATATGCAGGACACAGCAGGCAGCTAGCACCATTGGGATATTTTTTTTCACTGAGGTCCAACATAAGAAAACAACGCCAGGGACCCTTCAAACAACCAAAGAGTCATTCAGCTGTTGTTCTGCACCTGCTGGGCTGACATTTGAAGCTTTCCTTGGTGGTGTCAAGACGGCCAGTGTATGGATTCATGAGCCATGGGAGCAAGGGGTAGGCTGGGTCTCCCAGGATAGTGTGATTTCAACAAAATCGTGATACTGGCATTTCAACATTCCCAATGGTAATCTGCTGGTCAGGAAAGAAAGTCCCTGCTTGCAGCTTTTTTAACAGTCCTGTGTTCTTAAAGATGCCCACAGCATGCACCTTCCCTGTCCCGCCCACACTGATGTCAGTAAAGCATCCCCGGTTATCCACCAGCACTTGCATTACTGTAATGTGCTCCGTGGCAAGGTGGTCTGGTGTTAAAATAGGGACGTGTGTGCCATCTATTGACCCTCCAAAGTTCAGGAAGCCTATTGCTGTGGAACCTTCCACTGTGTCCTGCAGATTGCCCAGAGTCCTGCAGAGCAGGAGGTGTGTAATGGCCTTGCACACTTGCATGACAGGGGCCCCATAGTGCATTTCCCAACTCCAAGATGTTTTCCCACCGACCGGTAGCAATTTAGCATTGCAAATTTCCACAGTACAATCGCCACTCACTTCTCCACTGTCGGTGCAGCTCTCATTTTGGTGTCCCTGCACTGGCAGACTGGGGCAAGTTTGGTGCACAGATCCAGGAATGTGGCTTTGTGCATCCGAAAATTCTGCAGCTACGGCTCGTCATCCCAGACCTGCATCCCAGACAATGCGATTCCACCAGCCAGTGCTTGTTCCTCAGGCTGAGAAGCAGTGCTCCACCATCTGCAGCTGCTCTGTGAATGCCACCAACAACCTTGAACTGGTTCTGTCTATGTCCCACAGCGATCTAGCCTTCAAGGAAATGTCATGTTCCCCCCATCTCCTCTTGAAAATACTGCAAGATTAGGCACTCTGTGCTTGCAACGCTCATGACAGTAGTGCAGAGCTGTGAGGAGGGACACATGGGTTTATGGGGATTTTGAAGAAGTGTGGAATATTGCGGGATGCAGATGAAATTATGGGATGGAGGACACTTCATTATGGGAAGTTGACCCCATGCTCCCAGTCACACCTGTGCTACTCGTATCTGCTTCATGAGGCATTGCAAAAACTCCCCAAAACATCCTGTGTTGCATGGTGGCAATATGCACAGTGGGATACTGAGCCACGGTGTCCTGCACTCTGCATCAATACCAGCGCTCCGGGTGAGGACATGTGTGCCGACACAAGGAGCATAGTGCGCACAAGTCCAAGCAATGTAATAACCGTGGCTGCTGTATGCCAATGTAACCTAAGTTGACATAATTTTTTTAGTGTAGACATGGCCTAAGGAAGAGACAAGAACATAAGAATGGCCCTACTGAGTCAGACCAAAGGTCCCATCTAGCCCAGTATCCTGTCTGCCAACAGTGGCCAATGCCAGATGTCCCAGAGGGAGTGAACAGAAGAGGTAATCACCAAGTGATCCATCACCTGTCTGTCACTCAGTCCCAGCTTCTGGCAAACAGAGGCTAGGGCAACCATCCCTGCCCATCCTGGCTAATAGCCATTTATGGACCTACCCTCCATGAATTTATCTAGTTCTTTTTTGAACCCTCTTGTGGTCTTGGCCTTCACAACATCCTCTGGCAAGGAGTTCCACAGGTTGACTGTGTGTTGTGTGAAGAAATACTGCCTTTTATTTATTTTAAGCCTGCTGCCTATTAATTTCATTTGGTGACCCCTAGTTCTTGTGTTAAGAAAGTGTTGTTTACTACTTCTCATATCTACTTTCTCTACAGCAGTTATGATTGAGTTCTATAAAATCATATCTCCCCTTAGCTGTCTCTTTTCCAAGATGAAAAGTTCCAGTCTTATTAATCTCTCCTCATACGGAAGCTGTTCCATATCCGTAATGATTTTTGTTGCCCTTTTCCTAACCTTTTCCAATTCCAATATATCTTTTTTGAGATGGGGTGACCACATCTGCACACAGTATTCAAGGTGTGAGGGTACCATGGATTTATAGAGGCAACATGATATTTTCTGTCCTATTATCTATCCCCTTCGTAATTATTGCTAGCATTCTGTTCACTTTTTTGAGTGCTGCTGCCATAGGCACCAACTTTTCCCAATGCTGGTGGGTGCTCAAGCCCACCCCTGCCCCTCCCCCTCCTGCCCCCATTCCAACCCCTTCCCCAAAGTCCCTGCCCCTCCCCTCCTGCCCCCATTCCAACCCCTTCCCCAAAGTCCCAGCCCCAACTCTGCTCCCTCCTGCCCATATTGGACCCCTTCCCCAAATCCCTGCCCCGGCCTCGCCTCTTCCCCAGCTCCTCCCCTGAACACGCCACGTTCCTGCTCCTCCCCACTGTTTCATGGCGGCAAGCGCTGGGAAGGAAAGGGGAGAAGCAGGACGCAGCGTGCTCAGGGGAGGAGGTGGAGGCAGAGGTGAGCTGGGGGGGGAGGGTGAGGAGCTGCCGGTGGGTTCAGAGCACCCACCAATTTTTCCCCGTGGGTGCTCCAGCCCCAGAACACCCATGGAGTCAGCACCTATGGCTGCTGCACACTGAGTGGATGATTTCAGGGAACTCTCCACAATGACTCCAAGATCTTTCCTGAGTGGTAACAGCTAATTTAGACCCCATCGTTTTATATGTATAGTTGGGATTATGTTTTCCAATGTGCATCACTTTGCATTGATCAACACTGAATTTCACCTGCCATTTTGTTGCCCAGTCACCCAGTTTTGTGAGAACTTTTTGTAGCTCTTCACAGTCTGCCTGGGTCTTAACTATCTTGAGTAGTTTTGTAACATCTACAAATTTTGCCACCTCACTGTTTACTCTGCTTTCAGGATAATTTATGAACATCTTGACTAGGACTGGGCCCAGAACAGACCCCTGGGGGACACCACTATTTACCTCTCTCCATTCTGAAACCTGACCATTTATTCCTACTCATTGTTTCCTATCTTTTAACCAGTTGCTGATCCAGGAGAGAACCTGCCCTCTTATCCCGTGGCAGCTTACTTTGCATAAGAGCCTTTGGTGAGGGACCTTGTCAAAGGCTTTCTGAAAATCTAAATACACTGAATCCTCTTGGTCCACATGCTTGTTGACCCCCCACAAAGAATTCTAATAGATTGGTGAGGCGTGATTTCCCTTTACTAAAACCATGTTCACTTTTCCTCAACAAATTATGTTCACCTATATGTTTGACAATATTGTTCTTTATTATTATTTCAACTAGTTTGCCCAGTACTGAAGTCAGGCTTACAGGCCTGTACTTGCTGGGATCACCTCTGGAGCCCTTTTTAAAAATTGGCGTCACATTCGCTATCCTGCAGTCATCTGGTACAGAAGCTGATTTAAATGATAGATTACAGATGTCAGTTAGCAGTCTTGCAATTTCACATTTGCTATTCTTGGGTGAATGCCATCTGGTCCTGGAGACTTATGGCTGTTTAATTTATCTTTTTTTTTTTCCAAAACCTCCTCTAATGATATCTCAAGATTTTCAAGAATGCCTATCATAAAGGAGGCTTAGAGCTAGTCTACATTGGCAATGCTAAAGCACTGCTGTGGCAGTGCTTTAACGTGGCTCGGCAGAGCGCTAGAAGAGAGCTCTCCCAGGGCTTTAAAAAAACCACCTCGATGAGGGGTGTAGCTACCAGCACTGGGAGCACGGCTTGCAGCACTGATGCACTGTTTACACCAGTACTTTATAGTGCTGTACCTTGATGCACTCAGGGGAGTGTTTTTTCACATCCTTGAGTGAGAAAGTTGCTTCCTGCAAATTGCCAGTGTAGACACGCTCTAAGTGATGACCTGGTCATGGTCTGTACATACCTGAACAAGGACAAGATAACTGAGGTCTTGTTTACATAGGGACACTCAGGAAAATTGAGTTGAATTAACTAAAGGGGTGAATTTAAAAAGTGTATTAGTTAAACTGCATTAAACACCTGTGTACATGTTCTTATTCAGAAATAAAGTGGATTTAATTTGATTTAGACCTGGTCTACATGAGGCAATTAGGTCTGTAGAACTGCTCAGGGGTGCGAAATATCCACAACCTCCTGAGTGATGCAGTTAAACTGACCTAACCCATGGTATAGACAGCACTAGGTCAATGGGAGAATTTTCGCCCTAGCTACTGCCTCTCGGGGTGGTGGATTATCTCCGCCGACAAGAGAACCCCTTCCGTCAGTGCAGGTAATATCTTCAGTGAAGTGTTACAGCAGGCCAGCTGTGTGTAAACAAGCCCTGCGAGAACTCAACAAACATATGGTGAAGTTGAAATTCCGCATGGTTTCCCTGGGGACCATTATCCCATCTCTGGATCCTGGAGACTGGTACGCCGCCCTCGACATGCAGGACGCTTTTTTTCATATAACCATTTTTCCGCAACACAGACGCTTCCTTCGGTTCGTGGTCGACCGCCATCATTATCAGTTTGCGGTCCTCCCGTTTGGCCTCTCCACGGCCCTGAGGGTATTCACAAAATGCATGGCAGTCGTTGTTGCATATCTTCGGCGCAGTCGCATACACGTATTCCCCTACCTCGACGACTGGCTGATGCGGACCTGCTACTCTGACGTGCCTCGAAACCACGTCCACAGGATCAGCAGGCTTTTTGGAGCTTTGGGCCTCATTATCAATGTGGACAAGTCCACTCTGCTCCCCACGCGGAGGATAGAGTTCATTGGGGCCATTCTGGACTCCACCTTGGCCAGGGCCGTTCTGCCGCTGCCCAGGTTCCAGTCGCTGTCGGCCATCATTCGGCACCTACAGATGGCCCCCTTGACCTCTCTAAGGACGTGCCTAACCCTCTTAGGCCACATGGCAGCCTGCACCTTTGTTACGGGTTATGTACGGCTTCGCATGAGGCCCCTCCAGTCTTGGCTCATCACACAGTACCGTCAGGGCAGACATCTGCTGGACGTGGTTATCACCATCCCCCAGGAGGTATTGGATTCCCTCCGGTGGTGGCTGGACCAGTCCGTAGTGTGTGTGTGGCTCCTCTTTCATCCGGCCCAACCCTGGGTATCCCTAACAACGAATGCCTCAGACCTGGGCTGGGGGGCCCACCTCGGAACCCTGAGGACGCAGGGCCAGTGGTCCCTGCAGGAAGTGGCCCTCCACATCAACATACGGGAGTTGAGAGCAGTCCGTCTTGCTTGCCAAGCGTTCTCCCATCAGCTTCAAGGTCGCTGTATTCACCGACAACACAACAACCATGTACTATATCAACAAGCAGGGCGGCACGAGATCCTCTTCCCTATGTCAGGAGGCGATGCGGCTCTGGGACTTTTGTATAGCCCACTCCATTCACCTCATGGCTTCCTTTCTCCCCGGAGTATGGAACACGCTGGCAGACCGTCTGAGCAGATCCTTCCTTTCGCACGAATGGTCTCTTCGCCCGGACGTTGCCCTCTCACCTCTTCCAGAGGTGGGGTTGTCCCCGGATGGACCTCTTCGCGTCCAAAGGGAACAGGAAATGCCAGATGTTCTGCTCTTTTCAAGGCCGGGAACCAGGGTCGGTAGCGGATGCCTTCCTTGTCCCGTGGACGACTCACCTGCTCTATGCGTTCCCTCCATTTCCGCTGGTCCACAAGGTCCTTCTGAAGGTGCACAGGGACAGGGCCCACTTGATTATGATAGCTCCAGTGTGGCCCAGGCAGCATTGGTATCCAATGTTGCTGGACCTGTCTCTGGCTGACCCAGTCCCCCTGCCCCTTCACCTGGACCTGATCACCCAGGACCATGGCAGGCTCCGTCACCCGGACCTCCATTCTCTGCACCTCCCAGCGTGGCTCCTGCGTGGCTGACCAGGTCGGAACTGCGGTGCTCTACCCCTGTATGTCAGGTACTACTGGGCAGTAGGAAACCTTCCACTAGAGCGACGTACTCGGCCAAGTGGAAGCGTTTCTCCTGTTGGTGCTCGGAGAGGGGTTCCCTCCCTACGGAGGTTTCTATCGCCAGTATTCTCGATTACATCTGGTCCCTCAAGCAGCAGGGCCTGGCGATATTATCCCTTCGGGTTCTCCTGGCGGCTATCTCTACCTTTCATCCGGGAGGAGATGGCCATTCGGTTTTCTCTCGCCCTATGGTGACTAGATTCCTGAAAGGGCTAGAACGCCTCTACCTCCTGGTTTGACCCCCTGCCCCTACCTGGGATCTCAACCTTGTTCTGACTCGGCTCATGGGTCCTTCATTTGAGCTGTTAGCGACTTGCTCCCTGCTCTCTCTCTCCTGGAAGACTGCTTTCCTGGTGGCCATCACCTCAGCCAGACGGGTGTCAGAACTCTGGGCCCTCACGGTAGATCCCCCATATACGGTCTTCCATAAAGACAAGGTGCAGCTGAGGCCGCACCTGGCCTTTCTCCCCAAGGTGGTCTCAGCCTTTCACATCAACCAGGAGATCTTTCTCCCCATCTTTTTCCCAAAGCCCCATTCGTCCTGCAGGGAGCAACAGCTCCACTCGCTTGATGTCCGTCGGGCACTCGCGTTTTATGTGGAGAGGACCAAACCATTCCGCAAATCCCCCCAGCTCTTCATGGCAGTAGCAGACCGAATCAAAGGGCTTCCCATTTCCTCACAGAGGATATCCTCGTGGGTAACGTCCTGTATCAGGACCTGTTATGACTTGGCTCACACCCCTATGGGCCATGTGACTGCGCACTCCACCAGGGCACAAGCATCATCGATGGTTTTCCTCGCTCGTGTGCCCATCCAGGAGATCTGTAGGGCGGCGACCTGGTCCTCCATCCACACCTTCGCCTCCCATTACGCCCTGGTCCAACAGTCCAGAGATGACGCGGCCTTCGGCTCGGCAGTGCTCCATGCTGCGACTTCTCACTCCGACCCCACCGCCTAGGTAAGGCTTGGGATTCACCTAACTGGAATGGATATGAGCAATCACTCGAAGAAGAAAAGACGGTTACTCACCTTTGTAACTGTTGTTCTTCGAGATGTGTTGCTCATATCCATTCCACATCCGCCCTCCTTCCCCACTGTCGGAGTAGCCGGCAAGAAGGAACTGAGGAGCGGGTGGGCCGGCAGGGGTATATATCGAGTGCCATAGCGGCGCCACTCTAGGGGGTGACCTGCCGGCCCACTGGAGTTGCTAGGGTAAAAAGTTTCCGGCAGACGTGCATGCACAGCGCGCACACCTAACTGGAATGGATATGAGCAACACGTCTTGAAGAACAACAGTTACAAAGGTGAGTAACCGTCTTTTCTTTCCCTGCTCCAGGGCTGGCTCTATAGGCAGGGAGCTAACTAAGGAACTACAGCTCCCAGAGCCCCTTGTTGGTTCTCAGCTCCCAGGCTGGATCCCTGCTGGCTGCTGCCCCAGCAAATGGACTGCCCCAAGCACCTGCTTGCTTTGCTGGTGCCTAGAGCCACTCCTGGTCCAGATGGGCTCAGCCGCCTCCCTCTACCGGCCTAGACAGTTTGCAGAAAGGGCTAGTGATACTGATCATACATACAGAGGCACCTGCAGCACCATGGTCCGGATGTAACAGAGCAGAGCACCTCTGCCAGGATGACTGACAGTGCCTCAATCTTGGGAGTACCTCCTTTGCGTGCTACCAGGAGGGTCCATCCTTGGCCTGGTGTAGTGGTAGGGTGATCTCAGCTAGGAGAGCCAAAATTACAGTGAGCATTTCTTACACGCACAGTTTACTGAGGGGTTAGCACCTAGTTCCCTAAAAGTTCACGCCTCTGCTCTTAGTCACTTATGGGCCTAGTGTCCACATTTCTTAGGATAGTCTCTTTCCTCCCTTCACTCCCATCATCATGTTTCTGGTGGCCCTTTGCGGTTTTAACTTGGTATTCAAAAGCTAAGTGATCCCTCCTTCATGCCCTTGACCTGCTCTGACCTCCAGGAGGTATTTCTGGTGAATAAGGGAACTAGCAGCCCTGCCCAGCTGATGTTCCACGGCAACAAGTTCATGCTCTGTTCTCCTCCTAGTTTTGTCCCTTCCACTCAAACCAAGGAATTTTCTTTCCCTCATTCCTGTCCCCGCACCAGGAAGGAGAGAATATGGCATGTTTTCAACCTCAGGCGCATCTTGAGAATGTACCTACATGGGTCAGAATGTTTTAGGAAGGAAGAAATCCTCTTAGTTATACTGGAGGGCTCTAGGAAAGGTCTGGAAAGCAAGCCCATCACCAAATGGATCACAGCCTGCATCAAAGAGATACTTAGGTCACATTTTCAAAATTGAGCACTGAGCCTGGTGCCTGACTTTCCTCAGGACTGAACACCCACAATTCCAATCAAAGCCCATGGAACTTCTAAAATCAGGCCCAAGCTGGGCATCCAAAAATGTTGGCTTCATAAATCACTAGCCACTTAAGAAAATTATGCTTCAGCGATTTCCTCTGGGTGTCCCAAGAAGTCCATGGCAGAGACAAGACTACAGTGCAGAGTTCCTGGTTCCATGCCTTGTTCTGTATCCCCTTAGACTCCAGTCACATCTGTTAGAACCACTGTAGCTACATTTGTATAGTCAGAATACTCAGGGTCACTGTCCTGAACACTAAAAACAACATAGGATATGGAAAAAAATATACTTACAAAGCCCAGTCAACTGCAATGATCAGTGTGATGTCATCGGTGGGAAGGCCAACAGAGGTTAGTACAATGACCATTGTAACGAGTCCTGATTGGGGAATTCCCGCTGCACCTATGCTTGCTGCTGTCGCTGTTATGCTGCAGAAATAGAAAGGCCACAGCACTTTTGTCACTTGGAAGGCTTTTAATGGTTTTGACTGTATGGCAAAGTAAACATCAACTCTTCCAATGAAAGATTGGTGGGTGCATTCATCACGTAGCCTCACTCCCTCCTGGGCTTTCACATTGCCCTGGCAAGCACTGGTGGCTAGCTGGGGAACACTCACTCATAAGCCCCTCCGTATTAAGCCTCAGTGTGCCCCCCCACACCCGACTTATCTGTCTGTCTCAACCAGCGAGCCACCATTGTAGATTACAGAAATATTTCAACATATGTCTGATGTTTCTGTGCACCTAGTGGCTTGTTCTGACCCCTGCAAACATTCCATCTAGCAAAGGCTCCTTGAAAATGTATGTGCAGGCTAGATTTGAAGAAGATTGCTTGTAATTAAGCAGAGTTTTAATACAGATTTTTGTGGCGAATAGCTTTAGGCCCAGTTCTGCTTCCACTGAAGTCAACAGGAATTTCTTGCTATTGACTTTAGTGGCAGTGAGAAAGCGAGCGAGACAGAGTGTGTCTCCATCCATAGGTGACCGCAAACAACACCTTAGCTTCAGCTGAAACAGTAGAGGCCTGCATTTGTGGACTAGAAGGCTATGTAATTATGGAGATGTGACAGCCTCTGTACAGTTAAAGTTGCAACCATGGTCTCATTATAAGGCTGATTGTGAACCCCCCTTGTAAATAAAATAGAAACCTCTTCTCTTGCTGTCATGTTTCTCAGGTTGTCCGTAGCTAGCTAGAATGAGCTCCGAAATCTTTTCTAGAAGCGTCTAACCTCACTTACTGTACTGCTGGGGCAGCGAATGAGGTTGGCATGGAGTGAACGAGTTCGGTGCGTCTTTCACAGCAGTAGCTAGATGGTGTGTAGCAAAGGTGGCAACATTCTGCACGTGGCAGAAGGATGTTCTTGTGGGCAGAGACACAAGAGAACTGAGTTCTAGCCCTTGCTCTGCCACAGACAGCCTGAGGGATGTTGGCCAAAAATGTTCAAAGACGGTTCTAATTTTGTGTTCCTCAGTTTCTGAGGGCCCAGCTTGAGACTCCTGGTGTCCCCACAGGGCCGCTGCACTCAGAATTACCCTCCGTATATAGGGTAATAGCTCCTGTGACAGGGTCAGGTCAGATGGCCACAGGAGCGTGATGGAAGGCAGATATATTAGCCTCAGGTTAAGGGTGGTTCCAGAAGAATCAGGAATTTACTGGAACCAGTGAAGGAAGGCAGGCTAATTAGGAAACCTGGAGCCAGTTAAGAAGCTGCTAGAATCCATTAAGACAGGCAGGCTAATCAGGGCACCTGGTTTAAAAAGGACCTCACTGCAGTCAATGAGGGGCGCGTGAGGAGCTGGGAGCAAGAGGCACGCAAGAAGCTGAGAGTGAGTAGGTGTACTGCTGGAGGACTGAGAAGTACAAGCGTTATCAGACATCAGGTGGAAGATCCAATGGTGAGGACAAAGAAGGTGCTGGTAGAGGCCATGGGGAAGTAGTCCAGAGAGTTGTAGCTGTCATGTAGCTGTTACAGGAGACACTCTGGACAGCTGCAATCTACAGGGCCCTGGGCTGGAACTCAGAGTAGAGGGCAGGCCCGGGTTCCCCCCATCCCCCCCAACTCCATATTTGATATAAGAGGAGTTGATTTGAACTGTGGGTCCCACCAGAGGGGAAGGTCTCTGGCCTGTCCCCTGACCCATTAGGTGGACCAGCAGAGAGTGCAGGGGATTGTTCTCCTCCTTTTCCCCATGCTGGCCAGTGATGAGGTGAGCTGAGTGAACGGCAGCTTTGTGTCACTAACAAAAGGTGCCAGACTGAGGACTGCCGAAAACCTCCGAGGTGAGAAAATCCACCAGAAAGCGCAGAACCCACCACGGCAGAGGAGGAACTTTGTCCCACTCCATACCTCACAGGGCTGTTCGGATAAATTTGTGAATGTTTGTGAGGTGCTCAGATACTTGAGTGTTGAGCTGTAGGCAGGCCTCAAAAGAAAGGACAAAATTATGTTCTCTGCAATTTGGCTGTTGTGTGATGCTTCTGGTCTCTGTGGTTCTTTTCACCTTAAGAATAAAGTGGGCTTAAACTGGAGCGGTTACACCAGTTAGCTGTCTCTGAAGCAGGTGTCCTTGGGCGACCTTTCTGTGCTGGGCAATACACAGTAATGGCAGGGAACTACAGCCTGGAAATACCCTGGCCAGAAAGGAGAGAAGCAGGTCTCCCACCAAGAGAGGCAACAGCTGGGGAGTTGAAAGGTGCAGTTTCCCATTTCACTGCCGCAGTTCAGGGTGTGAAGGAGGGTAAGTAGAAATATCCCACAGCAGCCTCATTCCCTGAGGACTATTCATCCTACGCACTGAATGAGGCAGGGTCCTGCAGAAGAATAGTGAATGAGCCTTAATTAAAGACTCTTCACTAACACACACACATAAGGGGCAGAGTTAAGGTTGCACAGAGGTTGTTATTATTAACCGAAATATAACGACTAATCCAGTCAGCACTGGGTTCCTTATGTTTCTTTCACTATAAATTCAGTTTATTTTACTCTGCCCTGAATTGTCCCGATGTAAACATGGTACAGAAGTTTGCACTGGCAATTCACATCTGTGCTGTGTACATTTTCAGAGGAGAACTGCAGGTTTTGGCAACTAGGTAGGGACTCTTTGGGGCTTTTAGCCGCTGGCAAAGCATGGTTTGGGATTATAGGATGAGCACATTGGCCATATGTGTTTCTGCTAAATTGATTAGCAGTGAAATAGTTAATCATAGTACTTAAAAACGATCATCAGTTTCATTGAGACGGATGGGGTAGTTCACATCATTCTCCAGGGAATTGTCAGTCTGCAGACAGTCTGACAAGATAGCACTGTGTCAGTTTAGGAGTTTTTTTGAGTGAAAACATAGGCCTGGTCTACACACAAGAGTGGTTCTGTGTAACTGTCCTGTTTAAAAAAAAAAAAAAAAGTCACACCTCTAAACTGAAATAGTTCTACTTGTAACAGCCCCCAACTTGGACACAGTGATACTGGTACAGAGGTGCCTTTTACCATCCCGGCTTATTCCCTCCCTGAATGGGAATAGGCTGTACCAGTATAAGCACTTCTCTACCAATATAACTGCACCCAGGCTAGGGGAATTGTACTGCTTTATACCTGATCGATACTTCACATTTCGGTTGACATAACTATGGTGTTCAGGGGTGTGGAAACACAGGTATGCCAATGAAACCCCTAGTATAGACACAGCTTCCACACACAGCGTTCGTACACCAATAGAGAAACTCCTGTTGGTGCAGGCTGCATCCGCACGGGGGGGCTATGCTGCTCTGTAGTGGTCACATGCCCTTAGAGTGCAGAGGCACTGCAACAGGTAAAGAAGTAGCCAGACGGTCTATGCTTATGATACACTACTGTCCAACCATGTCTACCTTAAACATGTAGTAGAATGACCAACACTGAGTGGGAAATTTGGTAGCTGTTATGATATGCTGTCCTTAGATCTGATAGGGAAGAACGAGAACAGATTTAGTGTAAATAAAGGAAGAAATGTATTTACCTGATAGTTATAATTTGTCCCAAGTCCAAATCGTACTCGTTGACCTGAGCAATAAAGATCGCAGCGACTGCCTCGTACAGTGCAGTCCCATCCATATTAATCGTTGCTCCAACGGGGAGAACGAATCGTGCCACCCGTCTGTCTATCCCATTGTTTTCCAGAAGACATTTCAGGGTGATGGGCAGGGTTGCTGAGCTGCATTGCAAAGAAATAACCATTTCCATTGTCATTGGTGTCACTGAGGCAGTTAATAAGAAGGCTGCTGGAGGCACAAGATCACCACATCTGCTCATAAAGTGAAGTGAAAATTCTGTACATCAGCTGCCACCTCCCTCTTAAACAATGGTGGAAGGAAAGTGTCAGAACTCTGTCTCAATTGGGGTGAACAGTCAGTTGGCAAAGTTTGCAGACAACACAAAAGCTGACTGCAAAGAGTCACAAAGGGATCTCACCAAACCAGGTGACTGGACAACAAAATGGTAGATGAAATTCAGTGTTGATAAATGCAAAGTAATGCACAGCGAAAAACATAATCCCAACTATACATATAAAATGATGGGGTCTAAATTAGCTGTTACCCCTCAAGAAAGATCTTGGAGTCACTGTGGATAGTTCTCTGAAAACATCCATTCAATATGCAGCAGCAGTCAAAAAAGCGAATAATGTTAGAAATCATTAGGCAAGGGATAGATAATACTGTGGTTCTAAAAATCCTTAGAACTGACTCAATGTGCAGAAATGGCTGGGCTTCCTTTTAATTTCTTGCCACGCTGAGTTATTCTCCCCCACACTGCTCAAACCCAGCAGCGGCTCTAGTTTTCATTGAGAACTAGGCCCAAGCCACATCTCAAGTTTCAGATTTTACCTGCTTCTTTTTCTGTAGCTTCATTCAAAAGACTTTTTTTTTGGGGGGGGGGGGACAGGGGGTTTAAACAATGGGGAAGTAGTTTAACTCTCCCATAGCAGACTCCTTTCAGCTATTTGAACTAAAGTATTTCCCTTGCAAGAATAGCACAAGGAACCAGTGATTGGTACATTACTCAGGAAACTCTTGTGCTAAACCAAGGATGAAAACATATATACACAGCCTAGACCTGAATAATGAAACCAGCTTCTCTCTCAGCTGGAATAATGGAATGTCTGTGACGAATGATGACCAGACCACTTTGTCATACCTGGATGATGTCGCGAGGGCGATCAGCAGGGCTTGCAGTATTCCCCGGATGAAAGCAAAGGGGTTTTTCCTAGTAATGAGGGTGAAAAGCAAAGGCAAGAGGATAAGTCCATGGATGACTAGCCCTGTCACCACCGTTATGGCGTAGAGTCCCAATTTCTTTCCAATCACAACTGGATCCTCCATTTCCAAAATCTTCCCAGCAATGAGAAACACAATGCCAAATGGGAAGTACCTGCAATAAGAATAGTAAAAAAATCGCTCATTGGGATAGGAACATGGCAAATGTCATAACAGAAAAGACCATCCTGTCCTGCTAGAGCACAGGAGGGCAACCTTCGGCCCGTAGGCCACACGCGGCCCATCAGAGTAATTGCTGGTGGGCCACCAGACACTTTGTTTACATTTGCATGGCCGCCTGCCTGCCAGTGGCTGTGATTCACCATTCCCAGCCAATGGGAGCTGCAGGAAGCGGTGTGGGCTTCAGGGACATGCTGGCCACTGCTTCCCACAGCTCTCATTGGCCAGGAACAGTGAACCGTGGCCAATGGGAGCTGCGGGCGGTTGAGCAAATGTAAACAAACTGTCTGGCGGCCTGCCAGCAATTACCCTGACAGGCCACTTGGGGCCCACGGGCTGCAGGTTGTCCACCACTGTGCTAGAGTGTCTCCAGGTGTGGCAAAAGGCTGCATAAACCAGAGGAAGTTTTAAAATTCCACATTATGAATCCACCCGACTGCACAATGTTATACCATGTGGTGAGATGGGACACTAGATGGGGAGGGCTCTGAGTTACTACAGAAAATTCTTTCCCAGGTGTCTGGCTGGTAGGTCTTGCCCATATGCTCACGGTCTAACTGATCACCATATCTGCGGTCATGAAGGAATTTTCCCTCCCATCAGATTGGCAGAGACCCTGGAAATGTTTTGCCTTCTTCTGCAGCATGTGGCACAGGTCACTTGCAGGTTAAAACTAGTATAAATGGTGGTTTCTCTGTAACTTTGTCTTTAAATTAGGGGTTGGCAACCTTTCAGAAGTGCTGTGCCGAGTCTTCATTTATTCACTCTAATTTAAGGTTCCGCGTGCCAGTAATACATTTTAACGTTTTTAGAAGGTCTCTTTCTACAAGTCTATAATATAGAAGTAAACTATTGTTGTATGTAAAGTAAATAAAGTTTTTTAAATGTTTAAGAAGCTTCATTTAAAATTAAATTAAAATGCAGAGCCCCCCAGACCTGTAGTCAGGACCCGGGCAATGTGAGTGCCACTGAAAATCAGCTTGCATGCCGCCTTCGGCACATGTGCCATAGGTTGCCTACCCCTGCTTTAAATTGTGCTTTGAGGACTTCAGTATCAGCTAGAGGTTAGGGGTCTATTTCAGGAGTGGGTGGATGAGGTTCTGTGGCCTATAATGTGCAGGACGTCAGACTACATGATCACGATGGTCCCTTCTGATCTTAAAATCTGAGAGCTCCTCTTGACTCAAGCTCATTATCCTTTTTATATCCTGAAGTATGAGAATTAATTCTTATTTTTTCCTAGCTAATGTAACTGTGAGGCTCCTCTTACTACAGAGAACCAGTAGCCTCAACTCTTTACTTAAGCTTCAAACAAAAAAGTTGACTGCAGAAGAGGGAATATTTTAACATCCTGAACTTACAGTTCCTGAACTTTTATTTTTTGTAGCAATATAACTGAAACTGGGCTCAATTGGGAGATATGAAAACATCCAAATTGAGTCAATCAGAATTATTTACTTACCAAACCGCCATTGAAACAATCTTCATAACTGCTTCGTTCAGACACTGGCACACGTTGACTAAAGGAGTTCCGCGCTCACCCATTTTCCCTAGAAGGAGGCCTGCAACCAGACGTGTTAACTTGAGTTATTAAACAGCATTGATAGGGAACATAGAATCATAGGACTGGAAGGGACCTCGAGAGGTCATCTAGTCCAGTCCCCTGCAATTATGGCAGGACCAATGTCCAATCTAAACCTCTGTTGCTGCAATTTCAGCCCATTGCTTCTTGTCCTATCCTCAGAGGTTAAGAACAACAATTTTTCTCCCTCCTCCTTGTAACAGTTTTCAAGTACATAAAAGATTGTTATGTCCCCTCTTCGTCTTCTCTTTTCCAGACTAAACAAACCCAATTTTTTCAATCTCCCCTCAGAGGTCACATTTTCTAGACCTTTCATCATTTTGGTTGCTCTTCTCTGGACTTTCTCCAATTTGGCCACATCTTTCCTGAAATGTGGTGCCCACACCTGGACACAATACTCCAGTTGAGGTCTAATCAGTGCAGAGTAGAGCGGAATAATTACTCTCGTATCTTGCTTACGACACTCCTGCTAATACATCCCAGAATGATGTTCGCTTTTTTTTTTTGTGAGTGTTACACTGTTGAACATAGACGCCAACTCTGTGGGCGCTCCAAGGCTGGAGAACCCACGGAAAAAAATTGGTGGGTGCTCAGCACCCACTGGCAGCTCTCCGTGGCCCTGCCCCCCTGCTCCAGCTCACCTCCACCTCCTACATGAGCGTGCTGCCGCATCCTGCTTCTCCCTCCTCCCTCCCAGCGCTTGCGCCACGAAACAGCTGATTTGTGGGACAGGAAAGGAGGGGGAGGAGGGGAAATGCGGCATGTTGGGGGAAGAGGCGGGGCCAGGACGGGGATTTGGGGAAGGGATCCAATAGGGTCAGGAAGGAGGTGGAGTTAGGGTGGGGACTTTGGGGATGGGGTTGGAATAGGGGTGGGGCCAAGGTGGAGTCAGGGCAGGGGCAGAGGCAGGGGGGGCAAGGTCACCCACTGGCACTAGAAAAAAAGTTGGCGCCTATGCTGTTGACTCATATTTAGCTTGTAGTCCACTCTGACCCCCAGATCCGTTTCCACAGTACTCCTTCCTAAGCAGTCATTTTCAATTTTGTATGTGTGCAACTGATTGTTCCTTCCTAAGTGGAGTACTTTGCATTTATCCTTATAGAATTTCATCCTATTTACTTCAGACCATTTCTCCAGTTTGTCTAGATCATTCTGAATTTTAATCCTATCCTCCAAAGCACTTGCAAACCCTCCCAGCTTGGAATCATTCAGAAACTTTATAAGCTATGACAAAGTTCCTCCTCTACCTTGATGGGTCCTGTGCTTATTGGCGGATTTGCTCACCTCAGTGATCTTCCCCTCTTGTGGAACCCACAGTCTGGGTCAGCTCCTCTTGTGTCTGATCAGGAGTTGGGAGGTTTGGGAAGAACTCAGGCCCATCCTCTACTCTGGGTTCCAGCCCAGGGCCCTGTGGATTGCAGCTGTCTATAGTGCCTCCTGTAACAGCTGTGTGACGGCTACACCTCCCTGGGCTACTTCCCCATGGCCTCCTCCAAACACCTTCTTTATCCTCACCACAGGACCTTCCTCCTGGTGTCTGATAATGCTTGTCCTCCTCAATCCTCCAGCAGTTCACTCTCTCACTCTCAGCTTCTTAGCCTCTTGCTCCCAGCTCCTCACACACCCTCCTCCTCCCTGCCTGACTGGAGTGAGCTCCTTTTTAAACCCACGTGCCCTGATTAGCCTGCCTTGATTGGCTGTAGGTGTTCTAATTAAAGTAGCTATCCCCACTGCCTTCTAGAAAGATCTTAATTGGCCCCAGGTGCCTTGATTAACCTGGAGCAACTGCCATTTGGTTACCAGGGTACTAGGGATTTGTTTAGCCTGGGGCTAACATACCTGTTTCTCAGTACTTTACTGTAGCCATCTCGCCTTGCCCCATCACAAAACGTACTCTCTATGCCATTATCTAAATCACTGATGAAGATATTGAACAGAACTGGACCCATAACTGATCCCTGCGGGACTCCACTTGATATGCCCTTCCAGCATGACTGTGAACCAGTGATCACTACTCTCTGGGAACAGTTTTCCAACCAGTTTTGCACTCACCTTATAGTAGCTCCATCTAGGTTGTATTTCCCTAGTTTGTTTATGAGAAGGTCATGCGAGACAGTATCAAAAGCCTTACTAAAGTCAAGATATACCACATCTACTGCTTCCCCCCTTTCCACAAGGCTTGTTACCCTGTCAAAGAAAGCTAGTAGGTTGGTTTGACATGATTTGCTCCTGACAAATCCATGCTGACTGTTACTTATCACCTTATTATCTTCTAGGTGTTTGCAAATTGATTGCTTAACTATTTGCTCCATTATCTTTCTGGGTACAGAAGTTAAGCTGATTGGTCTGTAATTCCCTGGGTTGTCCTTATTTCCCTTTTTATAGATATGTGCCCTTTTCCAGTCTTCTGGAATCTCTCCTGTCTTCCATGACTTCTCAAAGATAATTGCTAATGGCTCAGCTATCTCCTCAGTCAGCCTTGATTATTCTAGGGTGTATTTCATCAGGCCCTGGTGACTTGAAGACATCTAACTTGGTTAAGTAATATTTAACTTGTTCTTTTAACATGCAAAGATCTTCAATTGCTGGTGGCTGCAATATAGAGTCAATTGACAAACTCCCAAAAGAGCAAATTTCTAATCGAGATAAACCTCCATGCAATTTATATTATATTATTAATGTTTATTACAGTAGGACCTAGGGACCAGCCAAGAACAGAGTCCCAGTGTGCTAGGTACTACACACACACACACACACACACACACACAGAGTCATGGACAGTTCCCTACATCAAAGAGCTGGCAATCCAAGGCTATGTCTTTACTGCAAAGTTAGCTTGAGTTATCTACACTTGAGTTACCTTCTCCAGATAGCCTCGCTCAAGGGAGAGTGATTGGATCCGCAGCACAGAATAGCTGTATACCCACTGCATTATTTGCTCCAGCATTGGCAGCACCTGAAGTGTTATTCCCCTACCACTTCTCCTGAGCTACAAACTTCTGGCAGTCAGTTTAGGAACAACACTTGAGTTATACCTTGAGCTACTACTGCAGTGAAGACAAACCCAAAGTAGAAAGTCAGACACTGCGCAGGGGAGAGGGATATAACGAGCTTTGGACATCTGTGAACTTTATCTGAACTTATTTAGCCCCCATCCTCTCCCCACCCTCCCTGAAGTCATGTGATCATTCCCTAACAACCTGGGCTTATGGTAGACTCAAAGACTTTAAGGTCAGAAGCGACCATCGTGATCATCTAGTCTGACCTCCTTGCTCATTGCAAGCCACAGAACCTCACCCACTCAGTCCTGTGATAGATCTCTAACCTCTGGCTGAGTTACTGAAGTTCTCAAAGCACGGTTTAAAGACTTCAAGTTACAGAGACGTCTATGATCTGGCCCCTTCTTTTGATCAGGGAGCTGGTAAACCTATTTCATCACCACCAAGCAGTAACTTCTAGAGGCAGGTGGACTATCTTTCCTGCTCCTATTTGGTAATAACAGAATAATCCATTTCCTGGAGCACTGACTCTCCAAAAGTTAGTTTTGTGGGATTATTATAGCCCATAATGCAGCAGGCTAAACTATCCCTCTTTTTGAATGAAAGGGATTGCACCTCATTTCTACTCTAGTACTGGATTTACCTAATAGCATGTGACATTGCCTATTCTTGTTTGTGTCCATAATGACAAACCCTACTGTGTTGGTCATACTCAGACTGCTGGGGAAGCCGTAGCTCTCAATTTCCTGGCTTTTAACAAAATAAAAGTTCTTCTTCAAGTATCTACCAACGTGGTTCCCATGGTGCGTGAGACCAGATTTACTGGGAAGAAGTGTCTGCACCCTTGCTGTCCTTGTGTCCCTCCATCCCCACGCAGAGTAGGGCCATCTGACTTTCAGTTCCTTCTTACTGCCTGCGTGCGAGACAGAATGTCTGCAGTGCCTGCCCGCTTCTCGGTTACTTCTCCTGCTGCTGCACTTAATTGCTGGTGATTGGTCAGTGCAGTTAGTAGGTAGTCAGCCCTTTTCATTTACCCACTGGCTTTACCAATGTTTAAAAAAAAATTTGCCTAGGTCGCTAGATGGCTTGGAGCCCCCTTTGAAGTTGAGCTGTTACAGCAGAAGCTAAATCCCCAGGTTTAAAACATGCCCCTCCTTTGATGCTTCTATGCCACGCAGTGATGGACATACTTAAGTGCTTTTCTTGTTTTGGAAAAGGACAGATCCCTGGCTGTTGCACCCTGTGCTCTTTTCCAAGAGACACAACAGGCTCGGGGTGCCTGCCTAAAGTTTTCTGGAGTGCTCTGTGAAGGCCTCCTCACACATGATGAAGAAGGATATAGCTAAGACTCAGGCCTCCATCCAGTCCCTCTCAGCTAGCACCCTGGTGAGAGTCCACCCTGAGAACCAAGGCTGAGACACCCAAAAGAGCCCAGGTATCAAGTTTGATCCATGTGCCAATTGTCTGAAGAAGGGGTAGGAATGAGCATCACTTCAGAGACGAGAGAGAGAGGTCTCCAGGGCCTTCAGAATCAAGACACAAGAGTCAGCATGTGTTAGACTCATCTCGAGCTCTGCAGCTGAGGGGCAGATAATGATCTAAGATTCCTTTGGTGCCTTGATACCAATATGAATAGAGTGCCTGTGGTACCAGCTAAATCCACTGAGCACCTTCCCTCCGGCTTTCTGGGTACCCAGCCCATTGATACCGTCCTTCTTGGCATCCATGGCCTGTTCAGCATGCCATGACCTGTCTGTACTGCAGTCACACTTGCTGGCTCATATGACATCAGGGGTGCTAGCTAGACCTTTGGCCACCAAATCCATGGCAACACATATAGGAACTGGGCCATCGGGACTGTCTACCTCCAATCCGATGTAGAAGGGATGCAGAAGCACCTTAGTACACCAGGAAGGGTAGCCCTACACTGGCAGAGGTGTATTCCTTTGTCTTCTCTATCGGGACATAGTAAAGACTCATCAACACATCCCCCTTCTCCTCCATGGGCACCATGCTGGGAGTCAGGGAGGGCAATGGGTAGGACTGCTGCATGTCGAGCATCTATTCAACATACCCTTTGAAAGATGGCCCATGAGGATCTAAATATTTATTATAAATGCTTTAATTCCTAAGTTACACTGAACCATTGAAGTGAAATTCCAGAGAACTCATAGACAAGCTACAGAGGAGTAAGGAGTTATAGTCGGTATGGCCTTGACTGTGATCCTTCATCTCAGCCCAGAGTAAGGGTTGGCATGTAACAGTTCCACCTGCACTTTCTGCTGTCCCCTTGCTTGGAGAGGGGAGGGCAGGGGAGTTAGCTATTCTCCTGCCATGCTGGTGGGAGGAAGGAAGTTACTCCTCCTTCCCATGCACCCAGCCAGCTGCTCTAGCAGGCAGGTGGGGGCTGTGGAGCCAAGATTCCTCCATCTGCACCTCCTCTCTGCCACTTACTCACAGGGGGAGGGGTGCACACTGGGTTAGCTGCCCTCATGTGCCAAATAGAGGCTAGTCCAGTGGTTTTCAAACTTTTTGGAGTGGTGACCCTTTCCGCACAGCAAGCCTCTGAGTGTGAGCCCCTCTCAAATTAAAAATGAAGGGGGTTAATTTACTTTAATGGGGGCTCAGAGCTGTCAGTCTCACAGAGCTGACAACTGGTGACTCCCATGTACCCACCTTGTGACTCTGAGGGTTCATAACCCCTGTTTTAAGAACTTCTGGGCTAGTGACTATCTAGCCCTAGACAGAGAGCAGATAGATCCCTTCCTGGGAGAACATCTGTGCCGTGTATGTTGGAACCATATAGAGAACTCCCTCATATGGCCAGCTAGAAAATATCAACTGCTGTCCTGTTCTAGGAGCCTGTTTTTTTCTGATGACTTCAAAACGGCCTGAGATGGGCTGAGATACTGGCCCAAATGAGTGTCATTAGAATTCTGTTTTTAATCTTCAAGTTTAACGTTGGTATTTTTAGAAACCGCAACCCCCAGGATGAAGCTCTGGCCAGCCA